>NC_041386.1:564929606-565003182 GCF_002162155.2 Triticum dicoccoides
GGCCGGAGTCCTAGTCGGACACGGCCCGTTAGGTCGGTTCGTTTTTTTTTTAAATAATTACGCGTGGAAGAAAAATAAAAAGAAATACTAAGAGGACTCCAAAAATCCCGAAATAAATTTTCCCGGGCTTCTAAAATCGAGCCGCACAAGGTGAACATTTATTTGGGGCCTAAATGCAATTTTGAAAAATGCACATTTTTCCTAAATTCAAATAAAATAACGAAAAACTCCGAAATAAAATCTTATTTGATTTTATTATTAAATCCTCAATATTTCTTTACTTTGGGAAAGTCATTTTATTCCCTCTCTCATATTTTTGTAATAGAAATAATTGACGATAAAATAACAAAATCAAATGATGCTATTCTCAAAATTTGAGAAAACTCAAATATGAAAATAACGAAATCCCCAACTCTCTCCGTGGGTCCTTGAGTTGCGTAGAATTTCTAGGATCAACCAAAATGCAAAATAAAATATGATATGCATAGATGATCTAATGTATAACATTCCAAATTGAAAATTTGGGATGTTACACTTATATCATTTTGAGAGTTTTAAATAGCATGGTAATTTGCTTAAATAATCCTAATATTCTAGGCATCCAAGAATAGTAAAAACTTTCATATAGAGTATTGAATACTAAGAGAAGTTTGATGCTTGATGATTGTTTTGAGATATGGAGATGGTGATATTAGAGTCATGCTAGTTGAGTAGTTATGAATTTGAGAAATACTTGTGTTGAAGTTTGTGATTCCCGTAGCATGCACGTATGGTGAACCGTTATGTGATGAAGTCAGAGCATGATTTATTTATTAATTGTCCTCCTTATGAGTGGCGGTCGGGGATGAGCGATGGTCTTTTCCTACCAATCTATCCCCCTAGGAGCATGTGTGTAATACTTTGCTTTGATAACTTGTAAATTTTTGCAATGAGTATATGAGTTATTTATGACTAATGTTGAGTCCATGGATTATACGCACTTTCCTTCCTTCCACCATTGCTAGCCTCTCTAATACAGCGCACTTTTCGCCGGTATCATACACCCACCAAATACCTTCCTCAAAACAGCCACCATACCTACCTATCATGGCATTTCCATAGCCATTCCGAGATATATTGCCATGCAACTTTCCACCGTTCCATCCATTATGACACGTTCCATCATTGTCATATTGCTAGCATGATCATGAAGTTGACATCGTATTTGTGGCAAAGCCACCATTCATAATTCTTTCATACATGTCACTCTTGATTCATTGCATATCCCGGTACACCGCCGGAGGCATTCATATAGAGTCATATTTTGTTCTAAGTATTGAGTTGTAATTGTTGAGTTGTAAGAAAAATAAAAAAGTGTGATGATCATCATTTTTAGAGCATTGTCCCAAGTGAGGAAAGGATGATGGAGACTATGATTCCCCCACAAGTCGGGATGAGACTCCGGACAAAAATAAATAAATAAAAGAGGCCAAAGAAGCCCAAATAAAAAAAGAGAAAAGAGGCCATAAAAAAAGAGAAGGCCCAAATAAAAAAATTTATGAAAAATGAGAGAAAAAAGAGAAGGGGCAATGCTACTATCCTTTTACCACACTTGTGCTTCAAAGTAGCACCATGATCTTCCTGATAGAGAGTCTCCTCTGTTGTCACTTTCATATACTAGTGGGTTCATTATAGAACTTGGCTTGTATATTCAAATGATGGGCTTCCTCAAAATGCCCTAGGTCTTCGTGAGCAAGCAAGTTGGATGCACACCCACTTAGTTTCTTTTGAGCTTTCATACACTTATAGCTCTAGTGCATCCGTTGCATGGCAATCCCAACTCACTCACATTGATATCTATTAATGGGCATCTCCATAGCCCGTTGATACACCTAGTTGATGTGAGACTATCTTCTCCTTTTTGTCTTCTCCACAACCACCATTCTATTCCACCTATAGTGCTATGTCCATGGCTCACGCTCATGTATTGCGTGAAGATTGAAAAAGTTTTGAGAATGTCAAAAGTATGAAACAATTGCTTGGCTTGTCATCGGGGTTGTGCATGATTTAAATATTTTGTGTGGTGAAGATAGAGCATAGCCAGACTATATGATTTTGTAGGGATAGCTTTCTTTGGCCATGTTATTTTGAGAAGACATGATTGCTTAGTTAGTATGCTTGAAGTATTATTATTTTTATTTCAATATTAAACTTTTGTCTTGAATCTTATGGATCTGAATATTCTTGCCACAATAAAGAGAACTACATGGATAAATATGTTAGGTAGCATTCCACATCAAAAATTCTGTTTTTATCATTTACCTACTCGAGGACGAGCAGGAATTAAGCTTGGGGATGCTGATACGTCTCCAACGTATCTATAATTTTTGATTGTTCCATGCTATTATATTATCAACTTTGGATGTTTATGGGCTTTATTATACACTTTTATATCATTTTTTGGGACTAACCTATTAACCCAGAGCCCAGTGCCAGTTTCTGTTTTTTTGCCTATTTTAGGGTTTCAAAGAAAAGGAAAATCAAACGGAGTCCAAATGACCTGAAACTTCACGGAACCTATTTTTGGATTAGAAGAAGCCCAGAAGACTTGGAGTCTACGTAAGGGAAGCTTCAAGGAGGCCACGAGGTAGGGGGACGCGCCCACCCCCTAGTGCGCGCCCTCCACCCTCGTGCCCCCCTGACGTACTTCTTCCACCTATATATCTCCATATACCTTAAAACTTCCAGGGAGCACAATAGATCGGGAGTTCCGCCGCCAGAAGCCTCCGTAGCCACCGAAAGCCAATCTAGACCCGTTCCGGCACCCTGCCGGAGGGGGCGATCCCTCTCCGGTGGCCATCTTCATCATCCCGGTGCTCTCCATGACGAGGAGGGAGTAGTTCTCCCTCGAGGCTGAGGGTATGTACCAGTAGCTATGTGTTTGATCTCTCTCTCTCTCTCTCTCTCTCTCTCGTGTTCTTGAGGTGATACGATCTTGATGTATCGCGAGCTTTGCTATTATATTTGGATCCTATGATGTTTTCTCCCCCCTCTACTCTCTTGTAATGGATTGAGTTTTCCCCTTGAAGTAATCTTATTGGATTGAGTCTTTAAAGATTTGAGAACACTTGATGTTTGTCTTGTCGTGCGTATCTGTGGTGACAATGGGATACCACGTGATTCACTTGATGTATGTTTTTGTGATCAACTTACGGGTTCCACCCATGAACCTATGCATAGGGGTTGGCACACGTTTTCGTCGTGATTCTCTGGTAGAAACTTTGAGGCACTCTTTGAGGTTCTATGTGTTGGTTGAATAGATGAATCTGAGATTGTGTGATGCATATCGTATAATCATACCCACGGATACTTGAGGTGACATTGGAGTATCTAGGTGACATTAGGGTTTTGGTTGATTTGTGTCTTAAGGTGTTAGTCTAGTACGAACTCTAGGGCTGTTTGTGACACTTATAGGAATAGCCCAACGGATTGATTGGAAAGAATAACTTTGAGGTGGTTTCGTACCCTACCATAATCTCTTTGTTCGTTCTCCGCTATTAGTGACTTTGGAGTGACTCTTTGTTGCATGTTGAGGGATAGTCATGTGATCCAATTATGTTATTATTGTTGAGGGAACTTGCACTAGCGAAAGTATGAACCCTAGGCCTTATTTCAACGCATTGCAATACCGTTTGTGCTCACTTTTATCATTAGTTACCTTGCTATTTTTATAATTTCATATTACAAAAACTTTTATGTACTATCCATATTGCACTTGTATCACCATCTCTTCGCCGAACTAGTGCACCTATACAATCTACCATTGTATTGGGTGTGTTGGGGACACAAGAGACTCTTTGTTATTTGGTTGCAGGGTTGCTTGAGAGAGACCATCTTCATCCTACGCCTCGTACGGATTGATAAACCTTAGGTCATCCACTTGAGGGAAATTTGCTACTGTCGTACAAACCTCTGCACTTGGAGGCCCAACAACGTCTACAAGAAGAAGGTTGTGTAGTAGACATCATTGTTGAGTGATACTTCGGAGGCCGCCGTAATTGAACACTCTTGAAAGTAGTGTCGTAGTTTCCAGGATGTCATGAAGACCGCGTATGCTATCTTTTGATAATGTGGGTACCGTGATTTGCATGGAGTGAGGATGGTGGATACGTAGTATATCGGCTTTTGAAGCGGGAACTTATGTCCGTCTGTCTCTCGTTCGACGACGAGCACTACGCTTACAACTTAGTGTGTTGCCGCTATATATAACAGCATTGGTTCGCCGACATTTGGCGCGGCCAAGATTGGGTTGGTGGCCAATACGGCCTTTATTTCTTCCAATCCGGCCGTGGCCGCATCCGTCCACTCGAAGTGTTCGGTGCGTCGAAGAAGGCGATAAAGAGGTAGTGCCTTTTCTCCTAATCGGGAGATAAAGCGGCTTAAGGCAGCCACACATCCAGTTAACCTCTGGATTTGCTTGAGGTCTGTTGGGATAGCCAACTGTGACAAAGCTCGGATTTTAGCCGGATTTGCTTCAATTCCTCTATTGGAGACGATGAAGCCCAAGAGCTTTCCGGCGGGCACGCCGAAAACGCATTTTTCCGGATTGAGCTTGATATCATATGTTCGGAGATTGTCGAACGTGAGCCTCAAGTCGTATATTAAGGATTCGACGTGTCTTGTTTTAATGACCACATCGTCTATGTATGCCTCCACTGTTTTGCCGATTTGTGTTTCCAGGCATGTCTGAATCATGCGTTGATAGGTTGCACCGGCGTTTTTGAGCCCGAAAGGCATGGTGTTAAAACAGAAGGAGCCGTATGGAGTGATGAATGCCGTTGCGGCTTGATCGGGCTCTGCCATCTTAATTTGATGGTATCCGGAGTATGCGTCTAGGAAGCACAATGAGTCGTGTCCTGCGGTAGCGTCGATAATTTGATCGATGCGGGGGAGGGGGAAGGGATCCTTGGGGCAAGCCTTGTTAAGGTCCTTGAAATCGACACATAGGCGCCAGGATTTGTCCTTCTTTGGTACCATCACTAGGTTTGCTAGCCATTCCGGATGTTTTATTTCTCTAATGAATCCGACCTCGAGTAACTTGGCTAGCTCTTCTCCCATGGCTTGTCGCTTAGGCTCAGAGAAACGCCGAAGAGTCTGCTTGACCGGCTTGAACCCATTTAGAATGTTAAGGCTATGCTCGGCCAGCCCGCGTGGGATTCCTGGCATGTCTGAAGGATGCCAGGCGAAGATGTCCCAATTCTCACGCAAGAACTCCCGTAGTGCGGCGTCTGTTGTGGGGTTCAGCTGTGCCCCGATGGATGCTGTTTTTGTAGGGTCCGTTGGGTGGACCTGGAATTTGACTATTTTGTTCACTAGTTTAAAAGAGGTGGACTTGGGTCTTTTGTCGAGTATCACGTCGTCCCTATCCACCGTGGAGCGCAACGCAGTTAGTTCTTTGGCCGCAAGGGCTTCAGATAACGCCTCGAGGGCTAGTGCGGCGGTTTTATTTTCGGTGTGGAGTGCTATGTTCGGATCACTAGCTAGAGTGATGATTCCATTGGGCCCGGGCATTTTGAGCTTCATGTACCCGTAATGGGGTATAGCTTGGAAGATCGTGAATGCCTCCCGCCCTAAAAGGGCATGGTATCCGCTACTGAACGGGGCCACTTGGAATGTGATTTCTTCAGACCTATAATTCTCCCGCGTGCCGAATACCACATCTAGTGTGATTTTTCCCGCACATCGTGCCTCCCGACTAGGGATGATTCCTCTGAAGGTCGTGCTGCTTTGCTCAATGCGGCTCTTGTCTATTTCCATTTTGCTAAGAGTTTCCTCGTAGATGAGGTTCAATCCGCTGCCGCTGTCCATGAGCACTTTAGTAAGCCGGAAGCCGTTCAAAATTGGACTAAGGACCAAAGCGGCTGGTGCTCGGGCTATTCGGAATTGAGGTTCGTCACTGGCATTGAAGGTTATAGTCATGTCGTTCCATGGATTTATTGCTGCAACGTGGCAGACTTCGGCAAGGCTGCGGAGTGTTCGCTTGCGCCTATTATTTGAGGCGAAGGTCTCGAAGATTGTCAATATTGTATTGTTATTTTCCACGGGATGGTGCTCTGTTATATTGTTGATGAGGATATCCTCGCCGCTCTTGGCCACCTGCCGGAGTATCCAACATGCTCTAAGGCTGTGTGTTGGCATGGTATCCGCTGTACTGTGAATTTTGCATGGCCCATTGAGCCATCCCTCCAATACAGTTCTACGCCCTGTAGTGGGCTTTTGTTTCTTTGTAATTGGATCGAGCGACTTATGAGAGTACACCCTTTTAGTTCGGACAGGGGGTTTAGTGAGAGCCGGAGGGTCCCAGAATTTTTTTTGGGTTTTCCAGGCGCTTTCCATCGCACAGTACTTCCGTACTATGGCCGCCAAGTCAGCAAAGTGTACTATGTCATGGCGACTTATGGCGTTGAGGATTCCCTTATCCACACAATTTTTGCAAAAGAATGAAATTGTGTCTTCCTCGCGACAGTCCTTGACCTTGCTCATTGCAAGGAGGAATCTGGCCCAATAGTGATGTACTGTCTCTTGGGGCTCTTGTCTAATGTGGGAAAGATCACTTGAGTCTGGGTGGGTGGGCAGATTTAGGTCCGAACCCTGACCCGATATGAGACCCAGGGGCGGAGGAGTTTCCGAGCTTGGCAGTTCGGACTCCGAGATGTTGCCCAATAGTTCTGGCCCGCTGTCTGATTCTAGGTTCGAATCTTGGGCCGTGTCCTCCCGTGGATGGGTATCCGACTCGGATAGCTCGGGAATCCGGACATAGTTTGTCCTCAAAATAGAGGAATAATTGCTACATTGCTCCTCCACCACTGCTATCTGATGGGTGACCGGTGGAGAGTTAATCTCCCTTTGGTCGGGTTTAAGCCCGATCCGATCATAGTCCATTGCGACTCCCAGGGCGGCGATGCGATCCAAGAGCTCGTTCAAGGAAGAGCTCCATTGGATCCATCTGCTCAGCGAATCCCGAGCCGACGTGGAGGCTGTTTTTGATGACCCGAGAAGTCATTGTCGGCGCGACAGCCGAACGGGCGGTCATGACGAAGCCGCCCAGTCGGAGAGTTTAGCCTACAGCCAGGGCTCCCCCCGATGTAATGTTGTCCTTGACAACAAGACGAGCCATCAAGCCGTATCATGGCGGCACAGTGGAACTCTCAATGAAAGCACCAATGTCGGTGTCAAAACCGGCGGATCTTCGGTAGGGGGTCCCGAACTGTGCGTCTAAGGCGGATGGTAACAGGAGGCGGGGGACACATTATTTACCCAGGTTCGGGCCCTCTCGATGGAGGTAATACCCTACTTCCTGCTTGATTGATCTTGATGATATGAGTATTACAAGAGTTGATCTACCACGAGATTGTAGAGGCTAAACCCTAGAAGCTAGCCTATGATTATGATTGTTGTTGTCCTACGGACTAAACCCTCCGGTTTATATAGACATCGGAAGGGGCTAGGGTTACACAGAGTCGGTTACAAGGGAGGAGATCTACATATCCGAATTGCCAAGCTTGCCTTCCACGCAAAGGAGAGTCCTACCCGGACACGGGACGAAGTCTTCAATCTTGTATCTTCATAATCCAACAGTCTGGCCAAAGGATATAGTCCAGCTGTCCGAGGACCCCCTAATCCAGGACTCCCTCAGAGATGCATGTTGTTCTTGAGATTTTAGGCTAAATCTATGCAAGAGTAGGATGTAGGAGAGTAGTAATGCGTAGAGATGGTACTTGTTGTGTTGTCCCATGGTAGATTTGATCACCCGTAGTACCGCTTTGCTATCACGGTTGTGCTCGGATCCAGTTGAGGTTTCGGATCTGACACCGTACGGTACTACCGCATCTCTGGTGCGGTACTACTGTGCATACGGTACTACCGCTACTCAGGAGCGGTACTACCACGCGAGGTGCGGAACTAAAATTTTACTGCCGCTTCGAGACACGGTACTACCGTGCCACCCCGGCGCGGTACTACCGTGGCTAGGAGCAGCACTAAAATTTTAGTACTGCGTAGCCATGCGGTACTACCGTTGTAGTCAAATCTTCCAAGTGGCAATTACCAAGTGCGAGTTCTACTTGTTTCACCTGTTTTGCTGTGGTCTTTGCATTGATCCTTCTTGCTTCTTGTGCGTGTTTTTGTGTTTTGTGTCTTAGGTGGTGGCTCCAATGCTCCTGCTCGCTGTTCCAATCCCAGTCGTGACACGGGCTCCAAGCATCTGCGCAACCAAGACGAAGCACCAGAGGGCTCCAATGCCCCCAACGCAGGACCAAGACCACCACCACCAAGCTCAAGGAGCCCACCAAGGGCATTGATGAGATACCTCTTGCTGAGTTTGCCTCTCGAAGGAAGATCAACCCCTATGTGAATCCTTGTGCCAACTTCAGCGGGAATGATCTATTCTGGACCAAGCAGCAGTATCTCACTTATGTGGATGTGATCAAGGCAAAGCAAAACATCTATGTGGACGTGCACTGGATTGACATGCATCACATGAGGGATGAGAGGCACCGTGATTACTTTGGTGAGGCTCTGGATCTCGTGGAGAAGATTAGCATTGAGCACGTGATCTATTTCCATTTGGATTACGACCCTGAGATTGTGGCCCAGTTCTTTCCCTCGGTCCACTTCCATACTGATGAGGAACGGAAGATGACCTGGATACCAACGGACAGCGGTTGACTGCTACATGGAAGGACTTCATGGATTTGCTTCAGGTTCCTGATGAGGGGCTCAACACACCCGTGGGTGTACACCCTCATGCCAATCACAAGTCAGCCAACAAGAACAAGCTTCAGCCCTACTATGTTGCGAAGTCGCTTCCCAGTGGCAAGAAGGCGTGGGTGCTGAACCCCTTCCTCGACATCATGTATCGCGCCTTCCGCAACTCTCTTTTTCCCCGCATTGGTGACAAGGACAAAGTGCATGCCTATCTTGTGGATATGATGCTCATTTGTGAGGAGGCGCATCTCTCTCAGACTCAACCACTTGATGTCTCACATATCATGTGGTGTGAGCTTCGGTTTGCGGTGTTCACCCGTAAGGTACCCATCTATGGACCTTACCTGTTTCTGTTGATCACGAGGACTTGGGAGAAGCTCTATCCCAATGATGAGTCTCTTGCCCCTGACTGGATTCGTCATGAGCCCATCAGGCTCCGTATCAAGCCCCAGTGGGACAACACCACTACCCGTGCTGAGGCAGTGGCTACTCAGATGGATGTGGATGCAAATGAGATTGAGGAGGAGGACGCTGATGAGGACAGCTCTGCTGGCTACTCGCCTTCATCTTCTGAGCCCTCTTGGGCTAAGGAGCTGAAGAACAAGATGAAGGCTCTGTTCTGCATGCAGGCCAAGGGGCAGTACTGGTCTCATGTTGCTCAGAAGGAGAGTCGTCGCCGCGACAAGCGGATCTTGAGGACGTTTGACGAGCATATATCCAGCGGATCTGAGAGGGTCATCACGCTAGAGGCAGCCTGGATGCCGAAGCAGGGCTACAGGTGGACTGATTCTGAGGAGGATGATGTCTACTACACAACCTTCTTCTTGTAGACGTTGTTGGGCCTCCAAGTGCAGAGGTTTGTACGACAGTAGCAAATTTCCCTCAAGTGGATGACCTAAGGTTTATCAATCCGTACGAGGCGTAGGATGAAGATGGTCTCTCTCAAGCAACCCTGCAACCAAATAACAAAGAGTCTCTTGTGTCCCCAACACACCCAATACAATGGTAGATTGTATAGGTGCACTAGTTCGGCGAAGAGATGGTGATACAAGTGCAATATGGATAGTACATAAAAGTTTTTGTAATATGAAATTATAAAAATAGCAAGGTAACTAATGATAAAAGTGAGCACAAACGGTATTGCAATGCGTTGAAATAAGGCCTAGGGTTCATACTTTCGCTAGTGCAAGTTCCCTCAACAATAATAACATAATTGGATCACATGACTATCCCTCAACATGCAACAAAGAGTCACTCCAAAGTCACTAATAGCGGAGAACGAACGAAGAGATTATGGTAGGGTACGAAACCACCTCAAAGTTATTCTTTCCAATCAATCCGTTGGGCTATTCCTATAAGTGTCACAAATAGCCCTAGAGTTCGTACTAGAATAACACCTTAAGACACAAATCAACCAAAACCCTAATGTCACCTAGATACTCCATTGTCACCTCAAGTATCCGTGGGCGTGATTATACGATATGCATCACACAATCTCAGATTCATCTATTCAACCTACACATAGAACCTCAAAGAGTGCCCCAATGTTTCTACCGGAGAATCACGACGAAAACGTGTGCCAACCCCTATGCATATGTTCATGGGAGGAACCCGCAAGTTGATCACCAAAACATACATCAAGTGAATCACGTGATATCCCATTGTCACCACAGATACGCACGGCATGACATACATCAAGTGTTCTCAAATCTTTAAAGACTCAATCCGATAAGATAACTTCAAAGGGGAAACTCAATCCATTACAAGAGAGTACAGGGGGAAGAAACATCATAGGATCCAAATATAATAGCAAAGCTCACGATACATCAAGATCGTATCACCTCAAGAACACGAGAGAGAGAGAGAGAGATCAAACACATAGCTACTGGTACATACCCTCAGCCCCGAGGGAGAACTACTCCCTCCTCGTCATGGAGAGCACCGGGATGATGAAGATGGCCACCGGAGAGGGATTGCCCCCTCCGGCAGGGTGCTGGAACAGGTCTAGATTGGTTTTCGGTGGCTACGGAGGCTTCTGGCGGCGGAACTCCCGATCTATTGTGCTCTCCGAAGTTTTTAGGGTATATGGGTATATATAGGAGGAAGAAGTACATCAGGGGAGCCACGAGGAGCCCATGAGGGTGGAGGGCGCGCCCCCCTACCTCGTGGCTTCCTCGTTGATCCCCTGACGTGCACTCCAAGTCTCCTGTATTGCTTTCTTTCCAAAAATAACTTTTCCGAAGGTTTCATTCCGTTTGGACTCTGTTTGATATTCCTTTTCTTCGAAACCCTAAAACAAGGAAAAAACAGAAATTGGCACTGGGCTCTAGGTTAATAGGTTAGTCCCAAAAATCATATAAAATAGCATATAAATGCATATAAAACATCCAAGGTTGATAATATAATAGCATGGAACAATCAAAAATTATAGATACGTTGGAGACGTATGAGCATCCCCAAGCTTAATTCTTGCTCGTCCTCGAGTAGGTAAATGATAAAAACAGAATTTTTGATGTGGAATGCTACCAAACATATTCATCATGTATTTCTCTTTATTGTAGCAAGAATATTCATATCCATAAGATTCAAGACAAAAGTTTAATATTGACATAAAAGTAATAATACTTCAAGCATACCAAGTAAGCAATCATGTCTTCTCAAAATAACATGGCCAAAGAAAGTTCATCCCTACAAAATCATATAGTTTGGTCATGCTCCATTTTCATCGCACAAGAATGCTCTCATCATGCACAACCCCTATGACAAGCCAAGCAATTGTTTCATACTTTAGTAATCTCAAACTTATAAACCTTCACGCAATACATGAGCGCGAGCCATGGATATAGCACTATGGGTGGAATAGAATATGATGATGGGGGTTATGTGGAGAAGATAAAAAGGAGAAAGTCTCACATCAACGAGGCTAATCAATGAGCTATGGAGATGCCCATCGATTGATGTTAATGCAAGGAGTAGGGATTGCCATGCAACGGATGCACTAGAGCTATAAATGTATGAAAGCTCAAGAAAAGAAACTAAGTGGGTGTGCATCCAACTTGCTTGCTCACGAAGACCTAGGGCACTTGAGGAGGCCCATTGTGGGAATATACAAGCCAAGTTCTATAATGAAAAATTCCCACTAGTATATGAAAGTGACAAAACAAGAGACTCTCAATCATGAGGATTATGATGCTACTTTGAAGCACAAGTGTGGCAAAGGATAGTAGCATTGTCCCTTCTCTCTTTTTCTCTCATTTTTTGGGCCTTCTCTTTTTTATGGCCTTTCTCTTTTTTTGGGCCTTCTCTTTTTTTATGACCTTTCTCTTTTTTATGGCCTTTCTCTTTTTTTTATTCCTCACTTGGGACAATGCTCTAGAAAATGATGATCATCACACTTCTATTTATTTACAACTCAATGATTACAACTCGATACTAGAACAAAGTATGACTCTATATGAATGCCTCCGGCGGTGTACTGGGATATGCAATGAACCAAGAGTGACATGTATGAAATAATTATGAATGGTGGCTTTGCCACAAATACTATGGCAACTACATGATCATGCTAAGCAATATGACAATGATGAATGTGACATGATAAACGGAATGGTGGAAAGTTGCATGGCAATATATCTCGAAATGGCTATGGAAATGCCATAATAGGTAGGTATGGTGGCTGTTTTGAGGAAGATATAAGGAGGTTTATGTGTGACAGAGCATATCATATCACGGGG
Source organism: Triticum dicoccoides (assembly GCF_002162155.2). Classification (NCBI taxonomy): domain Eukaryota; kingdom Viridiplantae; phylum Streptophyta; class Magnoliopsida; order Poales; family Poaceae; genus Triticum; species Triticum dicoccoides. Next base: position 564,942,086 of record NC_041386.1, read on the forward strand.
TTTGGATGCACCGGTGAAGTTTGCACCAACTCTCAATGTGAGAAAGGGCAATGCACGGTACCGAAGAGGCTAGCAATGATGGAAAGGTGAGAGTGCGTATAATCCATGGACTCAACATTAGTCATAAAGAACTCACATACTTATTGCAAAAATCTACAAGTCATCAAAAACCAAGCATTACGCGCATGCTCCTAGGGGGGTAAATTGGTAGGAAAAGACCATCGCTCGTCCCCGACCGCCACTCATAAGGAAAACAATCAAATAACACCTCATGATTCAAATTTGTTACACAACTTTACCATACATGCATGCTACGGGACTTGCAAACTTCAACACAAGTATTCCTCAAATTCACAACTACCCAACTAGCACAACTTTGATATCACTATCTCCATATCTCAAAACAATCATCAAGTATCAAACTTCTCTTAGTATTCAATGCACTTATATGAAAGTTTTTTATTATATCCCTCTTGGATGCCCATCATATTAGGACTAGTTTCATAAGCAAAGCAAATTACCATGCTGTTCTAAAGACTCTCAAAATAATATAAGTGAAGCATGAGAGTTCATCTATTTCTATAAAATAAAACCACCACCGTGCTCGAAAAGGATATAAGTGAAGCACTAGAGCAAATGACAAACTACTCCGAAAGATATAAGTGAAGATCAATGAGTAGTCGAATAATTATGCAACTATGTGAAGACTCTCTAACATTAAAGAATTTCAGATCTTGGTATTTTATTCAAACAGCAAGCAAAGAAAAATAAAATGACATTCTAAGAATAGCAAACATCATGTGAAGAAGCAAAAACTTAGGATCAACCGAAACTAACCGATAGTTGTTGAAGAAGAAAGGTGGGATGCCAACCGGGGCATCCCCAAGCTTAGAAGCTTGATACTTCTTGAAATATTATCTTAGGATGCCTTGGGCATCCCCAAGCTTGAGCTTTTGTGTCTCCTTAATTCCTCTCATATCACGGTCTCCCTAAATCTCAAAAGCATCATCCACACAAAACTCAACAAGGACTCATGAGATAAGTTAGTATAAACCATTGCCAAAACCTTATCATAATCTACTATAGAAAATGACTAAAATTATTATTCAACATTGCATACTAAATGCCTCTACATATTTAATAGTCCTATCCACAAATAGAATCATTAAAGAAGCAAACATATGCAAACAATGCAAACATAAAAGCAATTTGCCTAAACAGGATAATCTGTAAAGAGTGCAGCAAGATCCATACTTCACTAACTCCAAAAATTATGAAAGAAAATTCCCATTGTAGTAAATTTATGATAACCCACAAGTATAGGGGATCACAACAGTTTTCGAGGGTAGAGTATTCAACCCAAATTTATTGATTCGACACAAGGGGAGCCAAAGAATATTCTCAAGTATTAGCAACTGAGTTGCCAATTCAACCACACCTAGAAACTTAATATCTGCAGCAAAGTGCTTAGTAGCAAAGTAATATGATAGTGGTGACAACGGTAACAAAAGGTAACAGTAGTAAAAGCAATGTTTTTGGTATTTTGTAATGATGATAGCAATAGCAACGGAAAAGTAAATAAGCAAAGAACAATATATGGAAAGCTCGTAGGCAATGGATCGGTGATAGAGAATTATGCTAGATGTGGTTCATCATGTAATAGTCATAACCTAGGGTGACACAGAACTAGCTCCAGTTCATTGATATAATGTAGGCATGTATTCCGAACATAGTCATACGTGCTTATGGAAAAGAACTTGCATGCCATCTTTTGTCCTACCCTCCCGTGGCAGCGGGGTCCTTACGGAAACTAAGTGATATTAAGGCCTCCTTCTAATAGAGAACCAGAACAAAGCATTAACACATACTGAATACATGAACTCCTCAAACTACGGTCATCACCGGTAAGTATCCCGATTATTGTCACTTCGGGGTTAACGGATCATAACACATAATAGGTGACTATAGACTTGCAAGATAGGATCAAGAACACTCATATATTGATGAAAACATAATAGGTTCAGATTTGAAATCATGGCACTCGGGCCCTAGTGACAAGCATTAAGCATAGCAAAGTCATATCAACATAAATCTCAGAACATAGTGGACACTAGGGATCAAATCCTAACAAAACTAACTCGATTACATGATAGATCCCATCCAACCCATCACCGTCCAGCAAGCCTATGATGGAATTACTCACGCACGGCGGTGAGCATCATGAAATTGGTGATGGAGGATGGTTGGTGATGACGATGGCGATGGATTCCCCTCTCCGGAGCACCGATCGGACTCCAGATCAGCCCTCCCGAGAGGTTTTAGGGCTTGGCGGCGGCTCCGTATCATAAAACACGATGAATCCTTCTCTCTAATTTTTTTTCTCCCCGAAACTCAATATATGGAGGTGGAGTTGGAGTCGGAGAGGCAACAGGGGGCCCACGAGGTAGGGGGGCGCGCCCCCACCCTCGTGGCAAGACGGCGGGCCCCCTGGCCTTCATCTTTGGCAGGTATTTTTCTTATTTTCTGAAAAGCGTCTCCGTGAAGTTTCAGGTCATTCCGAGAACGTTTGCTCTTGCACATAAATAACACCATGGTAATTCTGCTGAAAACAGCGTTAGTCCGGGTTAGTTCCATTCAAATCATGCAAGTTAGAGTCCAAAACAAGGGCAAAAGTGTTTGGAAAAGTAGATACGTTGGAGGCGTATCAACTCCCCCAAGCTTAAACCTTTGCTTGTCCTCAAGCAATTCAGTTGACAAACTGAAAGTGATAAAGAAAAAACTTTTACAAACTCTGTTTGCTCTTGTTGTTGTAAATATGTAAAGCCAGCATTCAAGTTTTCAGCAAAGATTATAACTAACGACATTCGCAATAACGCATAGGTCTCAAGTTTACTCATATCAATAGCATAATCAACTAGCGAGCCATAATAATAAAACTTAGATGACAACACTTTCTCAAAACAATCATAATATGATATAACAAGGTGGTATCTCGCTAGCCCTTTCTGAGACCGCAAAACATAAATGCAGAGCACCTTTAGAGACCAAGGACTGACTAGACATTGTAATTCATGGTAAAAGAGATCCAGTCAAGTCATACTCAATGTAAACTAACAATAATGAATGCAAATGACAGCAGTGCTCTCCAACTGGTGCTTTTTAATAAGAGGATGATGACTCAGCATAAAAGTAAATAGATAGGCCCTTCGCAGAGGGAAGCAGGGATTTGTAGAGGTGCCAGAGCTCGGTTTTGAAACAGAGGTGAATAATATTTTGAGCGGTATACTTTCATTGTCAACATAACAACCAAGAGATGGCGATATCTTCCATGCTACACACATTATAGGCGGTTCCCAAACAGAATGGTAAAGTTTATGCTCCCCCTTCCACCACAAGCAGCAATCCATGGCTTGCTCGAAACAACGAGTGCCTCCAACTAACAAGAGTCCCATGGGGAGTTTTGTTTGCAATTATTTTGATTTAGTTTGCATAAAGCATGGGACTGGGCATCCCGGTAACCAGCCATTTATCTCGTGAGTGAGGAGCGGAGTCCACTCCTCTTGAGAATAACCCGCCTAGCATGGAAGATACGGACAACCCTAGTTGATACATGAGCTATTCGAGCATACAAAACAAGATATTTATTTGAAGGTTTAGAGTTTGGCACATACAAATTTACTTGGAACGGCACGTAGATACCGTATATAGGTAGGTATAGTGGACTCATGTGGAATAACTTTGGGGTTTAAGGAGTTTGGATGCACAAGCAGTATTCCCGCTTAGTACAGGTGAAGGCTAGCAAAAGACTGGGAAGCGACCAGCTAGAGAGCGACAACAGTCATGAACATGCATTAAAATCAATCAACACTAAATGCAAGCATGAGTAGGATATAATCCACCATGAACATAAATATCGTGAAGGCTATGTTGATTTTGTTTCAACTACATGCGTGAACATGTGCCAAGTCAAGTCACTTAAACCATTCAGAGGAGGATATCACCCTATCATACCACATCATAACCATTTTAATAGCATGTTGGCACGCAAGGTAAACCATTATAACTCGTAGCTAATCAAGCATGGCACAAGAAACTATGATCTCTAGTTGTCATTGCAAACATGTTTATTCATAATAGGCTGAATCATGAACGATGAACTAATCATATTTACAAAAACAAAAGAGGTCGAGTTCATACCAGCTTTTTTCATCTCAGCCAGTCCATCATATATCATCATAATTGCCTTTCACTTGCACGACCGAATAGTGTGAATAATAATAATAGTGCACGTGCATTGGACTAAGCTGGAATCTGCAAGCATTCAATAAACAGGAGAAGACAAGGCAATATGGGCTCTTTAGTCAGATCAACAATAATGCATATAAGAGCCACTTCAACAATTTAATCATGGTCTTCTCCTATCGACCCCCAAAGAAAAGAAAAGAAATAAAACTATTTACACGGGAAAGCTCCCAACAAGCAAAAGAAGAACATGAAATATTTTTGGGTTTTCTTTTTAATTACTACTACAAGCATGGAAATTAAACTGATTAAAAGCTACAACTAATTTTTTGGTTTTTCTTAAGGTTTATTAAACACACAAGAAGAAAGCATAAAAAGGAAAATAAACTAGCATGGATGATACAATGAAAAAGTATGAGCACCGACATCTAGCAATGAGTGTGTGAGCATAAATGTAATGTCGATGGGAAATACGTACTCCCCCAAGCTTAGGCTTTTGGCCTAAGTTGGTCTATGGCCATGGCTGGCCTGGTGGATATCCATAATAGTTGTTGGGGTCGTACTGTGATGCAGACGAGGAAGGCTCCGATTGCCATTGGCTGACAATCATCTCCGGATTCCGTTGAAAATTAGACTATCGTGAAGGACCCAATTGTGGTTCCGGCTCTGGCTCCTCGGCTGGTGCAGGGTTCCGGTAGGCGTGGATAGCCATCAACGGAATAAGGTACATGCCTGTAGTCAAATCAAACAAAGAAGGAGCAGGCAAGGTAATAGTCTCAGGATGATGTTTATTAAAGAACAATTGATATTTAAGCTCTCCTTCCCTATTCTTAACAATAAAATCATGCGCCACCATAATTTTATAATCTAGATAAACACGAGGCAGCACTTTTTCTTCCTTCTCAGCATGCCTAATAGGTATGTTAAAATGTGCAGCTAGGCGTGTAGCATAGATGCCTCCAAAGATGGAGCCCTTGGTATGGTTCAGACTTAACCGTTTGGCAATAATGCTGCCCATACTAAAAGAGTTATCACCGTATAAACCGTGGTGCAAAATAATAATATCAGGGATACTCAGGTTTCCACAGTTTCTGCGACCAATTAAGTAACGACTAGCAAATAATGCAAAGTAGCATAAAACAGGAAAATGTATGCTAGTGATTCGTGCATCGAAAACCTTCCTTGTTTCCCCTACAGCGATAGTGTCAATAAATCCCTCCACATCATCACGATGTGGTTCTTCTGTCTTGCCCCCAAAAGGGACTAAACAGATTCGACAAAAATCGTAAAATGACATCTCCTTATGCTCATCATATAAATGAAACTCCACCGTAGGTGGTGAGTTCCTAGAATGAAAATGAAAGTTTTGCACAAAGGTATTTGTGAGCAAGAGATATTGATCGCATTGGTCGTGGAGGAAAGCGGTAAGGCCTGCAGTCTGAGCCAATTCATGAAAATCTTCATAAATCTCGGCTACTCTCAAGAAATCCTCGGAAGGCCATTCACACGCCCGTACCTCCGCGGTGCGAGGCAGATTATACTTAGGCTTCGGTGCCTTTTCCTTCGAGCTTTGGCTCGATGAGACCCTCAAAAGTCTCCTCATCATTTCTTGAAAAATTCTGAAATTTTTAGTAACTTCAAAATAAAAGTAAACCAAACTCAGTAATATTGATAGTAACTACTCCTACAAGTGCCTAGGGCCTATATCATGCATCAAAACTACTTTTGACCATATAAATTTGACATGCAAGCTCAAGAATAGGGTCACCTAAACAACACAAATTTGCAATGAATAAAGCACTAGAACAAAAACTAATTGGACCAATGGAGGAGTCACATACCAAGGAACAATCTCCCCAAGCAGTTTTGTGAGAGGTGCTTTGAGCAAGGAGATCGAAAATGGCAGCAAAACTAGCTTGGACTCGGGTTTGAGCTGGTTATTCGTGTTTGGGGGAGGAAGAAGGAGTGTATGGGTGAAAGGATAAGTGGAGGAGGGCCACCGTGGGCCCATGAGGCAGGGGGCGTGCCCTCCATCCTCGTGGGCAGGTGGTTGACCCCCCTGGTGTGTTCTTTGTTCCATAAATCTTCAAATATTCTAGAAAAAATCATATTTAATTTTCAGGGCATTTGGAGAACTTTTATTTTCGTGGTATTTTTATATTGCATGGATAATCAGATAACAAACAGACAAATATTTTTTTAATTTAATATAAATAACAGAAAGTAAAAGTGGGATACAGAAAGTTGTGCCTTCTAGTTTCATGCATCTCATGATCATCAAAAGGAATCCACTAACAAGGTTGATCAAGTCTTGTTAACGAACTCATTCCGAATAACATGGAACCGGAGAAATTTCGAATAACACTATGTTACCTCAACGGGGATATGCACATCCCCAATAATAAGAATATCATATTTCTTCTTGACAGTAGGAAGAAGAAATTCAAAACCTCCAAATATAATCTATGGAATTTTTCCAATAGAGTTGATACTATGAACTTGAGGTTGTTTCCTCGGAAAGTGTATTGTATGCTCATTACCATTAACATGAAAAGTGACATTGCCTTTAGTGCAATCAATAACAGCCCCTGCAGTATTCAAAAAGGGTCTTCCAATAATAATATACATACTATCATCCTCGGGAATATCAAGAATAACAAAGTCCGTTAAAATAGTAACGTTTGCAACGACAACAGGCACATCCTCACAAATACCGACAGGTATAGCAGTTGATTTATCAGCCATTTGCAAAGATATTTCAGTAGATGTCAACTTATTCAAATCAAGTCTACGATATAAATAGAGAGGCATAACACTAACACCGGCTCCAAGATCACATAAAGCAGTTTTAACATAGTTTTTTTTAATGGAGCATGGTATAGTGGGTACTCCTGGATCTCCAAGTTTCTTTGGTATTCCACCATTAAAAGTATAATTAGCAAGCATGGTGGAAATTTCAGCTTCCGGTATCTTTCTCTTATGTGTAATAATATCTTTCATATACTTAGCATAAGGATTGGTTTTGAGCATATCACTTAATCGCATACACAAAAAGATAGGTCTAATCATTTCAGCAAAGCGCTAAAAATCCTCATCATCCTTTTTCTTGGATGGTTTAGGAGGAAAGGGCATGGGTTTCTGAACCCATGGCTCTCTTTCTTTACCGTGTTTCCTAGCAACAAAATCTTTCTTATCATAACGTTGATTCTTTGATTGTGGGTTATCAAGATCAACAGCAGGTTCAATTTCTACATCATTATCATTACTAGGTTGAGCATCATCATGAACATTATCATTAATATTATCACTAGTTTCAGGTTCATTACCAGATTGTGTTTCAGCATCAGAAATATAAATATCATTTGGATTCTCAGTTGTTTCAACAATAGGATCACTAGAAGCATGCAAAGTCCTGTCATTTTTCTTTTTCTTCTTTTTAGAAGAGCTAGGTGCATCTATATTATTTCTCTGAGGATCTTGCTCAATTCTTTTAGGATGGCCTTCAGGATACAAAGGTTCCTGAGTCATTCTACAACCTCTAGTCATAACTCTAACAACATTATCATTATTCTTACTGTTCAATTCATTGAGCAAATCATTCTGAGCTTTAAGTACTTGTTCTACTTGAGTGGTAACCATAGAAGCATGTTTACTAATAAGTTTAAGTTCACCTTTAACATTAGCCATATAATCACCCAAGTGTCCAAGCATATTTGAATTGTATTTCAGTTGTCTACCAAAATAAGCATTAAAGTCTTCTTGCTTAGCCACAAATTTATCAAACTCATCTAAGCATGGGCTCGCAATTTTAGTAAATGGGATTACAACTTTATCATATCTATAGAGAGAATTTACCTTTACTACCTGTGTTGGGTTATCAAGACCATGAGTTTCTTCAATAGGTAAAGGATTAAGATTATATGTTTCTTCAATAGGCGGTAAATTAAGACCATGTATTTCTTCAATAGGAGGTAAATTCTTAACATCTTCAACTTTAATACCCTTTTCTTTCATAGATTTCTTTGCCTCTTGCATATCTTCAGGACTGAGAAATAGAATACCCCTCTTCTTCGGAGTTGGTTTAGGAATAGGCTCAGGAATTGGCTCCAGAGGTGTCCAATTATTTTCATTTGTCAACATATTATTCAATAGAATTTCAGCTTCATCCGGTGTTCTTTCCCTGAAAACAGAACCGACACAACTATCCAGGTAATCTCTGGAGGCATCGGTTAGTCCATTATAAAAGATATCAAGTATTTTATTTTTCTTAAGAGGATGATCAGGCAAATCATTAAGTAATTGGAGAAGCCTCCCCCAAGCTTGTGGGAGACTCTCTTCTTCAATTTGTACAAAATTATATATATCCCTTAAAGTAGCTTGTTTCTTATGAACAGGGGAATATTTAGCAAAGAAGTAATAAATCATATCCTAGGGACTACGCACACAACCAGGATCAAGAGAATTAAACCATATCTTAGCATCACCCTTTAAAGAGAATGGAAATATTTTAAGGATATAAAAGCAGCGAGTTCTCTCATCTTTAGTGAACAGGGTAGCTATATCATTCAATTTAGTAAGATGTGCCACAACAGTTTCAGATTCATAACCATGAAAAGGATCAGATTCAACCAAAGTAATTATATCAGGATCAACAGAGAATTCATAATCCTTATCGGTAACAAAGATAGGTGAAGTAGCAAAAGCAGGGTCAAGTTTCATTCTAGCATTTAGAGATTGCTTACTCCATTTAGCTAATAATTTTTTAAGTTCAGTTCTATTTCTGCAAGCTAAAATAGCTAAAGAAGCATCTTGATAAAAAACATAACCTTTAGGAATGGCAAGTGGTTCTTCATCATCACTTTCATCAGTATCATCAGATTCAATATTTTCTATCTCTCTAGCCCTAGCAAGTTGTTCATCAAGAAAAGCACTAAGTGGCATAGTAGTATCAGGCATAGAGGTAGTTTCATCATAAGTATCATGCATAGCAGAAGTGGCATCATCAATAACATGCGACATATCAGAACGAATAGCAGAAGCAGGTGTAGGTGTCACAGGCTTACTCAAAACAGAAGGTGAATCAAGTGCAGAGCTAGATGGCAGTTCCTTACCTCCCCTCGTAGTTGAGGGATAGATCTTGGTTTTTGGATCTCTCAAGTTCTTCATAATGATAAGCAGATATATATCCCAAGTGACTCAAAGAATAGAGCTATGCTCCCCGGCAACAGCGCCAGAAAATGGTCTTGATAACCCACAAGTATAGGGGATCGCAACAGTTTTCGAGGATAGAGTATTCAACCCAAATTTATTGATTTGACACAAGGGGAGCCAAAGAATATTCTCAAGTATTAGCAGCTGAGTTGTCAATTCAACCACACCTGGAAACTTAATACCTGCAGCGAAGTGTTTAGTAGCAAAGTAATATGATAGTGGTGATAACGGTAACAAAAGGTAATAGTAGTAAAAGCAATGTTTTTGGTATTTTGTAATGATGATAGCAATAGCAACGGAAAAGTAAATAAGCAAAGAACAATACATGGAAAGCTCGTAGGCAATGGATCGGTGATAGAGAATTATGCCAGATGCGGTTCATCATGTAACAGTCATAACCTAGAGTGACACAGAACTAGCTCTAGTTCATTGATATAATGTAGGCATGTATTCTGAACATAGTCATACGTGCTTATGGAAAAGAACTTGCATGGCATCTTTTGTCCTACCCTCCCGTGGCAGCGGGGTCCTTATGGAAACTAAGGGATATTAAGGCCTCCTTTTAATAGAGAACCGGAACAAAGCATTAACACATAGTGAATACATGAACTCCTCAAACTACGGTCATCACCGGTAAGTATCCCGATTATTGTCACTTCGGGGTTAACGGATCATAACACATAATAGGTGACTATAGACTTGCAAGATAGGATCAAGAACACTCATATATTGATGAAAACATAATAGGTTCAGATCTGAAATCATGGCACTCGGGCCCTAGTGACAAGCATTAAGCATAGCAAAGTCATAACAACATCAATCTTAGAACATAGTGGACACTAGGGATCAAACCCTAACAAAACTAACTCGATTACATGATAGATCCCATCCAACCCATCACCGTCCAGCAAGCCTACGATGGAATTACTCACGCACGGCGGTGAGCATCATGAAATTAGTGATGGAGGATGGTTGGTGATGACGATGGCGACAGATTCCCCTCTCCGAAGCCCCGATCGGACTCCCGATCAGCCCTCCCAAGAGGTTTTAGGGCTTGGCGGTGGCTCCGTATAGTAAAACGCGATGAATCCTTCTCTCTGATTTTTTCTCCCCGAAACTCAATATATGGAGGTGGAGTTGGAGTCGGAGAGGCAACAGGGGGCCCATGAGGTAGGGGGCGCGCCCTAGGGGGGCAGGCGCACCCCCACCCTCGTGGCAACACGGTGGGCCCCCTGGCCTTCATCTTTGGCAGATATTTTTCTTATTTTCTGAAAAGTGTCTCCGTGAAGTTTCAGGCCATTCCGAGAACGTTTGCTCCTGCACATAAATAACACCATGGTAATTCTGCTGAAAACAACGTCAGTCTGGGTTAGTTCCATTCAAATCATGCAAGTTAGAGTCCAAAACAAGGGAAAAAGTGTTTGGAAAAGTAGATACATTGGAGACGTATCAATTTATCAGAGCTTAATATGTAAAAGGTTTCAACATTTTATCACATTCTGACTTTTCTAGGGAATTATTGCAACAGCGGTGAACTTTCTGTTTTCAAACAGCAACATGAAGACTTGTAACATAGGCATAGTAAAGACTATCAATGCCACTTTTATTGAAATAAAAGATGCAAAACATTGTTCTAAATAACAGCAAGCAAATCCTAACAAAATAAATTGATGCTCCAAGCAAAACACATATCATGTGGTGAATAAAAGTATAGCTCCAAGTAAAGTTACCGATGGAAGTAGACGAAAGAGGGGATGCCTTCCGGGGCATCCGCGAGCTTAGGCTCTTGGTTGTAATTGAATATTACCTTGGGGTGCCTTGGGAATCCCCAAGCTTAGTCTCTTGCCACTCCTTATTCCATAGTCCATCGAATCTTTACCCAAAACTTGAAAACTTCACAACACAAAACTTAACAGAAAACTCGTAAGCTCCGTTAGTATAAGAAAATAAATCACCACTTAGGTACTGTTGTGAATTCATTCTAAATTCATATTGGTGTAATATCTACTGTATTCCAACTTCTCTATGGTTAATACCCTCCGATACTACTCATAGATTCATCAAAATAAGAAAACAACACGATGAAAACAGAATCTGTCAAAAACAGAACAGTCTGTAGTAATCTGAATCAAACGTATACTTCTGGAACTCATAAAATTCTCAAATAAATTGAAGGACGTGAGGAATTTGTCTATTAATCATCTGCAAAAAGAATTAACTAAATATCACTCTTCAATAAAAAAATGGCAGCAATTCTCCTGAACGCTAATGTTTCTGTTTTTTTACAGCATGATCATAAAGACTTCACCCGAGTCTTCCCAAAGGTTCTACTTGGCACAAACACTAATTAAAACATAAAACCACATCTAAACAGAGGCTAGAGAAATTATTTATTACTCATCTAGATAGCACACATCTAGGGGGAGCCCGTCTAAATTTTAGAGGTATAGGGTTTGCCCATGTTCTATGTTATCTCCTTTTATGCAAATCCCGTATTGTCATCAATCCACCAAAACGGGGGAGATTGTAAGGGCCTATTTATCCCTTAGTTGTTTTGGTGATTGATGACAATGCTTTTGCATACTAATCGTGTGCATTGAGTATTTCAGACACTTCATCACTAGGCACAAGACGATATGGTGCCCCTCGAAGACTATTGAAGACGACATTTCTCTACATTTTTTTCGGTGGATTTGAGTCGTAGGAAAGCCGTACTATTAAGAGGGGGTCCGCTTTGGAAAGGTTTGGGTGGAATCATCATGTACACATCTTCTCCTTTGCACCACCTTTCCTTTGGCACTTTGGAGCATCCTCCGTCTTTTCTTGTCTATGCAAAAATGTCGTGTTTGCTGATCTGGGGCATGCGGTAGTATTGCTCCTAGGAGCGTTAGTACCACAGGCCCTTGCGGTAGTACCGGCCTCTGGCGCGGTAGTACCACAAGTGCCCACGGTAGTACTGTTGGGGAACGTGGTAATTTCAAAAAAAAATCCTACGCACACGCAAGATCATGGTGATGCATAGCAACGAGAGGGGAGAGTATGTCTACGTACCCTCGTAGACCGAAAGCGGAAGCGTTTATCAATGCGGTTGATGTAGTCATACACCTTCACAATCCGTCCTGATCAAGTACCGAACGTATGGCACCTCCGCGTTCAACACACGTTCAGCTCGATGACGTCCTCGCCTTCTTGATCCGGCAAGAGGGGGGTGTGGTGATGGTGTTGGTGAAGAACAATCTCCGCACGGCTTCGCCTAAGCACTACGAAAACTATTACGGAGGATAAAAAAGAGGGGACGGGGTTGCCGGCACACGAATTGGTGTTTCTTGATGTGTCTTGGGTGCTAGCCCTACCCCTCTATTTATATGTTGAGCCTTGGGGTCAAAACTTGGAGTAAAAGCCTCCACAAAGTCGGTTTCACCCGAAAGGCAAGAGTCCTTCTCGGACTCCAAGGCCAGACGCCAGGGTTCCCGACGTCTGGCCCCTGGACTCCGCAAAACTTCCTTTTGCGCTTTCCAAAAACCTTGTGGACTTTCCCCTTTGGCTCAAATAAAGTGTTCTCGTACCCAAACATTTCGGGAAACATCTGGAACCCCTTCCGGAGACCAAACACTATTATCCCATATATCAAACTTCATCTCCGGACCATTCCGGAGTTCCTCGTCATGTCCGTGATCTTATCCAAAACTCTGAACAACATTCGGTTACCAACATACATAACTCATAAATACTATATCGTCAACGAACGTTAAGCGTGCGGACCCTACGGGTTCGAGAACTATGTAGACATGACCGAGACACTTCTCTGGTCAATAACCAATAGCGAAACCTGGATGCCCATATTGGTTCCTACATATTCTAAGAAGATCTTTATCGGTCGAACCGCATAACAACATATGTTGTTCCCTTTGTCATCGGTATGTTACTTGCCCGAGATTCGATCGTCAGTTTCTTAATACCTAGTTCAATCTCGTTACCGGCAAGTCTCTTTACTCGTTTCGTAATGCATCATCCCGCAACTAACACATTAGTTACATTGCTTGCAAGGCTTATAGTGATGTGCATTACCGAGAGGGCCCAGAGATACCTCTCCGACAACCGGAGTGACAAATCCTATTCTCGATCTATGCCAACTCAACGAACACCATCGGAGACACCTGTAGAGCACCTTTATAATCACCCAGTTATGTTGTGACGTTTGGTAGCACACAAAGTGTTCTTCCGGTAATCGGGAGTTGCATAATCTCGTAGTCATAGGAACATGTATAAGTCATGAAGAAAGCAATAGCAGTAAACTAAACGATCAACGTGCTAAGCTAATGGAATGGGTCATGTCAATCATATGATTCTCCTAATGATGTGATCCCGTTAATCAAATGACAACTCATGTCTATGGCTAGGAAACTCAACCATCTTTGATCAACGAGCTAGTCAAGTAGAGGCATACTAGTGACACTATGTTTGTCTATGTATTCACACATGTATTATGTTTCCGGTTAATACAATTCTAGCATGAATAATAAACATTTATCATGATGTGAGGAAATAAATAATAACTTTATTATTGCCTCTAGGGCATATTTTCTTCAGTCTCCCACTTGCACTAGAGTCAATAATCTAGATTACACGGTAATGATTCTAACACCCATGGAGTCTTGGTGCTGATCATGTTTTGTTCGTGGAAGAGACTTAGTCAATGGGTCTGCAACATTCAGATCCGTATGTATCTTGCAAATCTCTATGTCTCCCACTTGGACTTGATCCCGGATGGAATTGAAGCGTCTCTTGATGTGCTTGGTTCTTTTGTGAAATATGGATTCCTTTGCCAAGGCAATTGCACTAGTATTGTCACAAAAGATTTTCATTGGACCCGATGCACTAGGTATGACACCTAGATAGGATATGAACTCCTTCATCCAGACTCCTTCATTTGTTGCTTCCGAAGCAGATATGTATTCTGCTTCACACGTAGATCCTGTCACGACGCTTTGTTTAGAACTGCTCCAACTAAGAGCTCCACCGTTTAATATAAATACGTATCCGGTTTGCGATTTAGAATCGTCCGGATCAGTGTCAAAGCTTGCATCGACGTAACCATTTATGACAAGCTCTTTGTCACCTCCATAAACAAGAAACATATCCTTAGTCCTTTTCAGGTATTTCAGGATGTTCTTGACCGTTGTCCAGTGATCTACTCCTCGATCACTTTGGTACCTCCCTGCTAAACTAATAGCAAGGCACACATCAGGTCTGGTACACAACATTGCATACATGATAAAGCCTATGGCTGAAGCATAGGGAACACTTTTCATTTTCTCTCTATCTTCTGCTGTGGTCGGGCATTGAGTCTTACTCAATTTCACACCTTGTAACACATGCAAGAACCCTTTCTTTGCTTGATCCATTTTGAACTTCTTCAAAACTTTATCAAGGTATGTGCTTTGTGAAAGTCCAATTAAGCGTCTTGATGTATCACTATAGATCTTGATGCCCAATATATAAGCAGCTTCTCTGAGGTCTTTTATTGAAAAACTCTTATTCAAATATCCTTTTATGCTATCCAGAAATTCTATATCATTTCCAATCAACAATATGTCATCCACATATAATATTAGAAATGCTACAGAGCTCCCACTCACTTTCTTGTAAATACAGGCTGCTCCAAAAGTCTGTATAAAACCATATGCTTTGATAACACTATCAAAACGTTAATTCCAACTCCAAGAGGCTTGCACCAGTCCATAAATGGATCACTGGAGCTTGCACACTTTGTTAGCACCCTTTGGATCGACAAAACCTTCTGGTTGCATCATATACAACTCTTCTTCCAGAAATCCATTCAGGAATGCAGTTTTGATATCCATTTGCCAAATTTCATAATCATAAAATGCGGCAATTGCTAACATGATTCAGACAGACTTAAGCATCGCTACGGGTGAGAAAGTCTCATTGTAGTCAACCCCTTGAACTTGTCGAAAACCTTTCACAACAAGTCGAGCTTTGTAGACAGTAACATTACTGTCAGTGTCAGTCTTCTTCTAGAAGATCCATTTATTCTCGACGGCTTGCCGATCATCGGGCAAGTCAACCAAAGTCCACACTTTGTTCTCATACATGGATCCCATCTTAGATTTCATGGCCTCGAGCCATTTTGCGGAATCTGGGCTCACCATCGCTTCTTCATAGTTCGTAGGTTCGTCATGGTCAAGTAACATGATTTCCATAATAGGATTACTGTACCACTCTGGTGCGGATCTTACTCTGGTTGACCTATGAGGTTTGATAGTAACTTGATCTGAAGTTTGATGATCATCGTCATTAGCTTCCTCACTAATTGGTGTAGGTGTCACAGGAACTGGTTTCTATGATGAACTACTTTCCAATAAGGGAGCAGGTATAGTTACCTCATCAAGTTCTACTTTCCTCCCACTCACTTCTTTCGAGAGAAACTCCTTCTCTAGAAAGGATCCATTCTAGCAACAAATGTCTTGCCTTCAGATCTGTGATAGAAGGTGTACCCAATAGTTTCTTTTGGGTACCCTATGAAGACACATTTCTCCGATTTGGGTTCAAGCTTATCAGGTTGAAGCTTTTTCACATAAGCATCGCAACCCCAAACTTTAAGAAATGACAACTTTGGTTTCTTGCCAAACCACAGTTCATAAGGCGTCGTTTCAACGGATTTCGATGGTGCCCTATTTAACGTGAATGCAGCCGTCTCTAAAGCATAACCCTAAAACGATAGCGGTAAATCAGTAAGATACATCATAGATCGCACCATATCTAGTAAAGTACGATTACGAAGTTCAGACACACCATTACACTGTGGTGTTCCGGGTGGTGTGAGTTGCGAAACTATTCCGCATTGTTTCAAATGTAGACCAAACTCGTAACTCAAATATTCTCCTCCATGATCCCATCGTAGAAACTTTATTTTCTTGTTACGATGATTTTCCACTTCACTCTGAAATTCTTTGAACTTTTCAAATGTTTCAGACTTATGTTTCATTTAGTAGATATACCCATATCTGCTCAAATCATCTGTGAAGGTGAGAAAATAACGATACCCGCCGCGAGCCTCAATATTCATCGGACCACATACATCAGTATGTATGATTTCCAACAAATTTGTTGCTCGCTCCATAGTTCCGGAGAACGGCGTTTTAGTCATCTTGCCCATGAGGCTTGGTTCGCAAGTACCAAGTGATTCATAATCAAGTGATTCCAAAAGTACATCAGAATGGAGTTTCTTCATGCGCTTTACACCAATATGACCTAAACAACAGTGCCACAAATAAGTTGCACTATCATTATCAACTCTGCATCTTTTGGCTTCAACATTATGAATATGTGTATTACTACTATTGAGATTCAACATAAATAGACCACTCTTCAAGGGTGCATGACCATAAAAGATATTACTCATATAAATAGAACAACCATTATTCTCAGATTTAAATGAATAACCGTCTCGCATCAAACAAGATCTAGATATAATGTTCATGCTTAACGCTCGCACCAAATAACAATTATTTAGGTCTAAAATTAATCCCGAAGGTAGATGTAGAGGTAGCTTGCCGACAGCGATCACATCAACTTTGGAACCATTTCCCACGCGCATCGTCACCTCGTCCTTAACCATTCTTCGCTCAATCCATAGTCCCTGTTTCGAGTTGCAAATATTAGCAACAAAACCAGTATCAGATACCCAGGTGCTACTGTGAGCTGTAGTAAGGTACACATCAATAACATGTATATCACATATACCTTTGTTCACCTTGCCATCCTTCTTATCCGCCAAATACTTGGGGCAGTTCCGCTTCCAGTGACCAGTCTGTTTGCAGTAGAAGCACTCGGTCTCAGGCTTAGGTCCAGACTTGGGTTTCTTCTCCTGAGCAGCAACTTGTTTGCCGTTCTTTTTGAAGTTCCCCTTCTTCTTCCCTTTACCCTTTTTCTTGAAACTGGTGGTCTTGTTGACCATCAACACTTGATGCTCCTTCTTGATTTCTACCTCTGCAGCCTTTAGCATTGCGAAGAGCTCGGGAATTGTCTTATCCATCCCTTGCATATTATAGTTTATCACGAAGCTCTTGTAGCTTGGTGGCAGTGATTGAAGAACTCTGTCAATGACACTATCAACAGGAAGATTAACTCCCAGTTGAGTTAAGTGGTTATGGTACCCAGACATTCTGAGTATATGTTCACTGACAAAACTATTCTCCTCCATCTTGCAGCTGTAGAACTTACTAGAGACTTCATATCTCTCAATCCGGGCATTTGCTTGAAATATTAACTTCAACTCATGGAACATCTCATATGCTCCATGACATTCGAAACGTCGTTGAAGTCCCGGTTCTAAGCCGTAAAGCATGGCACACTGAACTATCGAGTAGTCATCAGCTTTGCTCTGCCAAATGCTCTTAGCGTCATCAGCAGCAGGCCTGGCACCCAGCAGTGCTTCCAGGATGTAACTCTTCTCTGCAGCAATGAGGATAATCCTCAAGTTATGGACCTAGTCCGTGTAATTGCTACCATCATCTTTCAACTTTGATTTCTCAAGGAAAACGCATTAAAATTCAACGGAACAATAGCACGGGCCATCTATCTACAACACCATAGACAAGCAAAAAACTATCAGGTACTAAGTTCATGATAAATTTAAGTTCAATTAATCATATTACTTTAAGTGATCACGTGATCCAAATCAACTAAACCATAACCGATCATCACGTGAAATGGAGGTAGTTTTCAATGGTGAACATCACTATGTTGATTGAGGGAGTCCTGGATTAGGGGGTGTTCGGATAGCCGAACTATACCTTCAGCCGGACTCCTGGACTATGAAGATACAAGATTGAAGACTCCGTCCCGTGTCCGGAAGGGACTTTCCTTGGCGTGGAAGGCAAGCTTGGTGATACAGATGTTCAGATCTCCTACCATTGTAACCGACTCTATGTAACCCTAACCCTCTCCGGTGTCTATATAAACCAGAGGGTTTTAGTCCATAGGACAACATACACATCAACAATCATACCATAGGCTAGCTTCTAGAGTTTAGCCTCTCTGATCTCGTGGTAGATATACTCTTGTACTACCCATATCATCAATATTAATCAAGCAGGACGTAGGGTTTTACCTCCATCGAGAGGACCCGAACCTAGGTAAAACTTCGTGTCCCTTGCCTCCAGTTACCATCCGGCGTAGACGCACAGTTCGGGACCCCCTACCCGAGATCCGCCGGTTTTGACACCGACATTGGTGCTTTCATTGAGAGTTCCTCTGTGCCGTCGCCGTCAGGCCCGATGGCTCCTACGATCATCAATGGCGATGCAGTCCAGGGTGAGACCTTCCTCCCCGAACAGATCTTCGTCTTTGGCGGCTTCGCACTTCGGGCCAATTCACTTGGCCATCTAGAGCAGATCGAAAGCTACGCCCCTGGACGTCAGGTCATATTCAGAAGTTTAAACTACACGACTGACCTCCGCGGGGACATGATCTTCGACGGATTCGAACCACTGCCGAGCGCGCCACACTGTCATGACGAGCATGATCTAACTCTGCCGCCGAACGGTGCCCTGGAGGCCGCACCCGCACCGGCTCCGACCCTTAGTTCGGAGTCAACTGCGCCGATCGAGGATGGGCGGTTGGACGCCACCTCGGGGGCTATAATCCCAACGGCGGTTGAGCCAAACACCAGCCCCGTACTCTGCAAGACTCGTGACTCCATGGAGCCGGACTCTTCTCCGGATTCCGAACCCTCCGCGCCCCTGCCAGTCGAATCCGATTGGGTGCTGATCATTTAGTTAACTGCCGCAGACATCTTTCAGCACTCGCCTTTCGGCGATATCCTGAAGTCACTGAAGTCTCTCTCTTTATCAGGAGAGCCCTGGCCGGACTACGGTCAGCAAGGTTGGGGTATGGGCGATGAAGAAATTCAAAACCCACCCACCACCCACTTTGTAGCCACTGTCGACGACTTAACCGACATGCTCGACTTCGACTCCGAAGACATCGACGGTATGGACGCCGATGAAGGAGATGATGAAGAACCAGCGCCTACTAGGCCCTGGAAAGCCACCTCGTCATATGACATATACATGGTGGACACCCCAAAAGAGGGAGAGGGTGATGGAATAGTGGAGGATGACCCCTCCAAGAAACAGCCCAAGCGCCGGCGTCAGCGGCGCCGCTCAAAATCCCGCCAACACAAAAACGGTGATTCCAGCACGGGAGATAATAATACTCCGGAGAGTGCCGAAGAAAACCCCCTCCAGCAAGGTTTAGCACAGGAGGATGGAGAAACCAGCCCTCATGAGAGAGCGGCAGACAAAGAGGTCGAGGATGATAATTATATGCCTCCCTCCGAAGACGAGGCAAGCCTCGACGACGACGAATTCGTCGTGCCAGAGGATCCCGTTGAGCAAAAGTGTTTCCAACGCAGGCTTATGGCCACGGCAAGAAGCCTCAAGAAAAAACAGCAACAGCTCAGAGCTGATCAAGATTTGCTAGTTGACAGATGGACTGAAGTCCTTGCGGCCGAAGAGCATAAACTCGAACGCCCCTCCAAGAGTTACCCAAAGTGCAAGTTGCTACCCCGATTAGAGGAGGAAGCACTTGATGCGGCCGAACGACCACCTCGTGGCCGCGACAGAGAGGCCTCCCGGCCCTCCACTCAAGCCGCACCCCGTACCAAGGCACGGGAATATGCGCCGGACTTACGAGACATGTTGGAGGACAAGGCAAGGCAAACACGATTGATCTACGGATCGCGTGGGCACCCCACGGCTCGAGACGGTAACCGTCACGCCGACCACAGATTCGGCAAGGCCGAACACAGTAGACAAAGCTCATTGGAGCTACGTCATGATATCACCCAGTACAGAGGCGCTGCACACCCACTGTGCTTACAGACGAAGTAATGGATCATCAAATCCCCGAGGGTTTCAAACCCGTAAACATCGAATCATATGATGGCACAACAGACCCTGCGGTATGGATCGAGGATTATCTCCTTCATATCCACATGGCCTGCGGCGACGATTTTCACGCCATCAAATACCTCCCACTCAATCTTAAAGGACCAGCTCGGCATTGGCTCAACAGCTTGCCAACAGGGTCAATCAGTTGTGGGGAGGACCTGGAAGCCACATTCCTCGACAATTTCCAGGGCACTTATGTGCGACCCCTAGACGCCGATGACCTAAGTCACGTAATCCGGCAGCCAGAGGAATCGGCCAGACAATTCTGGACACGGTTTCTAACAAAGAAAAATCAAATAGTCGACTGTCCGGACGCCGAGGCCCTAGCAGCCTTCAAGCACAATATCCGTGACGAGTGGCTGGCCCGGCACCTCAGACAGGAAAAGCCGAAATCTATGGCAGCACTCACGACACTCATGACCCGCTTTTGCGTGGGAGAAGACAGCTGGCTCGCTCGTAGCAATAATATGACCAAGAACCCTGGTAGTTCGGACACCAGGGACATTAGCGACAGGTCGCGTCGCAACAAGCAGAAGCGCCGCATTAACGGCGACAATGCTGAGGATACGGTAGTTAATGTCGGATTCAGAGGCTCTAAATCCGATCAGCGGAAGAAGCCATTCAAAAGGAATCCTAGGGGCCTGTCCAGCTTGGACCGAATACTCGACCGCTTGTGCCAAATACATGGCACCCCCGAAAAGCTGGCCAATCACACCAACATGGATTGTTGGGTGTTCAAGCAGGCAGGCAAGTTAAGCGCCGACAATGAAGACAAGGGGCTGCATAGCGATGACGACGAGGAGCCCCAGCCGCCGAACAACAGTGGACAGAAGGGTTTTCCCCCACAAGCGCGGACGGTGAACATGATATACGCAACTCATGTCCCCAAAAGGGAGCGGAAGCGTGCGTTAAGGGACGTATACGCGATAGAGCCAGTCGCCCCAAAGTTCAACCCATGGTCCACCTGCCCGATCACCTTTGATCGAAGGGACCATCCCACTAGCATCTGTCATGGCGGATTCGCCGCATTGGTTCTACACCCAATTATTGACGGATTTCATCTCACTAGAGTCCTTATGGACGGCGGCAGCAGCCTGAACCTGCTTTACCAGGATACAGTGCGGAAAATGGGCATAGATCCCTCGAGGATTAAGCCCACCAAAACGACCTTTAAAGGCGTAATACCATGTGTAGAGGCCAACTGCATAGGCTCAGTCACACTTGAAGTGGTCTTCGGATCTCCGGATAATTTCCGAAGCGAGGAGTTAATCTTCGACATAGTCCCGTTTCGTAGTGGCTATCACGCACTGCTAGGGCGAACCGCATTCGCCAAATTCAATGCGGTACCGCACTACGCATACCTTAAGCTCAAGATGTCAGGCCCTCGTGGAGTAATTACGGTCAATGGAAACACCGAACGCTCCCTCTGAACGGAGGAGCACACGGTGGCCCTTGCAGCGGAAGTACAAAGCAGCCTCTCCAGGCAGTTCTCTAGCCCGGCCATTAAACGTCCGGACACCGTCAAGCGCGCCTGGAGTAACCTACAACAAGACCGCCTGGCACGTTCCGAGCAGGCGTAGCAATGCAGCCCCAACCCCAACCCTCGCAAAAAGGCGACGCCAGTACTTCGCGTCCATAACTATGCTCTGGAAATACCATGGGCATAGGGGAGGGGCACCATCACGGCACGCCCAAAGCACGTCTTAAACCGCACTAGGGGCTGCCGATTTTTTACTTTTCTCTTACTTCCAGGACTCTACTCTTCGGAAGGCCTGTTCAGCAGTTCAATTGCCGCACAAACGATGCAAGGACCAGGGAAGCAGACAAGCCATGCCGCATTACGGAAATCCCAGGTGGTCTCTATCACGAGTAGTATACCTGTTTCACATACTATTCCGCAGCTTGCCCCTGGAGCAGACATGATAAATAGTCCAACTTTTCGTTTATCGCATTACTTGTATCGTTCTGCTTTGATCGGAGCTATTTTAATAAACAATGCATAGCTTTTGTCTATTTTTTGCATTACCTTTTTATGTTCCTTAACGACATGTTGCACCCGTACACGTTGGTACGGCCAAAATACTCCAGGGGCTTTAGTACCCCTCAATATGGTGTGAGAAGTCCGAACACTTTAACAAGTGTGGCACCCCGAACTTATAGCATTATATGCATCGGCTCCGAATCATGTCTTAGGTCAATAGTTGGGTTTGCCCGAATCCTATGTTTTGGTGCCTTACGTTCTGCTATATCGGCTAAGGTAGCACTAGGAGAACCACTGCGATTGTGCCCCGGTTGAGCTGGGTCGAGCACCTCAGTGGAGAAAGCTAAAACTGACTGTCATGATGAAGCGAGAGCTGGTCGCTGTTTGAGAGGTTTTTCGAGTCCCTAAAGACTTATGCCGCTTAGGGCGAGGAGTCGGCTTGTCCGGCCAAGGCGTGGATAGCGCCCCGAACTCGGTCTTCTGAATACTAGGGGCTTCGCCGAAATTTAAAATTATAGAATTCTATGGCTAAGTGAGAGTGTTCACACATTATAGTCCGATTGCCTTGTTCGTTGGGCTGAGCGCCTCCCTCGAAGGACCCCAAACATGGGAAAAAGAGCGCCCAGGTTTATCCCCGAACACCCCAGCACTAGCGGAAATGGGGCAGAAGCCGACGACTCGCCATCTCTCAGTATTGATAAACAGCCGCACAAAAGGTAATATTTTAAATTCAAGCAGCATTGCTCAGCGCATATGAACAAGTTTTCAGCGCACAGGACAAAACGAGCGAGTTTTACTCGAAAATTACATCCATAGTACATTCATCCGCCACAAGGCGGGCACCCTTCAGAACATCCTTATAATAATTCTCGGGCTTGCGATGCTCTTTCTCCGGCGGTGGCCCATCCTTCACAAGCTTCTCAGCATCCAGCTTGCCCCAGTACACCTTAGCACGGGCAAGGGCCCTACGGGCACCTTCAATGCAGACGGAGCGCTTGATGACTTCGAGCCTTGGACAGGCCTCCACCAGCCCGAAATAGCTCCCAGGCTGAGCCTCTCCAGGCCACAGCCGAACTATGAGGCCCTTCATGGCCTGTTCGGCCGCCTTGTGGAGCTCGATCAGTTGCTTCAGCTGGTCGCTCAGGGGCACGGGGTGTCCAGCCTCAGCGTACTGAGACCAGAACACCTTCTCTGTCGAGCTCCCCTCCTCGGCTCGATAGAATGCGGCAGCATCAGACACACTCCGGGGAAGATCTGCGAACGCTCCTGGAGAACTCCGGATTCGGGTAAGTAACAAGTAACTCACTCTTATGTGTTTGCTTTGCATAAAGAATGCCTCACCCGCCGCTATCTTATTCACCTCATCCAACTCCTGGAGGGTCTTCTGGGATTCGGCCTTGGCAGACTTGGCACTTTCAATAGCCGCCGCGAGCTCGGACGCTCGCGTCCTTGAGTCGCGCTCCAAACTCTCATGTTTTTCCATGAGAGCCTGGAGCTCTTGCCGCACCTTGCCAACCTCGGCCTCATACTTCTCCCGCTCGGTGCGCTCCGAGGCCGAATTCTTCTCGGCCTCGTCCAGCGCTTGCTTAAGGGTCGCCACCGCAGACGTGACCCCTACAATAGCCATGATAATCCTGTCATTTTTTGCAATTGCACCTTTTTTATATTATATATTTTTAACAAGGTATTTCTTACCTTCATTGTCCTTGAGCTGCTTCTTGGCACGCTCGAGCTCTTGCTCGGACCTTTCGAGGTCCTGCTTTAGCGTGTCCACTTCCACAGTCAGTGCGGCAGACGCAAGCAGGGTAGCCTGCACATGCATATTGACTCATTTTTGTTAGACTCCTGCGAATTCTATTTGATCCTCTATTCGGCTTTTCTTCCCGAACGCCAAACAGAGCATCAGGGGCTACTATCTATGCGGTACTATTATTTACACATTCTTTACTTACCTCAAAGCCTGTTAAAAGGCTTGTACAAGCTTCAGTCAGTCCGCTCTTGTCGGACTGAACCTTCTGGATCACCGCACTCATAATAGTGCGGTGCCCCTCGTCGATGGAGGCGCCTTGGAGCGCCTCCAACATATTGTCCGGCGCCTCCGGTTGGACGGAGGTCACCGGCACGGCGGGCTTGCTCCTCTTGAAGGAGGTCCCCCGCCGGACTCTGGAACCTTTGAAGGTTCCGGAGCGGTGTCCGGCCTAGGGCCGGACTTGGAGCCCTGGGGGGTTTCACCCCCCTTACTCCTGGAGTCCGGGAGGTCGCCTCGCGGCGCCTCCAGGACCACCTCCTCCCGGATTGGAACCTGTTGGGACAACACTTCGGTGTCGTCCGTAGGGCAGGGGGAGGAAGCCATCGGAAGTGAGTTCATGTCCGACGAGTCCAGTGAGCCGCTCGACGACGCGTCGAGCCGGTCTTTGGGTGGGCTGCATAAACACATTCGACATAAGAGAAAGCTATGCAATAAACGAATACTATGAATTACTTTGGTATCCGGATACTTACGATTTCGCCAGGGGCTTGGCCCTGGGCGCCCACTCCTCTCTGTCGTCGGTGTTGGTGGAGTAATCCGGAGAAAGGGTTTCCCCTTCTTGGACCCTTCGGCCTCCCCAGTTGGGGCGGCCTTTCTTTTCTTCCTTCCCCCGCTGGAGGGGGAGGGGTCTCTTCTTACTCCTCCTCATCTTCTTGGGAGGAGTGCGTCTTGGATTCGTCGGATGGTGAATCCGACACCTCCAGGCATCGGGCACTCTTTAGAGTCCACGCGACCTTTTTTGCGGCCTTCTTCTCCGGCACCACACAGGGCGCCGGAACCAGCAGCCTCGCCAAGCGAGCATCCGCTGGGCCTTCGGGCAAAGGGGCCGGACAGTTGATCTGTCCGGACATCACCTGCCAATCCTGTCAGAGGAAAGGGAGCTTAGATCCCGCATAGAGTCAAACTATGGAAAACTGATACCCTGTAAAAGGAAAAAACAGCTTACCGCGAGCGTGTGACGCTGCGCGCTGAATCCGTGATCCTCGGTAGCGGATGCAGGAGCCTCGGCGCCCTTGAAAAGCATCCTCTAGGCATCTTCGTACGTCGTGTCGAAGAGCCTGTTTAGAGTTTGATGCTACGCCGGGTCAAACTCCCACAGATTGAAGGCCCGTCGTTGACACGGGAGGATCAGGCGGATGAGCATAACCTGGACTACGTTGACAAGCTTGAGCTTCTTGTCCACCAGGGTTTGGATGCATGTTTGGAGTCCGGTCAGCTCTCCTTTTTTACCCCAAGACAGGCCTGTCTCCTTCCAGGAGGTGAGCCGCGTAGGGGGGTCGGATCGAAACTCAGGGGGTGCGACCCATTCGGCGTCGCGCGGATCGGTGATGTAAAACCACCATGATTGCCATCCCTTCAGGGTCTCCACAAAGGAGCCCTCGAGCCACAGGACGTTGGCCATCTTGCCAACTATGGCACCGCCGCACTCCGCCTGGCTGCCGCGCACCACCTTTGGCTTGACGTTGAAAGTCTTAAGCCATAGGCCGAAATGGAGGCGGATGCGGAGGAACGCCTCGCACACGACGATGAACGCCGAGATGTTGAGGACGAAGTTCGGGGCCAGATCATGGAAATCCAGGCCGTAGTAGAACATGAGCCCCCGGACAAATGGATGCGGAGGGAAGCCCAGTCCGCAGAGGAAATGGGGGAGGAATACCACCCTCTCATGGGGCCTAGGATTGGGGATAAGCTGCCCCTTTTCAGGAAGCCGGTGCGCGATGTCGCTAGCCAGATATCCGGCCTTCCTCAGCTTTTTGATGTGTCCCTCCGTGATGGAGGAGACCATCCACTTGCCTCCCGCTCCGGACATGACTGGAGAAGGTTGAGGTGGTAGTGCGGACTTGGGCACTAGAGCTCGAGTGCGCAAGAATGGATAGGCAAAGGAGGAAGAAGGCGTGGGTGAAAAGGTGGATCCTTATCCCCTTATATGGGTGGACGCAACTACGTGTCCCCACCAGCCTGGTAAAACTCGCTTATCTCCAAGCGCCGTAATCAATGGCGCGGTTGGGTTACCCACGCCCGTATTGATGAGAATCCCGGAATAAGGGGACACAATCTCTGCTTTAACAAGACGTGCCAAGGAAACCGCCTCACATAACGCGCTAAGATGGGACAGTAAAACGGTTCGAATAAAAGCTTGGCCATGGTGTGATGTCACACTATGGAGTACATCAGCAGATTAGATTTGTGTAAATATTATTCTCTCTATGGCAATATGTGGAAACTTATTTTGCAGAGCCGGACACTACCTTTGTGTTCAAAATCTTCTATGAAGTACTTGGAGGAGGAACCCGCCTTGCAATGCCGAAGACAATCTGCGCGCCGGACTCGTCGTCATTGAAGCCTGGTTCAGGGGCTATTGAGGGAGTCCTGGATTAGGGGGTGTTCGGATAGCCGAACTATACCTTCAGTCGGACTCCTGGACTATGAAGATACAAGATTGAAGACTCCGTCCCGTGTCCGGAAGGGACTTTCCTTGGCGTGGAAGGCAAGCTTGGCGATACGGATGTTCAGATCTCCTACCATTGTAACCGACTCTATGTAACCCTAACCCTCTCCGGTGTCTATATAAACCGGAGGGTTTTAGTCCGTAGGACAACATACACATCAACAATCATACCATAGGCTAGCTTCTAGGGTTTAGCCTCTCTGATCTCGTGGTAGATCTACTCTTGTACTACCCATATCATCAATATTAATCAAGCAGTACGTAGGGTTTTACCTCCATCGAGAGGGCCCGAACCTGGGTAAAATTTCGTGTCCCTTGCCTCCTGTTACCATCCGGCCTAGACGCACAGTTCGGGACCCCCTACCCGAGATCCGCCGGTTTTGACACCGACATTGATCATATCAACTATATGATTCATGCTCGACCTTTCGGTCTTAGTGTTCCGAGGCCATATCTGCATATGCTAGGCTCGTCAAGTTTAACCCGAGTATTCTGCATGTGCAAAAACTGGCTTGCATCTGTTGTATAAGAATGTTGAGCTTATCACACCCGATCATCACGTGGTGTCTCGGCACGACGATCTTTTGCAACGACGCATACTCAGGGAGAACACTTGTACGTTGAATTTTTTTTAGTGAGAGATCATCTTATAATGTTACCGTCAATCAAAGCAGAATAAGATGCATAAAGGAAAAACATCACATGCAATTAATATAAGTGATATGATGTGGCCATCATCATCTTGTGCCTGTGATCTCCATCTCCAAAGCACCATCATGATCACCATCATCACCGGCGCGACACCTTGATCTCCATCGTAGCATCGTTGTCATTTCGCCAACTATTGCTTCTATGACTATCGCTACCGCTTAGTGATAAAGTAAAGCAATTACATGGCGATTACATTTCACACAATAAAGCGACAACCATATGGCTCCTGCCAGTTGCCGATAACTCCGTTACAAAACATGATCATCTCATACAATAAAATATAGCATCATGCCTTGACCATATCACATCACAACATGCCCTGCAAAGACAAGTTAGACGTCATATACTTTGTTGTTGCAAGTTTTACGTGGCTACTACGGGCTGAGCAAGAACCGTTCTTACCTACGCATCAAAACCACAACGATAGTTCGTCAAGTTAGTGTTGTTTTAACCTTCAACAAGGACCAGGCGTAGTCACACTCGGTTCAACTAAAGTTGGAGAAACTGACACCCGCCAGCCACCTGTGTGCAAAGCACGTCGGTAGAATCAGCCTCGCGTAAGCGTACGCGTAATGTTGGTCCAGGCCGCTTCATCCAACAATACCGCCGAACCAAAGTATGACATGCTGGTAAGCATTATGACTTGTATCACCCACAACTCACTTGTGTTCTACTTGTGCATATAATATCTACGCATAAACCTGGCTCGGATGCCACTGTTGGGGGACGTAGTAATTTCAAAAAAATTCCTACGCACACGCAAGATCATGGTGATGCATAGAAACGAGAGAGGAGAGTATGTCTATGTACCCTCATAGACCGAAAGCGGAAGCGTTTATCAATGCGGTTGATGTAGTCGCACACCTTCACGATCCGTCCCGATTAAGTACCGAACGTACAGCACCTCCGCGTTCAGCACACGTTCAGCTCGATGACGTCCTCGCCTTCTTGATCTAGCAAGAGGGGCGAAGTAGTAGATGAGTTCCGGCAGCACGACGGCGTGGTGATGGTGTTGGTGAAGAACAATCTCCGCAGGGCTTCGCCTAAGCACTACGAAAACTATTACGGAGGATAAACTAGAGGGGACGGGGTTGCCGGCACACGGCTTGGTGTTTCTTGATGTGTCTTGGGTGCTAGCCCTACCCCTCTATTTATATGTTGAGCATTGGGGTCGAAACTTGGAGTAAAAGACTCCACAAAGTCGGTTTCACCCGAAAGGCAAGAGTCCTTCTCGGACTCCAGGGCTAGATGCCAGGGTTCCCGGCGTCTGGACCCAGATGCCAGGGACCCTGGCGTCTGGCCCCTGGACTCTGCAAAACTTCCTTTTGCGCTTTCCAAAAACCTTGTGGGCTTTCCCCTTTGGCCCAAATAAAGTGTTCTCGTACCCAAACATTTCGGGAAACATCCGGAGACCAAACACTATTATCCCATATATCAAACTTTATCTCCAGACCATTCCAGAGTTCCTCGTCATATCCGTGGTCTTATCCGGAACTCCGAACAACATTCGGTTACCAACATACATAACTCATAAATACTATATCATCAATGAACTTTAAGCGTGCGGACCCTACGGGTTCGAGAACTATGTAGACATGACCGAGACACTTCTCTAGTCAATAACCAATAGCGGAACCTAGATGCCCATATTGGTTCCTACATATTCTACGAAGATTTTTATCGGTCGAACCGCATAACAACATACGTTGTTCCCTTTGTCATTGGTATGTTACTTGCCCGAGATTCGATCGTCGGTATCTCAATACCTAGTTCAATCTTATTACCGCCAAGTCTCTTTACTCGTTCCGTAATGCATCATACCACAACTAACTCATTAGTTACATTGCTTGCAAGGCTTATAGTGATGTGCATTACCGAGAGGGCCCAGAGATACCTCTCCGACAATCAGAGTGAAAAATCCTATTCTCGATCTATGCCAACTCAACGAACACCCTCAGAGACACTTGTAGAGCACCTTTATAATCACCCAGTTATGTTGTGACGTTTGGTAGCACACAAAGTGTTCTTCCAGTTATCGGGAGTTGCATAATCTCATAGTCATAGGAACATGTATAAGTCATGAAGAAAGCAATAGCAGTAAACTAAACGATCAACGTGTTAAGCTAATAGAATGGGTCATGTCAATCACATCATTGTCCTAATGATGTGATCCCGTTAGTCAAATGACAACTCATGTCTATGGCTAGGAAACTCAACCATCTTTGATCAACGAGCTAGTCAAGTAGAGGCA
This sequence comes from Triticum dicoccoides, assembly GCF_002162155.2. Classification (NCBI taxonomy): domain Eukaryota; kingdom Viridiplantae; phylum Streptophyta; class Magnoliopsida; order Poales; family Poaceae; genus Triticum; species Triticum dicoccoides. The sequence continues at coordinate 564,971,939 of NC_041386.1, forward strand.
TACTAGTGACACTATGTTTGTCCATGTATTCACACATGTATTATGTTTCCGGTTAATACAATTTTAGCATGAATAATAAGCATTTATCATGATGTGAGGAAATAAATAATAACTTTATTATTGCCTCTAGGGCATATTTCCTTCAAGTACCACTTCCTTGGAGTGGTAGTACTGTGGCCTCAGGCCAAGCGCTACTGCTATTGCGGTAGTAGGGGCGGATGCAATTTTTTACATCCACGCCCTACGCGGTAGTACCGCGCCGGGTGCGCAGTAGTACCGTGCGCTCTGGCCAGGCTCAGCAGCTGGCACGGCAGTAGGAGCGGATGTAATTTTTTACATCCCACCCCGCGCGGTAGTACCGCTCCTGGCTTGTAGTACTACCGTGTCGGATTTTTGCATAGATCCCATCTCAGCGGAAGTTGCCACGGATGTATTGTTTTATGTCCGTGCCTTCACAAAATCTAGACCATCCCTGCCTTGCGGTAGTATCGCAAGGGGGAGCGGTAGTACCGCGCCAGTGGTTCTACCGCCCTCTGCCTCACAGCTTCAAGGCTGTTCTGGTCTCTACTGCTCGGGCGATAGTACCGCAGGGCACTGCGGTAGTACCGTGTGCCCTTGCGGCAGTACCGCCGCGTCCCTAGCGTGGTAGTATCATGCCACGCATGCTGAGTTGGTGGATAATGGTTGGATTTGTTCTTCCACTATATAAGGGGTGTCTTCTTCTCCGAGTTGACTATCCTCTTCCATCCCCAAGCTCCATTATTGCTCCAAGCTCCATTTTCGCCCGATCTCTCTCCCTAGCCAATCAAACTTGTTGATTCTCGAGGGATTGGTTGAGAAGGCCTAGATCTACACTTCCACCAAGAGAAATTTGATTCCCCCACTCATCCCTTGCGGATCTTGTTACTCTTGGGTGTTTGAGCACCCTAGATGGTTGAGGTCACCGCGAAGCCATATTCCATTGTGGTGAAGCTTTGTGGTATCATTGGGAGCCTCCAATTAAGTTGTGGAGATAGGCCCAACCTTGTTTGTAAAGGCCCGGTCGCCGCCTCCAAGGGCACCAATAGTGGAATCACGACATCTCGCATTGTGTGAGGGCGTGAGGAGAATACGGTGGCCCTAGTGGCTTCTTGGGGAGCATTGTTCCTCCACACCGCTCCAATGGAGACGTACTTCCCCTCAAAAGGAAGGAACTTCGGTAACACATCCTCGTCTTCACCGGCTTCACTCTTGGTTATCTCGTGCCTTTACTTGTGCAAGCTTATTTGTATTGTATCCCTTGCTTGCTTGTGTACTTGTTCTTGGTGCATCATATAGGCTGCTCACCTAGTTGCATATCTAGACAATCTACTTTGATGCAAAGTTTAAATTGGTAAAGAAAAGCTAAAAATTGTTAGTTGCCTATTCACCCCCCTCTAGTCAACTATATCGATCCTTTCACCACTTAATCCCATCTCCACTTGCAGCTTGAATTGAATGTATCATGATCCCTTAGTGCCAACTTAGGGTGCTCTATTCTCATGTGGACCTTTGTCCATCCTAAGTTCCCAATCTCTCTGATATAGGACCCGCCTAGTTTCCTACTCGACATCAGTTGCACAAGTTGTTTTAGGGGATAGTTATGTCTGTCTCTCTAGCCTAGGCTGTTTCGAGGCGATCTAGTGTTCTCGTGTGGTGTTCTTTCCGTTTGGCATTCATGGTGGTGGAAGGGGATGATCAATCAAGCTCGTCAAGCAAAATCTCAGAGAGTGTTTGTGAACCGCAAGGATGTGAACATAGATGAGTTGCTCAAGAACTTAGGTCCGTAAGAGGGTGATTTCGATGATTTAATAGAAGAATGAGAAGATGTACCTAAGAATGGGATAAAGTGGATGATCATATCTCGTATTCTTACCTTAAACCACTTCACACCCAGTTTCTTTTCACTAATATATGTGAATTTGAGCGGAGCCCAATACATGATATGAAATTTGAGTGTCGGAGGATAATTTATTCACCGTCCAAGCTTTTCTGCTCGGGTGGTTGGCAGATGATCATGACAAGCAGTCCATGTCTCTTCATATGCCAGATGCAGGCCGGCCCATTTGCTTCGCTTAACTTCTTTTTAATACCGTTGACGAACCGATAATGTTTTAGCCCGTTGGCCTCCATCGAAACTTTTGGTCTTTTAAGAAAGCGACGATAGCATATACAGTAACCATGAATTATCATACACTATACAATAAAAAAATTACAGCAGGGTAACTAAGAATAAACGTGAACTATTCACTGTGCATCAAAGTTTGTCATCAGTGATAATAACGTGCAATTAGACAACATATTACATACACTAGGCATAAAAGTTCGTCGCCAATGCAAATACAACGCGCAAACAAAAAAGTATACAGAACTAATAGCACCTCAACACAGTTTAAGAACCGATAGCACCTATACAGGAGTTTAAGAACTGGAGGGAAGCCTAGTCGATTTTACTGGAGCAGAGGGAGATCAAAGTTTTACGGGCCAGTCTAACCAGGTGGCAGCAACCCTTCTCCCCAAGTGTCAATAGAGGTGGTGCAGATGGCGGGACGTGGGAGTGGCGGCGCGGAGCGACGAGGGAGAAGCAGCATCGCCACTCCATGGCACCAAGCAAGGGTTGCGCCGGAGGGGGCGCCGGCGCCCAATAGGGTTTGTCCGTGGATAAAACCGAGAGAAATGCTCCTAAAAATGGTTGAAACCCTACAAAAAGAGGGGGTTTCTTCCTTTTCTGATTCCACCCCCAGCTTGTTCGCATGAAATCAAATTGATTGAGGGGCTTTTCTCGAAATGAGATCGAACCGACCAGTTTTCTGTGAACTGCCCGGTTCATCGGTTTTTCTGTGATGTTCTCGGCATTTTTTTCTCCTGAAAATAAAAGGATTCCGCCACGAGGGCCGGGCCCAGTCGTAACTCAGCAAGTCGCACGTCTCTGTCTCTTCTCCAGACCTGTCCATTTGAAACACGAAGCCGGAAAAAGGGTCCCGTCCGATTGAACCAACCCGACCCAACCCACCCGCCCCCCCCTCCCCCCGTCTGTCAGCCGGCGATCGCCGGAGATGTCATGGCTCGCCCGCTCCATAGCCACCTCCCTCAACATCCCCGAGGATTCAGGCGCCGACGACGACCCCGACGCCGTCCCCGCAGCCGGCTCCCCTCCCTCCGCGCGCGCCCCGCCGCCGCCTCACTCGGCCGCGGCGGACGGCGTCAAGGAGGACCTCACCGAGCTATCCAAAACCCTAAATCGCCAATTCTGGGGCGTCGCCAACTTCCTCGCGCCCCCGCCCGGGAAGGGCTCGCCCTCGCCCTCGCCCTCCCCTTCGTCCGCGGGGGGTCAATCCGCCGACGCGGGGACGCCCCCTGAGATTGCCGGGATCCGGCGCGACTTCTCCGAGATCAGCGGCAGGTTCAGGAGCGGGATCTCGCGGATCTCGAGCCACAAGGCCGTCTCCGGGTTCTCCAGCATCGCCTCCAATTTCTTCGCCCCTGAAGACGGGGAAGAGGAGGAGTTGCTCGAGGCTGTCAACGACGAGGGGGAGGATGATGCGAGGCTAAATAAGCCGGAGAATGAGGAAGAGGCGAGGCATGAGAGGGAGGATGCCGAGGGGAGGCATTACTTGGAGAGGATGGCACGGCTTGGGGTGGCAGACGACGAGGTGAGGGATGAGTGGAAGGAGCAAAGGGTCAGACATCAGGCGTATGACAACGAGGAGAGGGATGAGTGGGAGGAGCAAAGGTTCAGACATCGGGCGGATGACGGCAAGGTATGGCCTGAGGAGCTCGAGGAGGTGGATGGCCCTGAGCTGGATCGGGCGAGGGTAATGCAAGAGGAGGAGGTGGAGGAGGAGTGGGATGTGATTGGCATCACCGACGAGGTCCTCACATTCGCCACCAACATTGCCAGGCACCCGGAGACCTGGCTTGACTTTCCCCTGCTACCTGACGAAGAGGAGTCTGATGGCCCATTCTCATGTAATTTCTTCACCCCTCAGCTATTCATTATTCACTAGTGTTTATGATCATCAATTCTTCATGGAAAATTTCATGTCAATTTAGTTTGGCAAATTTGGAAGAGACTTTTTCTAATGATGCGAGCTTATGAGTTATGGTCAAAATTCATGAAACCCTGTAGCACTTATTTTAAGTTATGCCTTGATTTAACATGGTGCTGATGGAAAGGCTTGTGTTTATGGTGGAGTAAGTTTTAGTGTAACTGTTCATATGCTATTCCAATGGAACCATCAATTGCACCTCACTTTTTCTATCAGTCTGACCATGCGAATGTGTTTGCTTAACCTTTTCAATGCTCTTTTTACCCCCGGCAGATTTTGACATGTCTGATGCTCAGCAAGAGCATGCTTTGGCTATTGGGCACCTCGCTCCTACATTAGCTGCTTTGCGGATTGAACTATGCCCAATCCATATGAGCGAAGAATGCTTTTGGAAAATTTATTTTGTTCTTCTACATCCTAGACTGAGAAAGCATGATGCGGAACTTCTGTCCACACCACAGGTAAATTTTCTCTCCACCTGATACATAAAACATTACATTCTCTATCGTCCCAGAATCCAGGCAATCTTAGAAGAAAGTAGTGAAGTTTTATATGTGGCCATGGTATTAATCATTATCTCAGACGATTATCTGATTAAACGGTACTTGCTGTTGACTGGGTCTTTAACATGATTAAGTGGTCTTGCGACTTTCTTTCTTCTTTTGGTCACATATGTATTTGCATAATAGATATTGTAAAAAGGAAGAATGATCCATGAACTACCGATGCTTAACATAAGTTTGCCAAGTTTCACTTTCTTAGGCTGGTGTTCAGTTCTCAACAAGCCACAACCACACTTTCTTAGATGGATTTTTTTTGCCAAATTTCCAACAACTTCCTTGCCAGAAAATTGGGACTAGTTGCACATTTGGCTCAATTTTTTGTCAAACATGATAACCAATCAGACATGCCCTAATACAGCTCTTTTATGATATGTAACAATCAGTTGCCATGGCCTTTGTTGATTGAATCTTAGGATGTGGTGCTTGACGACAGGGCGTGGTCTAGGATCTCGACGCTATGTCACTGTTGAAGGATAAGGCACTTTGACTTTGTGTAGATAGGGAGTAGGAAGAAGAGAGAAAGAGAGGGAGAGTTGGGGTGCCATGCACCATAGCCCATACCATATATATCTGGCACTTAATTCAGAATAACCTTAACTTGAAGGGAAACCAGTCTAAATATTACAAAAAGGGAAACAAATCTTATCCAAAGTAAATAAAGAAAATCCTAACGTAAGATAGATAAAGGTCAAAGCCGGTCTTTGCCCGCAATGGCATATGTTATCTACACATGACATTGGTCCTGTTTTTTCTATTGCACTAGAATATTAGATGCATGGCACAGTAATAATTTATGATATTCCATTTTCTATGAATTGGCACAACTGTTGGTATATGTTTTATCCAAATCAAGACAGAGTTTATCCAGCTCTACTGTCATGTACCAGCTCTGCATATTAGAACCATGCAATGCTATATCTTTTTTTTTGGCGATCTAATACTTATAACACTATCTTGTTAGATCTTTTCTCTTCAGAGGGCCCCTTTGATTCATACGATTCCAAAAACGTGGGCATAAGAAAAAAAATGTAGGATTGCAATGTAGCCCTTCTGAATCCTACAGGCTTTTTCTTGATTGCATCACAGGATAAACAAAGGATTCTTTCCAAGAGGTTTGAGTGGATGATCAAATCCCTATGGAATATAGTACAAAGGAATCCTTGGGAAAAATTCTATAGGATTCAATCCTGTGAATCAAAAGACCAACATAGGAAAAATCCTAGGATTCCAATACATACCTTTTTACTTGTTTTGGTGTCAGCAACTGTCAGCATTCAATTATTATTGTGAAATGATGACAATTAGTCTTCTAGAAAATTACAACTGAGAGCATCTACAACATCAGTAGCCTGGTACTTGAGGCCACTGGCTTCCTATGGATCCTGCGGCATATTAGGGTAGCAAGCATGTCAGTCAACGACAATGTGTGATAGTGTCTTGCTCAGTTCTTTCTCTGAGATTCTTTGATAATTTAGCAAAACACCATTGAAGCACACACAATATCTGCAGAAAACTGAAACTGTGCACTTTTATCTTCAAGTTGAGGTTGCCTTTTCCTTGCACAACCTTCTTCAGCTGATATGCAATAATGTGATTTGGTGGTTGTGATGAGTTACTTGAGGTTGTTGAGAATATAAATTCACAAATAATCTAAGTAACTGATTTCCTATTTTTTAGATTGATATTGGGTAGCTCATATCTAGTGCGTATCTTCTCGGTGCATCCCATGCATCCTGGTATCAATAGATTCTGCACTGGGATAAATTATGTTGTACTGATGATGTGTTGCATTAGGGTGGTATAAAAATTCATTGTAACTAAATCAACATCAGAAATATTTAAAAAGAGATTAATTGTGGATTAAATGCATTGTGTACTATATCTATGTCTAGCTAGCCTCATCACTGAAGAATCTTTGTAGCCCAGTAAGGCCTGGGGTGCACCGAAAGGAGGGATTGGACACGTACTTGCATTAATAGTGTGCTTATCATCACGTGTTCCATAATAATATATCTATAGATAAACCGACAAAATATTCATTGCTATTTTTCTGCACATGCATGCTTGCACATCATCCAAATTGTTTTAGCTATTTGATATGCTAGCCTGGTCCACTAACATCCATCCAATTTGAACATAAGAGTCTCTCTACCATGCAACACGCATAGTGCTTTTTTTGTTTCTGCATAGCATAGTTTGAATATTAAGGGTGAATCTGTATTGTCTAAAATGTTTAGAAATCAAATCTCTGATCCCGCGGCAATGGGCAGGGTATCGTCTAGTTCTTGCAATGGGCAGGGTAACGCATGTCCCAGCAGTTAAGCTAAGCCTGCTTCTTGTTTTTGCAGATTGTGGAAGCTAGAGCAATGCTTATGCAACACCAGTCAAAGCAGCATGCAACAGAGCAGTTACGTCGCCATAAAGATGACTTTGGAACACATTCGGAAGATGACAGCTCCAAGGACGTCATGGAAGCGTTCCCATCTGTGCGACAACATGCAGCTTCGTTCACCCCCATAACAGATTTTGAGATTGAAAAACATCCTATCCAAGTAAATGAAGTCGCAGTGGTGGACAAAACAGTCATCAAAGAGCAGCTGAGGGAGGAGGGCAGCAAGGCCTCAAATGTTATGCAAGAAACATTTGATGACGACATAGACGATTGGTTTGACGAGGAGGCCGATCTCGCTGGGCACACCGCCATTCTCATAGGCGATGAGGAAGATGTGTCATTCAGTGATTTGGAGGATGACGATGATACGAAATGATCATCATCCAAAATCCAAGCCAACCTCAGCCTGAAAACCGGGACCCGGTCAAAATTGATTGTTCTTCAATAGAAAGAAGGGAAGTTGTACAATGAAAAGGGAGCAAATTCAGGGCCAACTTCAACCTGAATGAAAACTGGAAAGCGGTTGAAATTGCTTGTTTGTTAATAGAACGGAAGTTTTGTGTACAATGAAAGGGGAGCGGCTCCATTTTGGTTTTAAGCTGCTCGGTTGGATGCAATGGTAATATATATATATACAGTGGGTGGGGGTGCCGTATGGTTTGTAATTTTATTGGTAATCTTGTGTACATAAGCATTATTTTAAAAGTCACAGCAATAAAAGTTCCATTCGTTGGTTGATTGTTCAAAGGACAGCGTAAAATAATAATAATAAAAGGGAAAAGAGAGAACAAAATGGCGACGAGAGAACAAACAAAATGGTGATGACAACTGTATTTGCAATGACAATGACAACATACTACACTTTGTATATATACAAAATTGTACTGCCTTCTGAGACACCTCACATCCAATCCAACAAAGCACAGCAATGCAAATGGTGAATGAACTGGCCTGGCTAACAGTTATCCTAATCAAGACCTGATGAGGCCAAAGTTATTCGAGAGCTTCCCAAGGTGCGACCACAGGAGGCTCCCCAGGGAGGACCTGGGCCTCTCCTGATCGGCGAGCGACGCAGCCGGCGCTCTCGTCTTCTTCACCGGCGGCCAGCCAGGCGCTCCTTTGGCGACGTCGAGCGAGATGCCCATCTCGGCGACCCTCGTCCGCACCGCGCACAGCGCCTCGGGCCGCACCTCGCCGCCGGTGTCGGTGACGAGGAAGAAGGTCCCGATGGCCTCCTCCTTCTGCCGCTTGATCTCCACCCTCAGCAGCGACAGCCCGTGCTCCCGCAGCATCCTGGTGAAGTCCGACAGCAGCCCCGACCGGTCCGGCGCGCGCACCTCCACCCTCACGCCCTGCACAAGGACATGATGCCATGCCGTCTCAGCATCGCGCGCCCAACGAAATATACACTTGGACGAACGGAAAGAAATGAAATGGCTAATGGAGGCTGACTGACATGAGACGCCCTCCGCTCCACCGCGGCGACGAGGCACCGGGAGACCTTCTGCCGCTCGGCGTCGCTGTCCACCGTGCGCCCGTCCTTGTGCCGGATGTAGTACTCCTGCGTGCGTGCGTCCGTGGTCACCACAATGCATGTCAGTCACTGGCGTGCCAGGGCAATGCCACATGGACTCGTGCTGCAGGGGAAGCGTACCTGGATGGCGAGAGGGCCCTGTGCCCCGACGGTGGCATGGAAGACGACGTAGTGCATGTCGGTGAGCGCGCAGACGGTGTCGAAGAGCAGCTTGGGACGGTCCCTGCTCGTCATCTTGACGATGGCGTAGCCCCGCTCCTCCCAGTTGTCGATGGTGACGCGCGTCTGGGTGCGGTGCGCGGACCGGGCCGCGGTGGCCGCCCGGTCGCCCATGCAGAAGTGCTCCTCGTCGACGGGCGTCGGGGCGGGGCCCGACTCATAGTCGCGGTCGTCGTGCATGAGCTGGTGCATCCGGCGCTCCGCGTGGACGCGGCCCCGCACGGGCGCCGACATGCACACCCAGCGCCGCTCGCCCGACAGGTTCTCGCGCGCGTTCACCACGGCGTTGACGAGCCGCTCGATGCGCGCCCAGCGGCTCGGGTGCAGCGGCGCGGTGGCGGTGTCGGCGCCGGTGGTGGTGACGTAGAGCACCCCGGCGGCGCGGCCGTTGTGCGTCCAGGCCTGGCCGGACGCGACGTGGCAGCCCTGGTCGACGAGCACCTGGGTGATGGAGGAGAGCAGGCCGGGGTGGTCGTGCACGGTGAACTCGAGCGAGGCGCAGTCCGACACGTCGGGGCCGCCGGGGCCGACGACGTTGCCGAGGCAGGTGGTGAACTTGGGCGAGCCGGAGCGCTGGAACGGCAGGAGCGCCCGCTGGATGAAGCCCGGGAGCGACGGGTCCGTCAGCTTGCGCCCGATCTGGTCCGTCACGTGGAACACTGCATGGCGAACAAGATTAGAAAATTGCGCGTCTTCAATCAATCATGTATTTTTGTGACCTAAATCGATCGGAGAAGAAAGAAAGAAAGAAAGAAAAATGAAAGGGAGGAGGCTGCAGGGAGATGGTTCTTGCCGTCCATGAGCCAGCCGCCGTCGGAGGAGATGTAGGACTTGTAGATGACGAGGTCGAGATCGGTGAGCAGCTGCACCATCTCCAGCAGCACGCCGTCCCGGTTCACGCTGTCCACCTTGACGAGCGAGCAGTCCTCGCGCGTCTCATTGTCGACGACGACCCTGCACAAGCCATCCAATCCACGCACGTCACACCAAGAATAATTCGATGGATGGATCGAGAATAACAACAAACATGCAGAGGCTAGCCAATGCGGGCGTACCCTGGGGTGCCGAGGCGGTCGAGGACCGGATCGAAGTCCGGCTCGAAGTAGGGCCCGGAGACGTACTTCATCGCCGTCGACGGAGAAGACGATCGGTGGGCTTTCACGGACGGACGCCAATCGCCCTGAGCTGAATCTTTCCTTCTCGGTCGGTCTTATATGCCCCCTCCGGCACGGAAATCTACCGGAATTCGGACGCGCGGTGAGAACAACAGATCCAATCTGGGGCGGAGCAATCCGGGAAAAGGGAAGGGCCGCCGACGGCACGAGGAGCGCGCCCCATGCTCACATGCGTCGCCCGGCCGGCCTGCCGCTCGCTCGTAGCAGCAGCAGCAATCTACCAAAGAAAAAAGAACTCAAAAAGGCTTCCTCTACCGGAACCGAGGCTGCCTGCGCTGCGCGACGAACCGGTCGCGCGCGCGATTATGTAGGAGGAGAGGAGGAGGAGGAGGAGAGGGGAGGGAGGGATTACCTCCGGTGAGACGAGACGAGATGAGATGGCGAGGGGACGAGAGGCGGAGGAGGGGAGGGCGCACGTGCGGGTCCGGGCTCGTTCAATTTGGCCTCGGTCTGCAGGCTGCAGCACTGCCTGCGTGGTCTCGGCGGCGTTTTAGGATTCGAGTGGAGAGCGCGAACGGCCGCCGCGCCACGTCGGAAGGGCGCGTGGCACGCGGGCGGCCCGGGTCGCAGCCTTGCTCCTTTTGTCCGCTTCTCTTTCCGTCGTCCGCCGTTTTGATTGATTGATTGATTTCCTCCGAGTAAAACCCTGATTCGGAATTGATGCATCGCCATTTATATCATAATAAGACTAAATATACATGGAAAGTCAGAGGATCTGCCGAATTAGTATCAGACCATTAGAATGGGGGGTATCAGATATGCGGGTACAATTGCATTCATTTACGAGGGGAGATTTTGATCTGCTTCCCACCTTTCGATGTACATTTAGGGGTTCCCTAAAAAAGAATGCACATTTAGGGTTTCTTTGATTTAAATGATTTTTTTTAGAAATTTTAGAGGATTGGATTCTTTAGAAAAAAATTCTATGATTTTTCTGTTGTTTTTCTAACAAGTTTTCACCTAGACTTGGAGGATGGTTGTACTGACGATGTAGCCGATGCGTGCTGGCGGTGATAGATCTCGCAAGGCGTCTGTGGGGAAGAGGGGGAAGGGAAACGACAATGCAACAAACGGAAAGGAGGGGGTGCGACAAGGTAGGGCGGCGGTACATGAGAAAACAATGGCACAGAGTTGTGGTTTTTTTACCTCGAGCAACACGTGGGGAAGTTGATGCACAAACGTAAAGCAAGGGGAATCGATTGTAGGTAGTTGGAACAACTTGCATTTATCGGCCAAGCAGACTAGCACAGAGCCATGGAGCTGGCACCTTTCCACGTAGAAACTCCATTATCTCTTCTTGACACGGCGCATGCAGACGAAGCCTTGCCAAACTGGCGGTTTGTCTTTGAGAGGGGGAAAGCCAAAACGCCAGCAGTAGGAGCATTGGTATTTTGCCCAGACGATAGCTTAGCGGCTCTTTCGTACGCCAGCAGTATGAGCATTGGTCTTTTTCGCAAACGACAGCTTAGTGTCTGTACGCCAACAGTAGGAGCATTGGTCTTTTCCGCACACGGTAGCTTAGCGTATGTTTCGTCAAGTAGATATGATAAAGGAGGGGGGATGGATGGGAGCATGGCAGAGGAAGAAGCTTCATAAGAAGGGGCACATTAAGTGGCTCGCATAAAACACAACGCCGCTTTGGAGGGATGCTCATTATTATATCACCCATGACTAAAAAGGAGAAAACCAATTCTGAATCTTCTGATGACAAAATCATACTAAAATAAAACAAATATTTTAAAATGTTAGATGAAACTAATAAATAGATGAACCCCCTTTTTTTGGTAGCACCCTTTAACAAATGAAAACCTACGCACCGCATTAATCCATTGCCCGATCGTGACTCGACTCTTCACTTAAGTGCTTAATAAAACTTAGAGAAAATGCTAGGTTTTGTCGTGGGGTGGCAATCACGTATTCTACAAGTAAAGTATATTTTTGGTCCCTCAACTTGTTGGTTTGACGGGGTTGTGGTTTTTGACCTCAAGTAACACGCTGGGAAGTCGAGAAACAAACATAAGCAAGGGAAAGCGATTGTAGGTAGTTGGAGCTACTTGCATTTATTGCCCAAGCAGACTAGCACGGAGCCATACAACTAGCACCTTGTTCAAGTAAGAAACTCCATTATCTCTTCTTGACGCAGTGCATGCGGCCGAAGCCTTGCCAAACTGACGGTTTGTCTTGGAGAGGGGGAAAGCCAAAACACCAGCAGTAGGAGCATTGGTATTTTGCACAGAGGATAGCTTAGTGGCTCTTTCATACGCTAGCAGTAGGAGCATTGGTCTTTTCCGCAAACGATAGCTTAGCGTCTGTTTCGTACGCCAGCAGTAGGAGCATTGGTCTTTTCCGCACACGATAGCTTAGCGTATGCTTCGTCAAGTAGATATGACAGGGGGGTGGATGGGAGCAAGACAGAGGAAGAAGCTTCATAAGGAGGGGCACATTAAGTGGCTCAACATAAAACACAACGTCACTTTGGAGGGATGCTCATTATTATATCACCCATGACTAAAAAGGAGAAAACCAATTCTGAATCTTCACATGACAAAGTCATACTAAAATAAAACACATATTTTAAAATGTCAGATGAAACTAATAAATAGATGACCCCTTTTTTATTTGGTAGCACACTTTAACAACTGAAAAACTACGCACTGCATTGATCCATTGCCCGATCGTGACTCGACTCTTCACTTAAGTGCTTAATAAAACTTAGACAAAATGCTAGGTTTTGTCACGGGGTGGAAATCACGTATTCTACATTTAAAGTATGTTTTTGGTCCCTCAACTTGTTGGTTTGGCGGGGTTGTGGTTTTTGACCTCAAGTTACACGTGGGGAAGTTGAGGAACAAACATAAGCAAGGGAAAGCGATTGTAGGTAGTTGGAGCCACTTGCATTTATTGCCCAAGCAGACTAGCACTGAGCCACACAACTAGCACCTTGTCCACGTAAGAAAATCCATTATCTCTTCTTGACTTGGTGCATGCGGTCAAAGCCTTGCCAAACTGACGGTTTGTCCTGGAAAGGGGGAAAGCCAAAACGCCAGCAGTAGGAGCATTGGTCTTTTGTGCAGACGATGGCTTAGCGGCTATTTCGTATGCCAGCAGTAGGAGCATTGGTCTTTTCCGCAAACGATAACTTACCATATGTTTCGTACACCAGCAGTAGGAGCATTGGTCTTTTCCGCACACGATAGCTTAGCGTATATTTCGTGAAGTAGATATGATAAAAGGGGGTGGATGGGAGCACGACACATGAAGAAGCTTCATAAGAGGGGCACATTAAGTGGTTCAACATAAAACACAACGTCGCTTTGGAGGGATGCTCATTATTATATCACCGATGACCAAAAAGGACAAAACCAATTATGAATCTTCACATGACAAAATCATACTAAAATAAACAAAGATTTTAAAATGTGGGATGAAATTAATAAATAAATGACCCCTTTTTTTATTTGGTAGTGAAGGAAATATGCCCTAGAGGCAATAATAAAGTTGTTATTTATGTTTCCTTATATCATGATAAATGTTTATTATTCATGCTAGAATTGTATTAACCGGAAACTTGATACATGTGTGGACACATAGACAAAACACAGTGTCCCTAGTAAGCCTCTACTAGACTAGCTCGTTAATCAAAGATGGTTAAGTTTCCTAACCATAGACATGTGTTGTCATTTGATGAATGAGATCACATCATTAGGAGAATGATGTGATGGACAAGAGCCATCTGTTAGCTTAGCATATTGATTGTTCGGTTTTATTGCTATTGCTTTCTTCATGACTTATACATATTCCTTTGACTATGAGATTATGCAACTCCCGGATACCGGAGGAATACCTTGTGTGCTATCAAACGTCACAACGTAATTGGGTGATTTATAAAGATGCTCTACAGGTATCGTCGAAGGTGTTTGATGGTTTGGCATAGATCGAGATTAGGATTTGTCACTCCGAGTATCGGAGAGGTATCTCTGGGTCCTCTCGGTAATGCACATCATAATAAGCCTTGCAAGCAATGTGACTAATGAGTTAGTTACGGGATGATGTATTATGTAACGAGTAAAGAGATTTGCCAGTAATGAGATTGAACTAGGTATGAAGATACCGATGATCGAATCTCGGGCAAGAAACATACCGCTGACATAGGTGTAACACCCACGATGCGGCTATATCTCCCATGTGTCGGAGCACGACTTAGATGCAGAACCGCATAGTAGGCATGTCGCAAGAGGGGTAATCTTTACACATCCCATATACTGAATAAGAAAGGGATAAAGAGTTGGCTTACAATCGCCACTTCACACAATACATAAATATATCATACATCATCCAAAATACAATCAAGGTCTGACTACGGAACCAACATAAAAGAAAGACAACCCCAAATGCGAGATCCCCGACCACCCCAACTGGGTTCCACCACTGATCGTCCGGAAAGGAAACATAGTAACGGCCCGAATCCTCGTCGAACTCCCACTTGAGTTCGGTAGCGTCCCCTGCACTGGCATCATCGACACCTGCATCTGTTTAGAAGTATCTGTGAGTCACGGAGACTCAACGATCTCACACCCTCGCGATCAAGACTATTTAAGCTTAAGGTAGGAAAGGGGTAGTGAGGTGGAGCTGCAGCATGCACTAGCATATATGTGGCTAACTTACGCAAATGAGAGCGAGAAGAGAAGCAAAGCACGGTCGAGAAGCTATAAAGATCAAGAAGTGATCCTGAAACTACTTACGTTCAAGCATAACACAAGACCGTGTTCTTTTCCCGGACTCCGACGAAAAGAGACCATCACGGTTACACATGCGGTTGATTCATTTTAATTAAGGTAAGTGTCAAGTTTTCTACCACCAGACATTAACAAATTCCCATCTGCCCATAACTGCGGGCACGGCTTTCGAAAGTTCAAAACCCTGCAGGGGTGTCCCAACTTAGCCCATCACAAGCTCTCACGGTCAACGAAGGATATTCCTTCTCCCAGGAAGACCCGATCAGGCTCGGAATCCCGGTTACAAGACATTTCGACAATGGTAAAACAAGACCAGCAAAGCCGCCCGAATGTGCCGACAAATCCCGATAGGAGCTGCACATATCTCGTTCTCAGGGCACACCGGATTGTCCAAACTTCTGGTAGGCTAGCCCAGAGTTGTCCCTGGTGGCCACCGGTGGCTGACAAGTTGGACCAACACTCATAGGAGCACTGGCCCGGGGTTTAAAATAAAGATGACCCTTGAGTCCGTGGAACCCAAGGGAAAAAGGCTTATGTGGCAAATGGTAAAACCAAGGTTGGGCCTTGCTGGAGGGGTTTATTCAAAGCAAACTGTCAAGGGGTTCCCATAACACCCAACCGTGTAAGGAACGCAAAATCAAGGAACATAACACCGGTATGACGGAAACTAGGGCGGCAAGAGTGGAACAAAACACCAGGCATAAGGCCGAGCCTTCCACCCTTTACCAAGTATATAGATGCATTAAAGTAAACAAGATATAATAATTATATCCCAACAATATCCATGTTCCAACATGGAACAAACTTCATCTCCACCTGCAACTAGCAACGCTATAAGAGGGGCTGAGCAAAGCGGTAACATAGCCAAACAACGGTTTGCTAGGAAAGGTGGGTTAGAGGCTTGACATAGAAATATGGGAGGCCTGATGTAACAAGTGGTAGGTATAGCGGCATAGCAAAAGAGCGAGCAACTAGCAAGCAAAGATAGAAGTGATTTCGAGGGTATGGTCATCTTGCCTACAAAGTTCTCCGAGTTGACGGAAGCTTGATCCTCGTAAGCGTACTCAACGGGTTCCTCGATTACGCACTCGTCTCCCGACTCTACCCAAATCAAGAACACAAGCAAAGGACCAACAATCAATCATGGTGCAATGCGCAAGCAACAAGATGCAAAACATGGCATGATATGCAGGATGTGATATGCAATGCATATGCGTGCTCCGGAAGGGAAAGATTGAACAAGGCATCAACTTGGCAAACCAAGTGCGCCGCTGGAAAGATGAGTTGATTTCGGTCGAAATTAATATAAAGATCGCCGGAATCGGATGCACGGTTTGCAAATGGAAAGCAAACCAAGAATGGCACAATTCTGCGATTAACAGCACGATGCCATCTAGAATGCAACAAGAAACTAAGCTACTGCACTCCAACATAGCAACAAAGCACATGACAATGATCTACTCAAGATGCTTGACAAAAGATGAACACTGAGTTATGGCTAAATAACACAAGAGCATGTTCAAACAAGCATGGAAAAAGTGCAAAAGATATCAGCTTCACAGACTTAGTGAAAATACTAACATGCCAGGAATTAACATCAGGAAGCCATGTTTAGAGCAAGCAAACAACATGCCACAGGATCAGATCATGGCAATACAAGGCATGTCATGAATCTACTCAAAGCATAGAACAAAAGTCCCTTACTGACCATAAGCCAAAAAGGATCAGAAGATATGATGGCACCCATGTAAACATAGCAAGTTTCGTTAACAGATTCAGACTTGGCAGAAAAAACTGAGCATGGCATAAACAGAATTATGAAGGCCTCTTTGTGAGCTCGATTCACTCACCACAAGGCATTGAATGACAAACTAAGCATACTACCAGCAAGAAGACATGATCATAAGGCTAACCATGGCAAGAACAAGTTTATAGCATGCTTGCGTCAACTACAACAACCATGGCAAAATTGATTAACATGTAAACAATCTGCCAGGAACATTTTATAGCAAAAGTAGAGCAAGATTTAGACATGCTAGGGCACTCCATAATTGCAAACAGGGGCATGGATGGATAGAGCATAACCATATGTCAAAATCATCCTTACTGAAGATACTCAAAACAAGCATGGATCACTCTGTAGCATCATGAATACATGACATAAAAATAACAGCAGGGAAATGACTTAGTGAAATTCTAAGTCCCTGAAATCAGCAATATCACGAGAGCTACTTTGCATGCTTGTGCTAGTCACCACATTGATCACAAAAATACATGGCATAGACCCCTGTAAAGATGGCATGGCATATCCCAAAACACATGTAGAGCTCATGCCCGTATGCAGCACACAACAAATATAGCAAAAATGACAAATGCTCATACTCTGCTAAGAATCAGCACCTAACATTTTATAGCACTCTTGCATCAATGATTTGGGCATCAAGATGGACTCAAACAAGCATGCCACAATGGAACAAAATGGAGGGCACCTCATGATGAACATTTTGATATATAGCACACACAAAACAAAGTAGTATGCAACAAGTTATGGCATGATGAACAGGGCCTGAAATTGTAGCAGAAAAAGGACTTAGTGGATTTTCGGGGTCAACCTCTAGATCCAGATCTAGGGTTTGCTCTTGGCACAGATCCCGAGGTTCACCGGAGTACTTGCCGGAGAAGGACGCCGGAGTTGAGGAGGGAGACGCCCAGAGCTCGTCGGAGCTAGCGGGGCGCCGGATCCGGTGGTCGCCGGTGATGGCAGAGGCGGAGGAGGCGGCACGGAAGCGGCGGCGGAGGGCGGCGCGAAGGAGGCGCCGGTCGGCAGCGGGGTCGCCAGAGCCGGGCGACGAGGCGGCGGCCGGCGGGCGCGGGGCGGCGGACGTGCGGCCCGGTCGGCGCGCGGGAGGGCCGGCCATGGGCCAAGCGGGCCGACGCGGTGGGTGGCGGTGGCGGCGACACGTGGCACGACAAGATTGGACGCGGGCAACGGCGGATGTGTCCGGCGGCAGAGAGGGAGCGGGGCTAGGGTTGGACTGCGAAAATTTGGAAGGGATCGCATATATATACATAGAAGGAGGTGGGAGTGTCTAAATGAGGTGTAGTTTTTGACCACGCGGTCGTGATCCGACGGCGGAGGACATGGGATAGGTTTGGATGGGTTATTGGGCCACTTTGGAGGGGTGTTGGGCTGCAACACACACGAGGCCTTTACGGTTCCCCGATTAACCGTTGGAGCATCAAACGGACTCCAAATGGCACGAAACTTGACAGGCGGTCTACCAGTGGTGTACCAAGGCCGCTTGGCAAATATCGGTCCATTCCGAGGAAGTTTAACACCCGCTCATGAAAAGAGACAAAAGGGGCGCCGGAGGACGTAGGAGTGTCAGATTGCAAAACAGACAACGGGGAAAATGCTCGGATGCATGAGACGAACATGTATGCAAATGAGATGCACATGATGACATGATATGAAATTCATGACATGAACAAAATGCAAAACGAAGACAAAACCCAACCACGAAGGAAAAATCATAACTTAGAGCCAAAAATGGCAAGAGTTGGAGTACAAATATGGTAAGTTACATCCGGGGTGTTACAACACTCCACCACTATGAAAGGATCTCATCCCGAGATCTAGGACTGAAAGAACTCTGGATATTCGGAACGGAGGTGGTCCTCGCGTTCCCAGGTGGCTTCTCTGTCAGAATGATGTGACCACTTCACTTTCAGGAATTTGATAGACTTGTTGCGAGTCTTGGGCTCAGTTTCTTCAAGAATAGCAACGGGATGCTCATGATAAGACAGGTCTTCTTGGAGATCAATCTCTTCGAAGTTGATGGTGCGGTCAGGAGTCTTGAAACACTTGCGAAGCTATGACACGTGAAACACGTTGTGCATGTTTGCGAAGTTGGATGGAAGCTCAAGTTGATAGGCGAGATCGCCTCTTTTGTCAATGATCTTGAAATGACCCACGTATCTAGGAGCAAGTTTCCCTTTGATACCAAAGCGATGAGTACCTTTCATTGGAGAGACGCGGAGGTAGACATGGTCTCCGATCTCGAAAGCCAAGTCACGATGCTTGCTATCATAGTAACTCTTCTGGCGTGATTGCATGTCTTTGAGATTTTCACGGATGACTTTGCACATTTCTTCAGCTTCTGTGATTAATCATTGCCGAGAAGTTGGCGTTCACCAGTCTCTGACCAATTATGAGGAGTACGACACTTTCTGCCATAGAGAATCTCGAATGGGGCCTTGCCCGAACTTGCTTGGAAGCTGTTGTTGTAGGAGAACTCGGCATATGGAAGACAATCTTCCCACTTCATACCGAAGGAATGACACAAGCCCTGAGCATATCTTCAAGAATTTGATTAACTCACTCGACTTGTCCACTAGTTTGAGGATGGAAGGTTGTGTTGAAGCGAATGTTGGTGCCCATGGCCTTCTGAAAGGAGTCCCAGAACTTAGAAGTGAAGATGCTCCCACGATCTGAAGATATCAATTGCAGAATGCCATGCAAAGAGACAATCCTGGAGGTATATAGCTCTGCCAACTGAGCTGCTATGATAGATTCTTTGATAGGAAGAAAATGAGCCACTTTAGTAAGCTTGTCGATGACAACAAAGATATCATCATTTCCGCACTTGGACTTGGAAAATCCAGTCACGAAGTCCATCTCAATATGGACAAACTTCCATTCTGGAATAGCAAGAGGTTGGAGGAGACTAGCTGGCCGTTGGTGTTCTGCTTTCACTCTTCTGCAGACATCACATTCATTCACGAACTGAGAAATTTCTCGCTTCATTCGAGTCCACCAATACGACTACTTGAGGTCATGGTACATCTTTGTACTTCCAGGATGAATGGATAGAAGGGAATTGTGAGCCTCATTCATAATGACTTTACGAAGGTCACCTTTAGGAACAACAATTCGATACTCGAAGAATAGAGTATCTTTGTCATCAAGGCGATAGCACTTGTACTTGGGTTGGCTCTTGGCAATCCCATTTTTCACCTTCTTCACCATTGCATCAAGAAGTTGTGCCTCACGAACTTGATCTTCCAAAGTAGGAGAGACTTGGAGGTTGGCAAGAAAGCCTTGGGGAACAACTTGGAGATTTAGCTTGCGGAAGGCTTCACAAAGATCCAGTTGGAAGGGCTTGAGAATTAAACTGTTGCAGTAAGCCTTCCTGCTCAAAGCGTCAGCAATGACATTGGCCTTGCCTGGAGTATATTCAATACTCGAATTATACTCTTGAATCATTTCGACCCAACGAGTCTGTCTGAGGTTGGGTTGAGTGAAGATGTACTTGAGGCTCTTATGACCAGTGAAGATGTCCACTTTCCTTCCCAACAAGAGATGTCTCCATGTTAAAAGAGCATGGACAACTGCCGCCAACTCGAGGTCATGAGTGGGGTATTTCTTTTCGTTGGGCTTCAACTGACGAGAGGTATAGGCCACAACTTTCTTCTCTTGCATTAACACAACACCGAGACCTTGCAGGGAGGCATCACAGAAAACTTCGAATGGTTTGGATTCATCAGAAGGAGTCAAAACAGGAGCTGTGACTAGCTTCTCTTTCAGGGTGTTGAAAGCGACATCACATTCAGGCGTTCAGACATACTTCACATGCTTCTGGAGGAGGTTCGAAAGAGGCTTTGCAATCTTAGAGAAATTCTCAGCGAATCTTCGACAATAGCTTGCAAGCCCAAGAAAGCTGCGGAGTTGCTTCACATTCTGAGGCGGTTCCCAATTCACAATTGCAGACACCTTCTTGATACGTCTCCAACGTATCTATAATTTTTGATTGCTGCATGCTATATTATCTACTGTTTTGGGCAATATTGGGCTTTATTATCCACTTTTATATTACTTTTGGGACTAACCTATTAACCGGAGGCCCAGCCCAGATTTGCTGTTTTATGCCTATTTCAATGTTTCGAAGAAAAGGAATATCAAACGGAGTCAAAACGGAACGAAATCAACTGGAGAAGTTATTTTTGGAAGGAAACCTACCGAATATACTTGGACCCTACGTCAGAAGATGAAGGAGGTGCTCACAAGGGTAGGGGCGCGCCCCCTGCCTCGTGGCCCCCCCTTCGGTCCCCTGACGTACTTCTTCCGCATATATATCTCCATATACCCTAAAAACATCAGGGGACACAATAGATCGGGAGTTCCACCGCTAGAAGCCTCCGTAGCCACCGAAAGCCAATCTAGACCCGTTCCGGCACCCTGCCGGAGGGGGTAATCCCTCTCCGTGTCCATCTTCATCATCCCGGTGCTCTCCATGACGAGGAGGGAGTAGTTCTCCCTCGGGGATGAGGGTATGTACCAGTAGCTATGTGTTTGATCTCTCTCTCTCGTGTTCTTGAGGTGATACGATCTTGATGTATCGCGAGCTTTGCTATTATAATTGGATCCTATGATGTTTATTCCCCCCTCTACTCTCTTGTAATGAATTGAGTTTCCCCTTTGAAGTAATCTTATCGGATTGAGTCTTTAAAGATTTGAGAACACTTGATGTATGTCTTGCCGTGCGTATCTGTGGTGACAATGGGATACCACGTGATTCACTTGATGTATGTTTTGGTGATCAACTTGCGGGTTCCACCCATGGACCTATGCATAGGGGTTGGCACACGTTTTCGTCGTGATTCTCCGGTAGAACTTTGGGGCACTCTTTGAGGTCCTTTGTGTTGGTTGAATAGATGAATCTGAGATTGTGTGATGCATATCGTATAATCATACCCACGGATACTTGAGGTGACATTGGAGTATCTGGGTGACATTAGGGTTTTGATTGATTTGTGTCTTAAGGTGTTATTCTAGTACAAAATCTAGGGCTGTTTGTGACACTTATAAGAATAGCCCAACGGATTGATTGGAAAGAATAACTTTGAGGTGGTTTAGTACCCTACCATAATCTCTACGTTCATTCTCCGCTATTAGTGACTTTGGAGTGACTCTTTGTTGCATGTTGAGGGATAGTTATGTGATCCAATTATGTTAGTATTGTTGAGAGGACTTGCACTAGCGAAAGTATGAACCCTAGGCCTTATTTCCTAGCATTGCAATACCGTTTACGCTCACTTTTATCATTAGTTACCTTGCTGTTTTTATATTTTCAGATTACAAAAACCTTTATCTATTGTCCATATACCACTTGTATCACCATCTCTTCGCCGAACTAGTGAACCTATACAATTTACCATTGTATTGGGTGTGTTGGGGACACAAGAGACTCTTTGTTATTTGGTTGCAGGGTTCCTTGAGAGAGACCATCTTCATCCTACGCCTCCTACAGATTGATAAACCTTAGGTCATCCACTTGAGGGAAATTTGCTACTGTCCTACAAACCTCTGCACTTGGAGGCCCAACAACGTCTACAAGAAGAAGGTTGTGTAGTAGACATCAAGCTCTTTTCTGGCGCCGTTGCCGGGGAGGTGAGTGCTTGAAGGTATATCTTTAGATCTTGCAATCGAGTCTTTTAGTTTCTTGTTTTATCACTAGTTTAGTTTATAAAAGAAAACTGTAAAAAAATGGAATTGAGTTTGTTTCATACGCTTCACCTTTTTAATATCTTTCGTGAGTATGATGGAAAGGATAATTGTGCTCAAGTGCTAGAAGAAGAAATCTATAAAATGTTTGGGACTAAATATTTGAATGATGAGAATGATTGCAATATTGTTAGTATGAATTCCTTGAATATCCATGATGCTAACGATATGCAAAGCCACAAGCATGGGGAAGCTATGTTTGATGAAGATGATATTTTTTGTCCCCAAGCTTTGATGAGCAAATCTATTATGATGAAAGCAGGCCCCCTATCTATGATGATTATTGTGATGACACGTATGCTTTAAAGAACAATGATAACCATGAAACTTGTCATCTTGATCTTAATTTTCAATCACATGATAGTTATTTTGTTGAGTTTGCTCCCACTATTATTCATGAGAAGAATTTTGCTTGTGTGGAGAGTAGTAAATTTTCTATGCTTGTAGATCATGAAAAGAATGCTTTAGGTGCTGGTTATATTGTTGAATTCATTCATGATGCTACTGAAAATTATTATGAGGGAGGAATATATGCTTGTAGGAATTGCAATAATATCAAGTTTCCTCTCTATGTGCTTAAAGTTTTAAAACTATGCTTGTTTTGCCCTCCTATGCTAGTTGATTATTGTTCCCACAAGTTGTTTGCTCACAAAATCCCTATGCATAGGAAGTATGTTAGACTTAAATGTGCTAGTCATATTCTTCATGATGCTCTCTTTATGTTTCAGTTCTTATCCTTTATGTGAGCATCATTGAAATCATCATGCCTAGCTTGGGGCATTAAACGATAGCGCTTGTTGGGAGGCAACACAATTTTATATTTGTTCCTTGATTCTTGTTACTGTTTAGTAATAAATAATTTATCTAGCCTCTGTTTAGATGTGGTTTTATGCTTTTAATTAGTGTTTGTGCCAAGTAGAACCTTTGGGAAGACTTTGGGAAAGTCTTGTTGATCATGCTGTCAAAAACAGAAACTTTAGCGCTCACGAGAATTGCTGCCATTTTTATTTGGAGAGTGCTATTTAGTTAATTATTTTTTCAGATGATTAATATATAAATTACTCAGGTCCAGCAATTTATTTTAGAATTGTATGAGTTCGAGAAGTATACATTTGATCCAGATTATTAAAGACTGTCTGTTTTGACAGATTCTCTTTTTCATGTGTTGTTTACTTATTTTGATGAATCTATGGCTAGTAAAATAGTTTATAAACCATAGAGAAGTTGGAATACAGTAGGTTTAACACCAATATAAATAAAGAATGAGTTCATTACAGTACCTTGAAGTGGTCTTTTGTTTTCTTTCGCTAACGGAGCTCACGAGTTTTCTACTTTAAGTTTTGTGTTGTGAAGTTTTCAAGTTTTGGGTAAAGATTTGATGGATTATGGAACAAGGAGTGGCAAGAGCCTAAGCTTGGGGATGATCATGGCACCCCCAAGATAATCTAAGGACACCTAAAAGCCAAAGCTTGGGGATGCCCCGGAAGGCATCCCCTCTTTCGTCTTCGTTCATCGGTAACTTTACTTGCAGCTATATTTTTATTTACCACATGATATGTGTTTTGCTTGGAGCGCCAATTTATTTGTTAGGATTTGCTTGCTGTTATTTGGAACAATGTTTTGCATCTTTTATTTCAATAAAAGTGGCATTGATAGCCTTTACTATGCCTATGTTACAAGTATACATGTTGCTGTTTGAAAACAGAAAGTTTACCGCTGTTGCAATAATTCCCTAGAAAAGTCAGAATGTGATAAAATGTTGAAAACTTTTGAATATTAAGCTCTGATAAATTTACTACAGTGGGAATTTTCTTTCATAATTTTTGGATCTAGGGAAGTATGGATGTTGCTGCATTCTTTACAGACTATCCTGTTTAGGCAGATTGCTGTTATGTTTGCATTGTTTGCATATGTTTGCTTATTTAATGATTCTATTTGAGGATAGGACTATTAAACATGCAGAGGCATTTAGTATGAAATTTTGAATAATAATTTTAGTGATTTGCTACAGTAGAGTATGATAAGGTTTTTGCAATGGTTTACACTAACTTATCTCACGAGTCCTCGTTGAGTTTTGTGTGGATAAAGTTTTTGAGATTTAGGGAGACCGTGATATGAGAGGAATTAAGGAGACACAAAAGCTCAATCTTGGGGATTCCCAAGGCACCCCAAGATAATATTTCAAGAAGTCTCAAGCATCTAAGCTTGGGGATGCCCCGGTTTGCATCCCACCTTTCTTCTTCAACAATTATCGGTTAGTTTCGGTTGATCCTCAGTTTTTGCTTCTTCGCATGATGTTTACTATTCTTAGATGTCATTTTCTTTTTCTTTGCTTGCTGTTTGAATAAAGTACCAAGATCTGAAATTATTAAATGTTAGAGAGTCTTCACATAGTTGCATAATTATTCAACTACTCATTGATCTTCACTTATATCCTTCGAAGTAGTTTGTCATTTGCTCTAGTGCTTCACTTATATCTTTTAGAGCATGGTGGTAGTTTTATTTTGAAGAAATAGATGAACTCTCATGCTTCACTTATATTATTTTGAGAGTCTTAAATAGCATGGTAATTTGCTTAAAATCCTAATATGCTAGGTATTCAAGAATAATAAAATTCTCTTATGAGTGTGTTGAATACTAAGAGAAGTTTGATACTTGATGATTGTTTTGAGATATGAGGATGGTAATATTAGAGTCATGCTAGTTGAGTAGTTGTGAATTTGAGAAATACTTGTGTTGAAGTTTGTGATTCCCGTAGCATGCACGTATGGTGAACCGTTATGTGATGAAGTCGGAGCATGATTTATTTATTGATTGCCTTCCTTATGAGTGGCGGTCGGGGACGAGCGATGGTCTTTTCCTACCAATCTATCCCCTAGGAGCATGCGCGTAGTACTTTGTTTCGATAACTAATAGATTTTTGCAATAAGTATGTGAGTTCTTTATGACTAATGTTGAGTCCATGGATTATACGCACTCTCACCCTTCCACCATTGCTAACCTCTCTAGTACCACGCAACTTTCACCGGTACCATACACCCAACATATACCTTCCTCAAAACAGCCACCATACCTACCTATTATGGCATTTCCATAGCCATTCCGAGATATATTGCCATACAACTTTCCACTGTTCCATTTATTATGACACGCTTCATCATTGTCATATTGCTTTGCATGATCATGTAGTTGACATCGTATTTGTGGCAAGGCCACCATTCATAATTCTTTCATACATGTCGCTCATGCATCATTGCACATCCCGGTACACCGCCGGAGGCATTCATATAGAGTCATATTTTGTTCTAAGTATCGAGTTGTAATTCTTGAGTTGTAAGAAAAATAAAAGTGTGATGATCATCATTATTAGAGCATTATCCGAGTGAGGAAAGGATGATGGAGACTATGATTCCCCCACAAGTCGGGATGAGACTCCGGACGAAAAATAAATAAAAGAGGCCAAAGAAGCCCAAATAAAAAAAGAAAGAAAAGAGGCCATAAAAAAGAGAAAAGGCCCAAATAAATTTTTTTAGAAAAATGAGAGAAAAAGAGAGAAGGGACAATGTTACTATCCTTTTACCACACTTGTGCTTCAAAGTAGCACCATGATCCTCATGATAGAGAGTCTCTCATTCTGTCACTTTCATATACTAGTGGGAATTTTACATTATAGAACTTGGCTTGTATATTCCAATGACGGGCTTCCTCAAAATGCCCTAGGTCTTCGTGAGCAAGCGAGTTGGATGCACACCCACTTAGTTTCTTTTTGAGCTTTCATATACTTATAGCTCTAGTGCATCCGTTGCATGGCAATCCCTACTCACTCACATTGATATCTATTGATGGGCATCTCCATAGCCCGTTGATACGCCTAGTTGATGTGAGGCTATCTTCCCCTTTTTTGTCTTCTCCACAACCACCACTCTATTCCACCTATAGTGCTATATCCATGGCTCACGCTCATGTATTGCGTGAAAATTGAAAAAGTTTGAGAACATTGAAAGTATGAAACAATTGCTTGGCTTGTCATCGGGGCTGTACATGATTTAAATAATTTGTGTGGTGAAGATGGAGCATAGCCAGACTATATGATTTTGTAGGGATAGCTTTCTTTGGCCATGTTATTTTGAGAAGACATGATTGCTTTGTTAGTATACTTGAAGTATTATCATTTTTATGTCAATATGAACTTTTGTCTTGAATCTTTCGGATCTGAATATTCATATCACAAGTAGGAAGAATTACATTGAAATTATGCCAACTAGCATTCCACATCAAAAATTATCTTTTTTATCATTTACCTACTCGGGGACGAGCAGGAATTAAGCTTGGGGATGCTTGATACGTCTCCAACGTATCTATAATTTTTGATTGCTCCATGCTATATTATCTACTGTTTTGGGAAATATTGGGCTTTATTATCCACTTTTATCTTACTTTTGGGACTAACCTATTAACCGGAGGCCCAGCCAAGATTTGCTGTTTTATGCCTATTTCAGTGTTTCGAAGAAAAGGAATATCAAACGGAGTCGAAACAGAACGAAGTCGACTAGAGAAGTTATTTTTGGAAGGAAACCTACCGGATAGACTTGGACCCTACGTCAGAAGATGAAGGAGGTGCTCACGAGGGTAGGGGGCGTGCCCACCCCCCTGGGTCGTGCCCCCCTGCCTCGTGGCCCCCCTGCCTCGTGGCCCCCCTTCGGTCCCCTGACGTACTTCTTCCGCCTATATATATCCATATACCCTAAAAACATCATGGGACACAATAGATTGGGAGTTCCGCCGCCAGAAGCCTCCGTAGCCACCGAAAGCCAATCTAGACCCGTTCCGGCACCCTGCCGGAGGGGGCAATCCCTCTCCGGTGTCCATCTTCATCATCCCGGTGCTCTCCATGACGAGGAGGGAGTAGTTCTCCCTCGGGTCTGAGGGTATGTACCAGTAGCTATGTGTTTGATCTCTCTCTCTCTCTCTCGTGTTCTTTAGGTGATACGATCTTGATTATCACGAGCTTTGCTATTATAGTTGGATCCTATGATGTTTCTTCCCCCCTCTACTCTCTTGTAATGAATTGAGTTTCCCCTTTGAAGTAATCTTATCGGATTGAGTCTTTAAATATTTGAGAACACTCGATGTATGTCTTGCCGTGCGTATCTGTGGTGACAATGGGATACCACGTGATTCACTTGATGTATGTTTTGGTGATCAACTTGCGGGTTCCGCCCATGAACCTATGCATAAGGGTTGGCACACGTTTTCGTCGTGATTCTCCGGTAGAACTTTGGGGCACTCTTTGAGGTCCTTTGTGTTGGTTGAATAGATGAATCTGAGATTGTGTGATGCATATCGTATAATCATACCCACAGATACTTGAGGTGACATTGGAGTATCTAGGTGACATTAGGGTTTTGATTGATTTGTGTCTTAAGGTGTTATTCTAGTACGAACTCTAGGGCTGTTTGTGACACTTATAGAAATAGCCCAACGGATTGATTGGAAAGAATAACTTTGAGGTGGTTTCGTACCCTACCATAATCTCTTCGTTCGTTCTCCGCTATTAGTGACTTTGGAGTGACTCTTTGTTTCATGTTGAGGGATAGTTATGTGATCCAATTATGTTAATATTGTTGAGAGGACTTGCACTAGCGAAAGTATGAACCCTAGGCCTTATTTACTAGCATTGCAATACCGTTTACGCTCACTTTTATCATTAGTTACCTTGCTGTTTTTATATTTTCAGATTACAAAAACCTTTATCTATTGTCCATATACCACTTGTATCACCATCTCTTCGCCGAACTAGTGCACGTATACAATTTACCATTGTATTGGGTGTGTTGGGGACACAAGAGACTCTTTGTTATTTGGTTGCAAGGTTGCTTGAGAGAGACCATCTTCATCCTACGCCTCCTACGTATTGATAAACCTTAGGTCATCCACTTGAGGGAAATTTGCTACTATCCTACAAACCTCTGCACTTGGAGGCCCAACAACATCTACAAGAAGAAGGTTGTGTAGTAGACATCACTTCTCAGGATTAACAGCAATGCCCTTGGCTGAGATGATATGGACAAGGTAGAGAACCTCATCGAGCCAAAACTCACACTTTGAGAACTTCGCATAGAATTGATGTTCTCTGAGTTTGTCCAGCACCAATCTCAAATGCTTGGCATGATCCTCCTTGTTCTTGGAAAAGACCAAAATATCATCGAGATACACCAAGATGGAATCATTTGTGTAAGGGTTGAAGATGAAGTTCATCATGCGAGAGAATGTTGGAGGAGCATTGACAAGGCCAAAAGACATGATAGTGTATTCATAAGAACCATAGCTTGTTCTGAATGCTGTCTTGGGGATATCTTGTTCACGAATGCGAATCTGATGATAACTCATACGGAGGTCAAGCTTGGAAAAAACTTGAGCACCTTTAAGTTGCTCGAAAAGCTCATTGATGTTGGGAAGTGGGTACTTGTTCTTTATGGTCTTCTTGTTCAATGGACGGTAGTCGACGCAGAGTCATTCCGTTCCATCCTTCTTCTTGATAAAAAGAACACCACAACCCCATGGATACGATCTCGGTCGGATCAGACCCATACACTCTTGTTCATCGAGTTGTTTCTTCAATTCCTTCAACTCTTCTGGTCCAAGCTTTTAAGGACATTTGCAAACAGGTTCCGTGCCAGGCTCAAGATCGATGACGAGTTCAACTGGCCGGTGAGGAGGCATTCCTGGAAGCTCTTCTGGAAAGACGTCTTGATATTCACAAACGACTGGAATCTGAGAGATGGCATTCAACTCACCCTTCTCATTGAGAGAAAACATCCGAATGGTATCATCACGAGTGGCATGGATGATCACATCCTCAGAAGAGTGTGTCAATTGAATCTGCCTGGCAGCACAATCAAGCTGAGCCTTGTGCTTAGAAAGCCAGTCCATGCTGAGAATTAGATCAATATCTGAGTTACCCAGAACAATTGGAGAAGATAGAAACTTATAGTCGCCCATCTTGATAGACACATCCGGAACCATGTAGCTTGCGTACAAGCATTTACCCGGTGAGATAACCGCTAACGGACTAGGCAAATCTTGGAAAGCCAACTCATGCTTTGATGCAAATGGTCTTGAGATAAAACTAAGCGATGCACCACTGTCAAAAAGAACTTTTGCAGGAATATCATTAACAGGAAGATTACCCATGATCACTTCTAAAGAGTCCTCTGCCTGAGCTGCGTTCATCATGTTGACCTTTGCAAACTTGGGATTATGCTTGACCACTGCATTGCTGGCAGATCTCACAGGAGGAGGAGGCGGAAGGCGCCTTTGGTTGAAGCATTTGTTTGCATAGTGCCCTTTCTGCTGTCACTTGTTGCAAGTAACCTCTAAGAGCGGACAGTGATAAGGAGCACTTGACCTTGGAGCATGAGATGGAGCTTTGTTCTGATAGCCTGGGTTGGGTGGGTGGGAAGATCCATTGCCACATTTACTCTTCTGCTGGTAAGGCTGGCGGAACGGAGGAGGAGGAGGCAACCAAAACTTCTGTTGCTTAGCTACCACTAGAGATGAAGAAGACGATTGAGGTGCGTCCCTGACTTTCATCTTAGAAGCATCACACTTGAGCTGAGCAGCTTCTTGCTTTAGAGCCATGTTGTAGAATTCATCATACTTGGTCGGCTCAAAAAGCAAGAGAGCTAATTGCAGATCTTCTCTGAGGCCACCTGTGAATTGATAAATCATGCTCTTCTCATCAGGGACGTCTTGTTTAGCAAAGCGAGCGAGCCTCTGGAACAGGATGTTGTATTGGTAAATAGACAAGCTGCCTTGCTTGAGATTGCCGAACTCCTCATGCTTACTCTCAACAACACTTTGTGGAATGTGGTGAGCTTTGAAGTCTCGGCGGAAATCATCCCAGGTAATCACATGACCTCCTCTAGAATCTTTGTATTGTTGATACCACTCAGCAGCTTGGTCTTTGAGTTGGAACGAAGCAAACTTGACAAAGTCCTCATGCCTGAAATTTCTACACTCAAAATGTATGCAGATATCCACGAGCCAGTCGTCGGCGTCTGTGGCCTCGACACAGTTACTGAAGGACTTCGGCTGGTTTGCGAGGAACTGATTGAGAGTAGTGAACTGAGGTTGGTTGTTGCCTTGGCCTTGATTTCCTTGGTTGCGCTCTTGCAAGAGTTACAAAAGCATCTGAGTGTTGGCGTTGGTGGCGGCCATGACAGCTTGCCATGCCTCCGGAGGTGGAGGTGGTTGTAACACCCCGGATATGATTTATCCATTATGTATTCCAACTCTTGCCATTTCCGGGGTTAAGTTATTTTATTTTCTCAGGTTCGGGTTTTTGTCTCTGTGTGTTGTTTTTGTTGTTGTTGTTGTCATGCATCTCATATCATGTCATCATGTGCATTGCATTTGCATACGTGTTCATCTCATGCATCCGAGCATTTTCCCCGTTGTCCGTTTTGCATTCCGGCGCTCCGTTCTCCTTCGATGGTCATTTCTACCTTTCTTTCATGTGTGGGGATTAAACATTTCCGGATTGGACCGAGACTTGCCAAGCGGCCTTGGTTTACTACCAGTAGACCGCCTGTCAAGTTTCGTACCATTTGGACTTCGTTTGATGCTCCAACGGTTAACCGAGGGACCGAGAAGGCCTCGTGTGTGTTGCAGCCCAACACCCCTTCATTTTCCCACCTGAACCCTCTCCATCATCTAGAGCGTTTGATCACGATCGCGTGGGCGAAAACCGCACCTCATTTGGACTCTCCTAGCTCCCTCTATGCC
Source organism: Triticum dicoccoides (assembly GCF_002162155.2). Classification (NCBI taxonomy): domain Eukaryota; kingdom Viridiplantae; phylum Streptophyta; class Magnoliopsida; order Poales; family Poaceae; genus Triticum; species Triticum dicoccoides. The sequence continues at coordinate 565,002,976 of NC_041386.1, forward strand.
TATATATACACCCCCCTCCGAAATTCGCGGTTCCACTCTCCCCCTAACCCTAGATCCATCCTCCACCGCCGCCGGACACGTCCGACCCCCACCGGACAACTTGCCGCCGCCTAACGGGACGCGCCACGTGGCCGCCGGCCGCCTCCCACCGCCGCGGGCCCGCAGGCCCATCCGCGGCCCTCCTCCGCGCGCCACCGGGCCGCGCCT
>NC_041386.1:565003580-565013100 GCF_002162155.2 Triticum dicoccoides
CCCGCCGCCTGGAACCCCGCCGCCACCGCGCCTTCGCCACTCGGCCTCGCCGCCGGGGAGCTCCACCGCGGCGGCTCCTCTCCATCACCGCACCGTCCCGAGCCGCGGCCACCTCCGCCGTCCTCCTCCCGCGCCACTCCGGCGACTCCACCGACCGGATCCGGTCGACCACCTCTCCGGCCACCACTCCTCCATTTCCGGCCGCCCCTGCTTCGACTCCGGCCAACCTCGGTTCTCGCGCCGCTACAGTAAACATGCCAGGATCCAGATCTGAGGAAACCCTAGGGTTGACTTTGCTCCCGTTTTCAGTATTTTTAGCATATTTCATCATGTCGTATCTTCGCATCCGTAACTCCGTTTTGGGCATATAGCATATCAAAATGTTCGTCTCAGAGGGCACATCATTTCATCTCATTGCATCATTTTCATTTGAGTTCATCTTGATGCCCGAAATGCTGTTTGAAGAATGCTATTTGAGATAATTGTCAGATCTGCTGCTCCAATTAGATATTTGTCACTTTTGCCATGATTATTGTGTGCATGTTATGCCCATGAGCTCTTCATGAGTTTTGTTATATGTTTTGCCATCTATCCAGAGGTGCAACCCATGTATTTTTGTGATGTGTGTGGTGACTAGCACAAGCTTGCAAAGTGGTGCATTTGTTAATGCTGATTTTAGGGACTTAGCATTTCCACTAAGTCATTGATCTGTTTATTTTAATATGCCATATGTTCTTGTTGTTTTCCTAGTGATCCGTGCCTCTTTTGAGGATGATCAGTAAGGATGTTTTGTTAATCTTGTAGTGCTCTTACCATCCATGTCTTTGTTTGCAATTATGAAGCACCCTAGCTTGAGTCAATCGAGCTCTACTTTTGTCATTTCGTGAATCTGGGCAGATGGTCTACTTGTTAGCGATTTTGCCGAGGATGTTGTAGTTGATCCGTGCATGCCATGTTATTGTTCTTGCCATGAATAGCTTGTATAATGTGTATTATTGATGGGTGTATGCTTAGATTGTCATGACATGCTCTGTAGTGAGTGCATCGAGCTCGTAAACATGCCTACTTGATATCTGATTTTTGCATGCTCCAGTTTTCACCAAGTCTGAGAACTGATTATGTTTTTGCCATGTTCACATGCTTGCAAATGTATTTTCTGATCCCTTTTGGCTCAAGGTCACTAAGGGACTTTTGGTAAGCTCTTTGAGTAGCTCCATGCCATGCTTTACTTTGCCATGTTCAGGCCCTGTAGCATATAGGTTTCATGCTCCGAAATGTGCTACCTGCTCTGAAATTACAGACAAGTGTTAATTTCACTAAGTCTGAAATCTATTTGCCAAATGCATTTTTGCCATGCTTGTTTGAACCTGATATTGGATGAATTGGCCGTAGCTCAGTGTTCCTTTTTTGTTAAGCATCATGAATGGATTCCTTCCATGTATTTTGTTGCCATGTTTGAGTGCTGTAGCATGTTCATCTTGTTGCATTTAGATGGCTACTTGCTGTATATTGCAGACCGGTGCCATATTTGAATTGCTTGCCATTTCCAAACCATGACTCCGATTTCGGCGTTCTTTATATCGTTTTCAAGCATTTTCATCTCACCTTTACAGTGGCACACTTGGATTTCCAAGTTGAGGCCAGGTTCATTCATCTCTTGTCAAATCTTGCATATGCATCCCGCATCACATCCCGCATAGCATACCATGTCTGCATCATGTTGTTTGAGTTGTGCACGTGGTTGATTGTGTTCCTTTTGCTTGTTTGTCTTGTTTGGGTAGATCCGGGAGATGAGTTCGCTAACGAGGAGCCCGTTGAGTTTGCTTTCAAGGATCCAGTCAACTCTGACAACGTTGCAGGCAAGATGATCATACCCTCGTAATCACTTCTATCTTTGCTTTGCTAGAAGCTCGCTCTTTTGCTATGCCTATGCTACGATGCCTACCACTTTATTATCATGCCTCCCAAATTTCCATGTCAAACCTCTAACCCACCATGTCCTAGCAAACCGTTGATTGGCTATGTTACCGCTTTGCTCAGCCCCTCTTATAGCGTTGCTAGTTGCAGGTGAAGATTGGAGACCGTTCCTTGTTGGAACATTATTTACTTGTTGGGATATCACTATATTATCTTGTTATCTTAATGCATATATATACTTGGTAAAGGGTGGAAGGCTCGGCCTCTCGCCTAGTGTTTTGTTCCACTCTTGCCGCCCTAGTTTCCGTCATATCGGTGTTATGTTCCCGGATTTTGCGTTCCTTACACGGTTGGGTGATAATGGGAACCCCTTGATAGTTCGCCTTGATTAAAGCTTTTCCAGCAATGCCCAACCTTGGTTTTACCATTTGCCACCTAGCCTCTTTTTCCCTTGGGTTTCTGGAGCCCGAGGGTCATCTTATTTAAACCCCCCCCGGGCAAGTGCTTCTCTGAGTGTTGGTCCACCTGTCAGCTGCCAGTGGCCACCAGGGGCAACTCTGGGCTGGCCTACCCGTACCTAAGACAATCTGAGTGTGCCCTGAGAACGAGATATGTGAAGCTCCTATCGGGATTTGTCGGCACATTCGGGCGGTGTTGCTGGATTGGTTTTAACTTGTCGAAGTGTCTTGTAGAACCGGGATGCCGAGCCTGATCGGAATGTCTCGGGAGAAGGTCTATTCCTTCGTTGACCATGGGAGCTTATGGGCTAAGTTGGGACTCCCCTGCAGGGATTGAACTTTCGAAAGCCGTGCCCATGGTTATGGGCAGATGGGAATTTGTTAATGTTCGGTTGTAGATAACTTAAACCTTAATTTATTTAAAAAGAATCAACTGTGTGAGTTACCGTGATGGTCTCTTCTCGGCGGAGTCCGGGAAGTGAACATGGTGTTGGAGTAATGCTTGCCGCAGGTTGCTCTCTAGTTATTTGTTCGCGCTTTGCTATCTCTTCTCGCTCTCTTTTGCGAATAGGTTAGCCACCATACATGCTAGTCGCTTGCTGCAGCTCCACATATTTACCTTGCCTTTCCCATAAGCTTAAATAGTCTTGATCACGAGGGTGCGAGATTGCTGAGTCCCTGCGGCTCACAGTTTACTTCCAAACCAGATGCAGGGTCAGACGACTCCGTTCCAGATGACGCGTTAGAGCTTAAGTGGGAGTTCGACGAGGACTCACGCCATTACTATGTATCTTTCCCTGATGATCAGTAGTGGTGCCCAGTCGGGGTGATCGGGACCGCGTCGCATGTTGGGTTGGTCTTTTATTTTGGCACCATAGTCGGGCCATGAGTGATTGGTTGATGTAATGCTATTATGTACTTTGGGTGACGTGGCGAGTGTAAGCCAACTATGTTACTTATCCCCTTATTATGTATTACATTGGATGTTGTGATGTTTGCCTAACTTGCGACATTGCTTTCAATGCGGTTATGCCTCTAAGTCGTGCCTCGACACGTGGGAGATATAGCCGCATCGAGGGTGTTACAAGTTGGTAATCAGAGCCTTCCCGACCTTAGGAGCCCCATTGCTTGATCGTTATTAGCGGCCGAGTTGAGTCTAGAAAAAATGTTTTGAGTCATTTAGGAAATATATATCGGAGAGTTTAGGAATTCTTTTTACTTCCCAGTCCCTTCATCGCTCTGGTAAGGCTTCCTGACGTAGAGTTTTGACTCTTCTCTCCTCAAATTTCACTAATTTTTTTAGGATCACGCGGATATCTTGGAATTGTTTCGATGGTTTTGTGACGAGAACATTGTTCTTGGTGCCTCCTGTCTTTAGGGGTTGTGGCAGTGTCCCGGGGAGTTGAGCTCTGAGGTGTTGTCGTCACAATTTTATCGTTGCAGTTCTAGAATACCTGAGTTTAGTACGCCGACATCGAAAATCTCTTTTATGCAGTTCGTTGGTGAGATAACCTCGACGCCACCCAGTACTGGGGCGGGAGTTCGGGAGTATTGCCATAACTTGTATAACGGATGCTTTTCGAAGGTTGAGGTAGATGGTTTCCGAAGTTTTCTCGGTTATGTGCTGAAGGATGGATACAGCTGGATGTAGGATTTGCTAGATTTGGGTGAGATATTATGCTTCCCCTGTATCCCCAACACCTGATTGCATAACCGGAAAGGTTCGGGAGTTTCATAGGTGGGAATTCTTGTAGCTCTAGTTCTTCTTCCACGGATATTTGGTTTGAGATTGGGATTTCTTACTGAGTATTCGTTCTTGATCCGTACCTTGTTGATTTATTTCTCTACCTAAATTCTAAGTGGCTTCTCAATTTATGGATTCGTTCTTATGTTCGGATGTGAAGACTATATGTTGCAATTTTCATTCCGTTGGATTCAGCTTCAATATTTGTCTATCAATGTGCTAATGGATGTCAACCTCTTTAGGATGGCTCCTCCAACACGCACGACTCCGAATCCTGATCCGCCACCACCCCCTCCTCCGGAGGCATGGCAAGCTGTGATGGCTGCTACTAATGCAAACACGCAGTTGATCATGCAAATTCTTCAAGAGCGCAATCAAGCGAACCAAGGCAACAACCAGAATCACTTTGCTACACTCAACTAGTTCCTTGCTAATGGGCCAAAGACTTTCAACAATTGTGTTGAGGCAACTGATGCTGACGATTGGCTCGTGGATCTGTGCAAGCATTTCGAGTGCAGTAACGTCAGGCCTGAGGACTTTGTCAAGTTCGCTTCCTTCCAACTCAAAGACCAAGATGCAGAATGGTTCTAGCAGTACAAGGATTCCAGAGGTGGACGTGTGATTACCTGGGATGAATTCCGTCAAGACTTCAAAGCTCATCATATCCCTCAGAGCATGGTTGAAAGCAAGCGTGAGGAATTCCGCAACCTGAAGCAAGGCTCTTTGTCTGTCTATGACTATAACAAGTTGTTCGAGAAGCTCGCCCGCTTTGCTAAGCAGGACGTCCCTAATGAGAAGAGCATGATATACCAGTTCAGGGGTGGTCTCAGAGAAGAAATCCAGCTAGCTCTTGTTCTCTTTGAGCCCTTGAGGTACGATGAGTTCTACAACATGGCATTGAAGCAAGAGGCTGCTCAACTGAGGTGTGATGCTTCCAAGAAGCGAGTCAGAGATGCTACTCCATCTTCCTCTACTCAAGTGGCCAAGCAGCAGAAGTATTGGCTTCCTCCTCCTCCGTTCCGTCAGCCGTACCAGAAGAGCAAAGGTGGCAGTGGATCTTCCCACCCACCCAACCCCGGCTTTCAGAACAAGACTTCGTCTCAAGCTCCAAGATCGAGTGCTCCGTACCACCGTCCGCTTTCAGAGGTCACGTGCAACAAGTGTCAACAGAAGGGTCACTATGCCAACAAATGCTTCAATCAGAGGTGTCTTCCTCCTCCTCCTATGAGATCGGCAAGTACAGCTGTGGTCAAGCATAACCCCAAGCACGCCAAGGTCAACTTGATGAATGCAGCTCAGGCAGAGGACTCATCAGATGTCATCATGGGTAACCTTTCTGTTAATGATATTCCAGCTAAAATTCTTTTTGACACTGGTGCATCGCATTGTTTCATGTCAATACCGTTTGCATCTACGCATGGTTTGGCCTTGCAAATTTTGCCTAGACCTTTAGCAGTTGTCTCTCCCGGTAGGCGCATGCATGCTAACTCCATTGCTCCAGATGTTTCTATCACTTTGGGTGACTACAAATTTCTATCTTCTCCTACGGTTCTTGGTGACTCGGATATTGATCTTATTCTTGGAATGGATTGGCTTTCTAAGCACAAGGCGCATCTTGATTGTGCAGCCAGGCAGATTCAATTGACTCATTCGTCTGAGGATGTAATTTTCTTTGCCGCTCGGGATAATACCATCCGTCTGTTTTCTCTCAATGAGAAGGGTGAACTGGATGCCATCTCTCAAATTCCAGTCGTTTGGGAATATCAAGACGTCTTTCTAGAAGAGCTTCCAGGAATGCCTCCGCACCGGCCAGTTGAATTCGTCATCGATCTTGAGCCTGGCACGGAACCTGTGTGCAAACGTCCTTACAAGCTCAGACCTGAAGAGTTGAAGGAGCTGAAGAAGCAACTCGATATTCAAGAGAGAATGGGTCTCATCCGGCCTAGTTCTTCTCCATGTGGCTGTGGTGTTCTTTTTGTGAAGAAGAAGGATGGAACAGACCGACTTTGTGTTGATTACCGTCCATTGAACAAGAAGACTATCAAGAACAAGTACCCACTTCCCAACATCAACGAGCTGTTCGAACAACTCAAAGGTGCCCAAGTATTCTCCAAGCTTGATCTTCATATGGGTTATCATCAGATTTTTTATCCGTGAGCAAGATATTCCCAAGACGGCTTTCAGGACAAGCTATGGTTCATATGAATACACTGTCATGTCTTTTGGCCTCGTCAACGCTCCTCCGACTTTCTCTCGCATGATGAACTTCATCTTCAACCCCTACACCAATGACTTCGTTTTGGTCTATCTCGACGACATTCTAGTCTTTTCGAAGAACAAGGAAGATCATGCCAAGCACTTGCGTTTGGTGCTTGATAAGCACAGGGAACATCAGTTCTACGCCAAGTTCTCAAAGTGCGAGTTTTGGCTCGATGAGGTTCTTTATCTTGGTCATATCATCTCTGCCAAGGGCATTGCTGTGAATCCTGAGAAGGTGTCTGCAATTGTGAATTGGGAACCACCTCAGAACGGGAAGCAACTCTGTAGCTTCCTCGGTCTCGCAAGATATTGTAGAAGGTTCGTGGAGAACTTTTCTAAGATCGCGAAGCCTCTCTCAAATCTTCTCTAGAAGCACGTCAAGTACGTTTGGTCTCCGGAATGTGACATTGCTTTCAACACTTTGAAAGAGAAATTGGTCACTGCTCCAGTTCTGACTCCTCCTGATGAATCCAAACCGTTCGAGGTCTTCTGCGATGCCTCTCTTCAAGGTCTTGGTGCAGTTTTGATGCAAGAGAAGAAAGTTGTTGCTTATACCTCTCGCTAGTTGAAGCCCAATAAGAAGAACTACCCCACTCATGACCTCGAGTTGGCGGCAGTTGTGCATGCTCTTTTGACTTGGAGACATCTCTTATTGGGAAGAAAAGTGGACATCTTCACTGACCACAAGAGTCTCAAGTACATCTTCACTCAGCCTAATCTCAACCTCAGGCAGACTCGATGGGTCGAAATGATTCAAGAGTATAATCCGAGTATCGAGTATACTCCAGGCAAGGCCAATGTGATTGCTGACGCATTGAGCAGGAAGGCTTATTGCAACAGTCTGATTCTCAAGCCTTATCAACCCGAGCTTTGTGAAGCTTTCCGCAAACTTAATCTTCAAGTTGTTCCTCAAGGTTTCCTCGCCAACCTTCAAGTCTCTCCTACCTTGGAAGATCAGATTCACCAAGCTCAACTTGTTGATGCTATGGTGAAGAAGGTGAAGACTGGGATTGCCAAGAGTCAACCCAAGTACAAGTGCTACCGCCTTGATGACAAGGATACTCTCTTCTTCGAGGATCATATTGTCGTGCCCAAAGGTGACCTTCGTAAAGTGATCATGAACGAGGCTCACAATTCTCTCCTCTCCATCCACCCTGGGAGCACAAAGATGTATCAGGACCTTAAGCAGGCTTATTGGTGGACTCGAATGAAGCGCGAGATTGCTCAGTTCGTGAACGAGTGTGATGTCTGCAGAAGAGTGAAGGCAGAACACCAAAGGCCAGCTGGTCTCCTCCAACCTCTTGCCATTCCAGAATGAAAGTTTGACCACATTGAGATGGACTTCGTGACTGGGTTTCCAAAGTCCAAACGTGGCAATGATGCTATATTCGTTGTTATCGACAAACTCACTAAAGTGGCTCACTTTCTTCCTATCAAAGAGTCAATCACGGCAGCTCAATTGGCGGAACTCTATACCTCTCGAATTGCCTCGCTGCACGGTATTCCACAGGTGATCTCTTCAAACCGTGGCAGCATCTTTACATCCAAGTTTTGGGATTCTTTTTAGAAGGCCATAGGCACCAACATCCGCTTCAGCACAGCTTTCCATCCTCAAACTAGCAGTCAAGTCGAGCATGTCAACCAGATTCTTGAAGATATGCTCAGGGCTTGTGTGATCTCCTTCGACATGAAGTGGGAGGATTGTCTTCCATATGCTGAATTCTCCTACAACAACAGTTTTCAAGCAAGTTCAAGCAAGACCCCATTTGAAATTCTATATGGCAGGAAGTGCCGTACCCCTCTCAACTGGTCTGAAACCGGTGAGCGTCAGCTTTTGGGTAATGACTTAATCACAGAGGCAGAGGAAATGTGCAAAGTCATTCGAGATAACCTCAAAGCAGCCCAATCCCGCTAGAAGAGCTACTATGATAGTAAGCACCGTGATTTGGCTTTCGAGATCGGAGATCTTGTTTACCTCCGCGTCTCTCCTATGAAAGGTACTCGTCGCTTCGGTATCAAAGGGAAGCTTGCCCCTAGATACGTGGGACCTTTCAAGATCGTCAGCAAGAGATGCGATCTCGCCTATCAACTCGAGCTTCCTTCAAACTTTGCAAATGTGCATGACGTGTTTCATGTCTCTCAGCTCCGCAAGTGCTTCAAGACTCCTGACCGCATCGTCAACTTCGAAGACATTGACTTCCAAGAAGATCTCTCTTATCGTGAGCACCCCGTTGCTATTCTTGAAGAGACTGAACGCAAGACTTGCAACAAGTCAATCAAATTTCTCAAAGTCAAGTGGTCACACCATTTCGACCGTGAAGCCACATGGGAACACGAGGATCACCTTCGTTCTAAGTACCCGACGTTCTTCCAGTCCTAGATCTCGGGACGAGATCCTTTCGTAGTGGTGGAGTGTTGTAACACCCCGGATATGATTTACCCACTATGTATTCCAACTCTTGCCGTTTTCGGCGTTAAGTTATTTTATTCTTGGGTTCGGGTAGTTGTCTCCGTGTGTTGTTGTTGTTGTCATGCATCTCATATCATGTCATCATGTGCATTGCATTTGCATATGTGTTCATCTCATGCATCTGAGCATTTTCCCCGTTGTCCGTTTTGCATTCCGGCGCCCCATTCTCCTCCGGTGGTCATTTCTACCTTTCTTTCTTGTGTGGGGATTAAACATTTCCGGATTGGACCAAGACTTGCCAAGCGGCCTTGGTTTACTACTGGTAGACCGCCTGTCAAGTTTCGTACCATTTGGACTTCGTTTGATGCTTCAACGGTTAACCGAGGGACCGAGAAGGCCTCGTGTGTGTTGCAGCCCAACACCCCTTCATTTTGGCCCAAAACCCACCTAAACCCTCTCCATCATCTAGAGCGTTCGACCACGATCGCGTAGGTGAAAACCGCACCTCATTTGGACTCTCCTAGCTCCCTCTATGCCTATATATACACCCCCTCCGAAATTCGCGGTTCCACTTTCCCCCTAACCCTAGATCCATCCTCCACCGCCGCTGGACACGTCCGACCCCCACCGGACAACTCGCCACCGCCTACCGGGACGCGCCACGTGGCCACCGGCCGCCTCCCACCGCCGCGGGCCCGCAGGCCCATCCGCGGCCCTCCTCCGCGCGCCACC
>NC_041386.1:565014007-565027416 GCF_002162155.2 Triticum dicoccoides
CGGGCCGCGCCTCCCGCGCCTCGCCCCGCCGCCTGGAACCCCGCCGCCACCGCGCCTTCGCCGCTCGGCCTCGCCGCCGGGGAGCTCCACCGCGGCGGATCCTCTCCATCGCCGCACCGTCCCGAGCCGCGACCACCTCCGCCATCCTCCTCCTGCGCCACTCCGGCGACTCCATCGACCGGATCCGGCCGGCCACCTCTCCGGCCACCACTCCTCCATCTCCGGCCGCCCCTGCTTCGACTCTTGTGAACGACAACTCCGGCCAACCTTGGTTCTCGCGCCGCTACAGTAAACGTGCCCGGATCCAGATCCGAGGAAACCCTAGGGTTGACTTTGCTCCTGTTTTCAGCATTTTTAGCATATTTCATCATGTCGTATCTCCGCATCCGTAACTCTGTTTTGGGCATATAGCATATCAAAATGTTCATCTCAGAGGGCACATCATTTCATCTCATTGCATCATTTTCATTTGAGTTCATCTTGATGCCCGAAATGCTGTTGGAAGAATGCTATTTGAGATAATTGTCAGATCTGCTGCTCCAATTAGATATTTGTCATTTTTGCCATGATTTTTGTGTGCATGTTATGCCCATGAGCTCTTCATGAGTTTTGTTATATGTTTTGCCATCTATCCAGAGGTGCAACCCATGTATTTTTGTGATGTGTGTGGTGACTAGCACATGCTTGCAAAGTCGTGCATTTGTTAATGCTGATTTCAGGGACTTAGCATTTCCACTAAGTCCTTGATCTGTTTATTTCAATATGCCATATGTTCTTGTTGTTTTCCTAGTGATCCGTGCCTCTTTTGAGGATGATCAGTAAGGATGTTTTGTTAATCTTGTAGTGCTCTATCCATCCATGTCTTTGTTTGCAATTATGAAGCACCCTAGCTTGAGTCAATCGAGCTCTACTTTTGTCATTTCGTGAATCTGAGCAGATTGTCTACTTGTTAGTGATTTTGCCGAGGATGTTGTAGTTGATCCGTGCATGCCATGTTATTGTTCTTGCCATGACTAGCTTGTATAATGTGTATTCTTGATGGGTGTATGCTTAGATTGTCATGACATGCTCTGTAGTGAGTGCATCGAGCTCATAAACATGCCTACTTGATATCTGATTTTTGCATGCTCCAGTTTTCACTAAGTCTGAGAACTGATTATGTTTTTGCCATGTTCACATGCTTGCAAATGTATTTTCTGATCCCTTTTGGCTCAAGGTCACTAAGGGACTTTTGTTAAGCTCTTTGAGTAACTCCATGCCATGCTTTACTTTGCCATGTTCAGGCCCTGTAGCATATAGGTTTCATGCTCCGAAATGTGCTACCTGATCTGAAATTACAGACAAGTGTTAATTTCACTAAGTCTGAAATCTGTTTGCCAAATGCATTTTTGCCATGCTTGTTTGAACCTGATATTGGATGAATTGGCCGTAGCTCAGTGTTCCTCTTTTGTTAAGCATCATGAATGGATTCCTGCCATGTATTTTCTTGCCATGTTTGAGTGCTGTAGCATGTTCATCTTGTTGCATTTAGATGGCTACTTGCTGTATATCGCAAACCGGTGCCATATTTGAATTGCTTGCCATTTCCAAACCGTGACTCCGATTCCGGCGTTCTTTATATCATTTTCAAGCGTTTTCATCTCACCTTTCCAGTGGCACACTTGGATTTCCAAGTTGAGGCCAGGTTCATTCATCTCTTGTCAAATCTTGCATATGCATCCTGCATCGCATCCCGCATAGCATACCATATTTGCATCATGTTGTTTGAGTTGTGCACGTGGTGGATTGCGTTCCTTTTGCTTGTTTGTCTTGTTTGGGTAGAGCCGGGAGACGAGTTTGCTAACGAGGAGCCCGTTGAGTTTGCTTTCGAGGATCCAGTCAACTCTGACAACGTTGCAGGCAAGATGATCATACCCTTGAAATCACTTCTATCTTTGCTTTGCTCGATGCTCGCTCGTTTGCTATGCTTATGCTACGATGCCTACCACTTGCTTATCATGCCTCCCAAATTGCCATGTCAAACCTCTAACCCACCATGTCCTAGAAAACCGTTGATTGGCTATGTTACCGCTTTGCTCAGCCCCTCTTATAGCGTTGCTAGTTGCAGGTGAAGATTGGAGACCATTCCTTGTTGGAACATTATTTACTTGTTGGGATATCACTATATTATCTTGTTACTTAATGCATCTATATACTTGGTAATGGGTGGAAGGCTCGGCCTCTCGCCTAGTGTTTTGTTCCACTCTTGCCGCCCTAGTTTCTGTCATATCGGTGTTATGTTCCCAGATTTTGCGTTCCTTACGCAGTTGGGTGATAATGGGAACCCCTTGATAGTTCGCCTTGATTAAAGCTTTTCCAGCAATGCCCAACCTTGGTTTTACCATTTGCCACCTAGCCTCTTTTTCCCTTGGGTTTCTAGAGCCCGAGGGTCATCTTATTTAAACCCCCCCGGGCCAGTGCTCCTCTGAGTGTTGGTCCACCTGTCAGCTGCCGGTGGCCACCAGGGGCAACTCTGGGCTGGCCTACCCGTACCTAAGACAATCTGAGTGTGCCCTGAGAACGATATGTGCAGTTCCTATCGGGATTTGTCAGCACATTCGGGTGGTGTTGCCGGATTGGTTTTAACTTGTCGAAGTGTCTTGTAGAACCGGGATGCCGAGCCTGATCGGAATGTCTCGGGAGAAGGTCTATTCCTTCGTTGACCGTGAGAGCTTGTCATGGGCTAAGTTGGGACTCCCCTGCAGGGATTGAACTTTTGAAATCCGTGTCTGCGGTTGTGGGCAGATGGGAATTTGTTAATGTTCGGTTGTAGATAACTTAAACCTTAATTTATTTAAAAAGAATCAACTGTGTGAGTTACCGTGATGGTCTCTTCTCGGCGGAGTCCGGGAAGTGAACACGGTGTTGGAGTAATGCTTGTCGCAGGTTGCTCTCTAGTTATTCGTTCGCGCTTTGCTATCTCTTCTCGCTCTCTTTTGCGAATAGGTTAGCCACCATACATCCTAGTCGCTTGCTGCAGCTCCACATATTTACCTTGCCTTTCCCATAAGCTTAAATAGTCTTGATCGCGAGGGTGCGAGATTGCTGAGTCCCTGTGGCTCACAGTTTACTTCCAAACCAGATGCAGGGCCAGACGACTCCGTTCCAGATGACGCGTTAGAGCTCAAGTGGGAGTTCGATGAGGACTCACGCTGTTACTATGTATCTTTCCCTGATGATCAGTAGTGGTGCCCAGTCGGGGTGATCGGGACCGTGTCGCATGTTGGGTTGGTCTTTTATTTTGGCACCGTAGTCGGGCCATGAGTGATTGGTTGATGTAATGCTATTTATGTACTTTGTGTGACGTGGCGAGTGTAAGCCAACTATGTTACTTATCCCCTTATTATGTATTACATTGGATGTTGTGATGATTGCCTAACTTGCGACATTGCTTTCAATGCGGTTATGCCTGTAAGTCGTGCCTCGACACGTGGGAGATATAGCCGCATCGAGGGCATTACAGTGGTGGCGGAGGTTCCGGATTCTGACGCGTTGGAGGAGCCATCCTGAAGAGGTTGACATCCGTTAGCATCTTGAAAGACATATATTCAAGCTGAATCAATGGATCGAAATTGCAACATATAGCCTTAACATTCAAACAAGAATGAACGAATGCATTCCAAAGTAAATCATCACACTTCCATAAATTGAGAAGCCACTTGGATAGATATAGGTGAATAAAGCAACAAGGTACGGATATAAACAAATATTTGGTAAGGATTACCCAATCACAAACCAAATATCTGCAGGAAGAAATACTAGAGCTACATGAATTCCCACCTATGAAACTCCCGAAACTTTCTGGTTATGCAATCAAGTGTTGGGGATACAGGGGAAGCATAATATCTCACCCAAAACTAGCAAATCCTACATCCAGCTGTATCCATCCTTAAACACATAACCAAGAAACCTTCGGAAATCATTTACCTCAACCTTCGAAAAGCATCCGTTATACGAGTTATGGAAATACTCTCAAACTCCTGCCCCAGTACTGGGTGGCGTCGAGGTTATCTCACCAACAACTGCATAAATGAGATTTTTGATGTCGGCGAACTCAGGTATTCCAGAACTGCAACGATAAAATTGTGACGACAACACCTCGGAGCTCAACTCCCCGGGACACTGCCACAACCCCTAAATGTCAGGAGGCACCAAGAACAATGTTCTCGTCACAAAACCATCGAAACAATTCCAAGATACCCACGTGATCCTAAATTTTTTTAGTCAAATTTGAGGAGAGAAGAGTCAAAACTCTACGTCAGGAGGCCTCACCAGAGCGATGAAGGGACTGCGGAGTAAAAAGAATCCTACTCTCCGATATATATAATCCTATAAGACTCAAAACATTTTGTTCTAGACTCAACAACGTCAGTGATTCGATCAAGCAGGGGGCTCCTAAGTCGGGGAAGGATCTGATTACCAACTTGTAACACCCACAATGCGGCTATATCTCCCACGTGTCGGAGCACGACTTAGAGGCATAACCACATAGTAGGCATGTCGCAAGAGGGGTAATATTTACACATCCCATGTACTGAATAAGAAAGGGATAAAGAGTTTTGCTTACAATCGCCACTTCCCACAATACATAAATATATCATACATCATCCAGAATACAATCAAGGTCCAACTACGGAACCAACATAAAAGAAAGACAAACCCAAATGCTAGATCCCCGACTGCCCCAACTGGGCTCCACTACTGATCGTTGATACGTCTCCAACGTATCTATAATTTTTGATTGCTCCATGCTATATTACCTACTGTTTTGGACTATATCGGGCTTTATTTTCCACTTTTATATTATTTCTGGGACTAACCTATTAACCGGAGGCCCAACCCAGAATTGCTGTTTTTTGCCTATTTCAGTGTTTCGGATAAACATAATATCAAACAGAGTCCAAACGGAATAAAATCTTCGGAAACGTGATTTTCTCACCGAACGTGATCCAGGAGACTTGGACCCTACTGCAAGGGATCAAAGAGGTGGTCACGAGGGTGGGGGCGCCCCCCTAGGGTGCGCCCCCTGCCTCGTGGGCCCCTCGGTGCTCCACCGACGTACTCCTTCCTCCTATATATACACACGTACCCCCAAACGATCAGAACAGGAGCCAAAAACCTAATTCCACCGCCACAACTTTCTGTATCCACAAGATCCCATCTTGGGGCCTGTTCTGGAGCTCCGCCGGAAGAGGGCCGTCATCACGGAGGGCTTCTACATCATCCTAGCCCCTCCGATGAAGTGTGAGTAGTTTACCTCAGACCTTCAGGTCCATAGTTAGTAGCTAGATGGCTTCTTCTCTCTCTTTGAATCTCAATACAAAGTTCTCCCCCTCTCTTGTGGAGATCTATTCGATGTAATCTTCTTTTTGCGGTGTGTTTGTTGAGACCGATGAATTGTGGGTTTATGATCAAGTCTATCTATGAATAATATTTGAATCTTCTCTGAATTCTTTTATGCATGACTGGTTATCTTTGCAAGTCTCTTCGAATTATTCGTTTGGTTTGGCCAACTAGATTGGTAGTTCTTGCCATGGGAGAAGTGCTTAGCTTTGGGTTCGATCTTGCGGTGTCCTTACCCAGTGACAGAAGGGGCAGCAAGGTACGTATTGTATCGTTGCCATCGAGGATAACAAGATGGGGTTGTAAGTGCATCTAGTGCCACCCCTAGTTGGTTTTGGAGTATTGACGACAAACCTAGTTGAGGAACTAATATGTTTGTGATAATTGCAGGATAACACAGGTAGAAGTCCCTCATTGATTCGGTTTTTCTACCAGAGATGACCCCTAAAAATGTAAGAAGATATTGAAGACAAATGTGGTATGTGAATACATTCACATTGAAGACTATGACAAGAGAAGACATCGCATGAAGACTATGGAGCGCGAAGACTTAGTTCTTTTGTCGTTCTTTTTCTTCTTTGTTGAGTCATAGGAACCACCGTACTGTTAAGTGGGGTCCAAGAGAACCAGTCAGAATGACTGAAGTGATGCTTAACCAAAATCCTATGTATTCGAGTGAAGACTATGAGAGCAAATCTTGTCCAGAGTTGGATAAGTCAGCTTTGCTTGTAGCCCAAGTAAAGTTGTCGTGTGTGTTTGAAATCTGACCGTTGGAACACGTGTCAGTTCCTTAGTGACCAAGGGTCATTTCGGACAAATCAGGTCAGGTTGCCTAGTGGCTATAAATAGCCACCCCCTACAACCATAAACGGTTGGCTGCTCAGAGTTAAAGTACGGCTTTTGTCGTTTGAGAGCAACCCACCTCGAATCTTTGAGAGAGAATTCCTTGCGAGGATAAAGCCCTAACCACCCAGAGCCAAAGAGAATTAGGCATCACTTAAGTCTTCTTGTCTGTGTGATCTTAAGACTTATTACACTTGAGGACTGTGAATCCTCCAACCGGTTAGGCGTCGCGTTCTGAGCATCCAAGAGACATTGTGGATTGCCAGTGAACAAAGTCTGTGAAGGTTTGGAAGTCTACCTTGAAGACTTACCAGAGTGATTGGGCGAGGACTGGGTGTCCTTAGCTCAAGGGGAATAAGGTGAATACGAGGTCTTCCGAGTTGAATCTCAGCCTCCCTAACCATACATACAGTTGTCACAGCAACTGGAACTGGTCCAACAAATCATTGTCTTCAACGAGTCACTGGTTTCATCCTTCCCTTCCCTTTACTTACTGTTGGTCCTTGTGAATTCATTGTATGATTGCATCACCATTTGGCTTCACTGTGTGATTACTTGTTCTGGTTGGCTTCACAATATCTTCCTACCTGATCCTTACTGCCTAGCTGCTATTAGTCATTGCGCTTTCACTTCATTGAATACCTGACTATGGTTTGCCTAGTGTAGTCTACCTTCCGCTGCATGATAATAGGTTTATTTCTATCATTTGTCTTCAAAACTTCCATGTTTTGAAGACTTTCATAAAAATCGCCTATTCACCCCCCTCTAGTCGATCACTAGCACTTTCAATTGGTATCAGAGCAAGGTACTCCCTTGTTCTGTGTGATTCGGTTTAACCACCTGGAGTTTTAGCTATGTCGACTGCAGGGATAATTAAAGTCTCCACTGCGTGCCCCGTCTTCGATGGAACTGAATATCCCTACTGGAAGAATAAGATGCGCATGCATCTTGAAGCCATTGATGTCGACCTATGGTATGTCATCAAGAACGGTGTTCCCAACGCTGTAGAAGGTGTCACTGCTGCTGATGTCAAGAAGTTCATTCAACTAGACTCTACTGCCAAGAACATCATCTGTGGTCATCTGACCAAAGGACAGTATGGCCGCGTGAGTGCTTTGGAAACATCTAAGCTAGTCTGGGACTGGCTCTCCAAGGTCAACGAAGGCGTCTCAACCCAGATAGATCAGAGAATCAGTGTCCTTCGCAACCTCTTCAACCGCTTCAAGAGAAATGACAATGAGAATGTCCAGCTCACGTTTGATCGACTCACTGACATCACAAATGAGCTTCAAGCCCTCGGCGCTACTAAGATCACCAAGCATGAAGTCGTCAAGACACTCCTGAGATCACTTGACAGCTCGTTTGACACCCTAGCCCTGATGATTCAAGAACGTCCTGACTTCAAGACACTCGATCCGTCTGACATACTTGAGAGGCTCAACACACACGAGTTTCAGCTTTCTGAGAAAAGAGACATCGACGGTCCCAACTATGGGCGAACTCGTGCCTTGAAGGCAAAAGCTGTCTCCTCATCTGAAGAAGAATCTGACAGCAGTTCTGATGATCCTGAAGACATTGGAAAGGAGCTTGCTATGCTTGTGAAGAAGTTCCAAAAATTCACCAAGAAGAAAGGCTTCAGAAAGTCTTCACGATCAAGCTCAAGGAATGATGAAGCTTCTGCTCATGACTACAAGAAGATAACATGCCACAAGTGCAAGAAACCTGACCACTACCTCTCTGAGTGTCCGCATTGGGACAATGAGAACAAGAAGAAGAAGAAGAGCAAGGAGTATGACTCTGACGACAAGAAGAAGAAGAAATACTCAAAGTCTTCTTCCAAGTCTTCCTCAAAGTCTTCATCACACAAGAAGAGCTCATCTGGCGTGCGTTTGTTGGCAAGGAAATGGATTCTGAGGAGGAGTCTGCTTCTGAGGAGGTGGAGGTGGAGTCTGAGGAGGAGTCCGATTCTGGCGTTGCGAGTCTGGCTACAGCATACGTTGCCAAGTCCATCTTCAACACTGAAGACAATGACTTCATCACCGACACCGATGCAAATGACAAGGACTACTCCGCTCCTTCCTACTGCTTCATGGCACACGGTGCCAAGGTAAACGCATGCACTACTCACTATCAAACATCTAGTGACAATGACTCTGATTGTGGTTCCAAACCCAGCTACAAAACACTTGCTAAAATTGCAACTGAACAACAGAAAGCTATGGAACATATTCAAAAAATGTTAGACAAAAGCGATGATCTGTTAGATGCTGAAATGACTCGATCTCAGTCCTTAATTGAAGACATAAAAAAATCTTCACGTTAAGTATGAGGAACTTGAAAGTCGTCATGAAATGCTCTCAACAACTCATGAAAAGCTTTCCTATAATTATCTTCAAAGGAAGCAAGATCTGGAGAAATTGAGAGCGGCCCATGAAGATCTTCAAAAGGAAAACGAGTCACTTCGCGCCGAACAGATCAGTTCAGCTCAGGAAGGATTTGAACCACCATTTCTTAAATGCATTGAGCATGATAATGCTACTTCTGTTGCTGAATGTTCTACTGCTGCTACTATTGCAATATCTTCAACTGTTGATGTGGTAACTAACCGCTCTGCTGAGGATACCACTGCTATTGCTGATGAGAATGCTAGGTTGAAGACACTGCTTGAAACAGGGATGTACAAAAGTCTCAAAGGGCATCAGACACTATGTGATGTCCTCAAAAGGCAGATCCTGAACCGAAACCCTAGGAAAGAGGGTGTTGGGTTCGAAAGGAAAATGAATGCTGATGGCACTTACTGGAAACCTGAGCAGTACCCCAAAACCACATGGGTTGCTACAAAGGGACCTTTAGTGGATCCATCCACTCTATCTGGCTTCACTTGTGCTAATCCCATTGTTATTGATGAATCCTTTAATGCAAACTATAAACTGTTTAAGAATCAGAATGGTGAAGTGTTTGCCAGGTATATTGGTACTAACTGCAGGAATGGCCACCTATGAAGAAGGTCTGGGTGCCGAAAAGGTGTTTGGAGAATCTTCCTATGAATGTCGTCATGACACCACAAGTGAAGAAGACAAATTCCAGACCACAGGCTTCATACGGCCCAAAGGCTTCATATAGACAGAGGACTCACCTGAGTCGCACTAATGCAAATGTTTTGCAGGGAAGCCATACTCAGGCCTATGAATATGAGCGCGGTTCATCAAACCGCCATGTTCATAAGACCAAGAACTATTCTGCTTATTCTTATGAGTACTATTGTCCACCTGCAAGACTTTTTGCTAGGGCTCCAAAGCCAAAGTTCTCAGATGCCGCACTTAGACTTATTGCTTCGAAGCCACCCCTGAAGATGTGGGTGGCTAAGAAAGCTTAACTATCTTTTGCAGGGAAAGGTCTCCAGCCGAAAACCAAAATCGTCTGACACTATTGCTGGGGACCTTAAACATCTTGCAGGGCGCAAGATCAAATGCCCAAATGGTCTTATTATGTACTTTGTTTCTGAATCACTTGCAACTTGTCCTATCAGTCCTAATCTCGATCTAAGCTTTAATAATCCACTGGTTCGTCAAATGTTTTTGCTTCACAATTCTCTTCATGAAGCCTATCCCCCTAACTGTACTGTAGGGTACGACACCAGCTGCTTCAGAATGGATATTGATAGTGGGTGTACAAATCACATGACTGGCAAGCGAAGCCTTCTCATGGACTCAACTTTACGTCCATCTGACAAAAGTCACATCACATTTGCCGACACTGGTAAAAGCAAGGTATTGGGTCTAGGTAGAGTTGCAATCTCAAAGGATCAACACATGGATAAAGTCATGCTTGTTGAATCCCTTGGTTTCAACTTAATGTCTGTCTCAATGCTTTGTGATTTAAACATGATTGTGATGTTTGGAAAATATCGTTGCCTTGTTCTAATGGAATCTGACAAGTCTCTAGTGTTTGAAGGGTATCGGAAAGATGATTTGTAAGTGGTAGATTTCTCAGCAGGACCACAACTTGCCGTATGTCTTCTAGCAAAAGCTTCTGAATGCTGGCTCTGGCATCGGAGGCTAGGGCATGCTGGCATGAGGAACCTCCACACCCTTGCAAGGAAGAAGCATGTCATAGGCATCGAGGGCGTCAAGTTCAAGAAGGATCACTTATGCGGTGTCTGTGAAGCTGGAAAGATGACGAGGGCCAAGCATCCCTCGAAGAAAATCATGACAACGACTCAACCCTTCGAACTGCTCCACATGGACCTTTTTGGTCCCACTCATTACTCAACTCTTACTACTACTGCTTGTCTCTATGGCTTTGTCATTATTGATGATTATTCAAGATATACTTGGGTGCATATAATCCTCTACAAGACCGAAGTGCAGGATGTCTTCAGACGCTTTGCCAATCGAGCAATGAACAACTATGGCGTCAAGATAAAGCACATCAGAAGTGACAATGGCACTGAATTCAAGAACACTGGCCTAGATACATATCTTGATACTTTGGGCATCACACATGAATTCTCAGCTCCGTACACGCCACAGCAGAATGGCATCGTCGAACGCAAGAACAGAACACTTATTGAGATGGATCGGACGATGCTTGATGAATACAAGACTCCAAGAAAATTCCGGCCTGAAGCCATTGATACTGCATGCCATATCATCAACCGTGTTTATCTTCACAAGCTTCTGAACAAGACATCCTATGAGCTCCTTACTGGCAAGAAGCCAAATGTCAGTTACTTCAGAGTATTTGGTGCCAGGTGCTGGATCAAGGATCCACATCACACTTCAAAATTTACACCAAAAGCACATGAAGGCTTTATGCTTGGATATGGAAAGGATTCGCACTCCTACAGAGTCTTCAACCTTTTTCACTATAAAGTGGTTGAAATAGTGGATGTGCGGTTCGATGAGACAAACGGCTCAAAAAGAGAGCACCTGCCAAATGTGCTAGATGAACTTCCATCCAGTGAATCAATCAAACTTATGGGAACTGGAGAAATCATACCTTCTGAAGCTCAGCCTGAAGAGGAACTTATCATCTCCGCACCTGATCAACCTGAAGACAATGCTCAGCCTGAAGACAATGCTCAGCCCGAAGACAATCCTTCTAACAATGACAATGATCAGCAAGAGCAAAATCTTCATCCTATACATCCTCGTGTTGCAAATGAAGTACAGATTGAGAGAATAATCATCAATGCACCAGGTCCACTCACTCGTTCAAGGGCAACACAGCTAGCAAATTTCTGTGGGCACTTCGCATTCGTCTCAATATCTGAACCCAAGAAAGTTGAAGAAGCCTTCATGGAACCTGAATGGATTCAAGCTATGCAAGAAGAGCTTCAACAGTTTGAGCTGAATAATGTATGGGAACTGGTTAAGCGTCCTGATCCTCGCAAGCACAATATCATAGGCACCAAATGGATATATAGCAACAAGCAAGATGAGCATGGTCAAGTTGTCAGACACAAAGCTCGTCTCGTTGCTCAAGGATACACTCAAGTTGAAGGGATGGACTTCGATGAAACATTTGCACCTGTGGCTAGACTTGAAGCCATACACATACTGCTGGCCTATGAAAATCATCATAACATTCTTCTATATCAAATGGATTTAGAGAGCGCTTTTCTCAATGGGAAGATTGAAGAAGTGTATGTTGCACAACCGCCTGGCTTTGAAGATCCAAAACATCCTGACATGGTGTACAAGCTAAACAAGGCGCTGTATGGCCTCAAACAAGCCCCTCGGGCTTGGTATGACACACTCAAAGACTTCCTGAAGAGCAAAGGCTTCAAACCTGGTTCCCTCGACCCCACTCTCTCCACGAAGACATATGCTGGTGAACTGTTTGTGTGCCAAATATATGTGGATGACATTATCTTCGGCTGCACCAATCAGAAATACAGTGAAGAGTTTGGATATATGATGCAAGAGCAATATCAGATGTCCATGATGGGTGAGCTGAAGTTCTTCCTTGGTCTTCAAATAAGTCAGCAACACAACGACATCTTCATATCTCAAGAGAAGTACCTCAAAGATTGCCTGAAGAAATTTGGGATGCAAGACTGCAAAGGCTTCACGATGCCAATGCCAGCCAAACATCATCTGGGTCCCGATGACAATGGTAAAGAGTTCAATCAAAAGGTATACCGCTCCATGATTGGTTCTTTACTTTATCTATGTGCATCTAGGCCAGATATTATGAATAGTGTTTGCATGTGTGCTCGATTCCAAGCGGCATCAAAGGAATCACATCACTTAGCTGTGAAGCGAATTCTTCGATATTTGGCTTACACCCCAACACTAGGATTATGGTATCCAAAGGGCTCAGAGTTTGATCTGGTTGGATTCTCGGATGCTGATTATGCTGGTGACAAGGTGGATCGCAAGTCTACATCAGGCACATGTCATTTTCTGGGACGATCAGTTGTATGTTGGTCTTCAAAGAAGTAGAACTGTGTATCTCTCTCCACTGCTGAATCTGAATACATTGCTGCTGGATCTTGCTGTGCTCAGCTTCTATGGATGAAGCAAACACTTAAAGACTATGGCATTCATCTGAAGCAAGTGCCACTCTACTGCGACAATGAAAGCTCCATCAAGATTGCCAACAATCCAGTTCAGCACTCGAAGACAAAGCACATTGAAATTCGTCATCACTTTCTCAGAGATCATGTTGTGAAGGAAGATATTGATATCATACACGTCAACACTGAAGAGCAATTGGCAGATATCTTCACCAAGCCCTTGGATGAGAAGAGATTTTGCAAGTTACGGAGTGAGCTAAATATCTTGGAATCCTCAAATGTCCTGTGATCAGGCACACATCCTAACACTTATGCATATTGATGACTTAGATGTGCAACACACGAAGTAAAGTATATCTTCAATCAATGAAGACATACATTCTAAGTGTGAATACATTAATGTGGAATTTGACTTCGGAGCGCCATGATAATTGTGCGCCGTGTCTGGGTCTAATACTTCCTATACGGTGGGTAACGCCACCACCAAATTCTTCTGTTTGAAGTGTTTTACCCATGGCGTTACATTTGCAATGTCTTCACATTTTGTTTGTCTTCATTTTCAACTTGTCTTCATGATTATCGTCACTATGTTGATTTGATTGTCTTTCTCATATATATATATATATATATATATATATATATATATATATATATATATATA
>NC_041386.1:565027952-565031197 GCF_002162155.2 Triticum dicoccoides
CGCAGTTTCGCCGTCTCCTCCCCCACCGACGCACCCCGCCACCACCTCCCGGCGATGCGCCGCCCCTCCTAGTCCCGCCGACGCGCTGCACCACCACCTCCCCGCGCCCCAACCGCCCCTTCTAGTCCCGCCGATGCGCCGCACCACTACCTCCGCCCAACCCCTCCGCCCACAAGCTTGGGCACTAGGTTTCCCTCCTCATTGTGGTGTCCCTGCTGACCATCAACATCGGAAGCGGGTTGTCGACCGGGACCTCATCGTGCTCGTCTCCAACATGTGTCGAGGTAAACAAAGTTAGCGGAATTGGTATTGTGAGCTTGTTGGCTAACCGGTCCTATGTGTTATCTTAATGTTGGACTGAGGAATTTGATATTAAAATTAGTCATCTACAAGTTGGAACATGGAGCTTGCAGCTTATGTTTGTGTAGTTTGAACTTAAGCTGGTCTCCCTCTCATACTTCAGGTTTTCAGTATTTATCTAGTCAGTATGGTGAAGATGAAGCTCCTTTTTGAACGTCTCCAGTTAATATACATGCACTTGGTCATCTTTTTTACATGTACTAACATCAGCTCATTCGAAGTTGTTCGTGTGCCTGTAAAACAAATCAGTTCAAATCTCAAGAGAAGTAAGCTCAAAATAAAAAATACAGATGTTCAAAGCCAAGATGTTTGCATATGTTTTGTTGAATTGAGTTCCTTCCTAAAAAAGCACTAAATATGTTTGCACATCTTTTCAGTACAAACTTTTAAAAAAGTTTCTTTCTGAACTTCTCAAAATTAATATACATGAACTTGATTATCTTTTTAACATGTACATATATCAACTTCGTTGGAGATTGTGAGTACCTATACTACAATAGTTCATTGACAAAAAAATATATTAGTTCAATACATACTTGGAAAAAAATTCAATACCAAGTGTTCTTTGCCTAGATAGTGCCTATAAGAAATTAAATCATGCATTTCCATAAAAATATGTACTGATAAATCAGAACTCGTGCATTTCCATAAAATTTTGTAAGTTTCGTGTGTGTGCTGCTACAAATCTGAAATATTTTTCCAATCATATTAGTACTGATGCAATCACCTAAAAAAGGTCAAAAAAATGTGTAAGTTTAGTGTGTGTGCTGCTACAAATCCAAATTTCTTGTCCAATCATTCTAGTACTGATGAAGATCGAGTTAACTAAAATAATGTAGTCAATTCCTGAGACCCTTACTAGTCCCTCCATATATTTGGACCTTTGCCTCGTCAGTACAACATCACGCTCCTTAGCCGGTCATGAGAAAAAAGCTGCGTACAGGCCACGTTGTGCTCCATCCTCGATCCAGCTCTGTCATCTCCCTCTCATCCTCTCTCTCTGCTCTGCGTGTGTGTGTGTGTGTGTGTGTGTGCAGGGAGTGGGAGGAGATAGAGCAGGGGAGTGGGAGGCCCTTCCATGGCGAATTCATAGGCATCTTCCTTGGAGATTGTGAGCTCTCTCGATTATTGCTTAAGGATTTATGTTGTTGGTATGTCCACTGTTTAGTTCAGTGGACAGAATATTACCTTAGTTCAAAAGTGCCAAAGAGTTTAGTTCAGAGTATACTAAATGTCCATATTGTAGATAATATTTGCATTGTCTTAAATTTCAAGAAACAAGCTTCAGTACAAGAAAAATGGGGCAGTCACTTCATCCATATCCAAACCCCCATTGACGTGCCGCGACAGGAAACATTTCCAGGTTGTTTTCTTTCTATCTTTGCTTAGCACAAAATTGTGCAAATGCCTAGCAGAAATAGAACTTATCCGTATACATGGGTAGGTTCATGAAAAAATGTAGT
Organism: Triticum dicoccoides; assembly: GCF_002162155.2. Taxonomy (NCBI): domain Eukaryota; kingdom Viridiplantae; phylum Streptophyta; class Magnoliopsida; order Poales; family Poaceae; genus Triticum; species Triticum dicoccoides. The sequence continues at coordinate 565,029,776 of NC_041386.1, forward strand.
AGTAGTAGTTCAGTGAAAGGATTCACATCAGTTCAAACATTTTTGAATGTTCAGTAAAAGTTCAAATAGACTAGAGGCTTTCACCTCATTCCAAAAGCCTAAACCAACATTACAATGATAGGATAAAAATTAGTTCAAAAAAATGTTGGAGGTTTGTCGTAATGATAGAAATACATCAGTTCAATTTTTCTGTAGCATCGCTTTTATTGCTAAATGTTTTAGTCACTTGTTTTCTTGATGCCATCATGTATTTGCTTAAATACTGCGGTCTTGTGCCGCTGGTACTAGTGTGGATGGGTAGCAAGTTCAACTTCCAATCAACACACCACATCCACGGTGCGCCATTAGTAATTTTTTTCAAAACTACTAATTGCGCACCGTGGGAGTGGTGCACCATTACTAGTTGAACTAGTAATGGCGCACCACATCCACGGTGCGCCATTAGTATTTTTTTTAATTTTTTCAAAACTAGTAATGGCGCACCGTGTGAGTGGTGCACCATTACTAGTTGAACTAGTAATGGCGCACCATGACACGGTGCGCCATTAGTAACTTGGCCCAAACATTCACCCGAATGCACCCCCCCGGTGGACCACCTTTTCAGTTTCAAAAAAATAAAAGAAAATGATAGAAATGTCAAAAAAATAAAAGAAAAATAAGATTCCCATGTGATATGTGGTCTAGTTGTTAGCAAAATTTACAAACATGAATTTTTCGACTTTTTTGCAAAATCTCTCGAGAATTTGTAAAAATGGGCATAACTTTTGCGTACGAACTCGGATGAAAAAGTTTTTTATATAAAAAATCATCTACTCGAAAAGTTACATCCAAATTTAATCGGGGGAACCCCGTTAAACATTTTCAAAATGCTCAAAAACCTAACAGAAAGAAAGATACGGGGCTTTTAAGATCTGGAGAGGAAAAAAATTCAAAAAAAATTCAAACTTACTAATGGCGCACCTGCCCATTGTGCGCCATTAGTATCTTCCCGCCTTCAAAATTCAAAATAAGTCAAAACAATAAATAAAAAAGTTACTAATGGCGCACCTGCCCATGGTGCGCCATTAGTATCTTCCCGCCTTCAAAATTCAAAATAAATCAAAAAAATAAAAAAAAAGTTAGTAATGGCGCACCTGCCCATGGTGCGACATTACTATGTCGTATATATGGCTGGGCGTGGTCCTCTCCTCCTTACCTCTTCATTCTTCTCCTCCACGTCACCTCTCCTCCACTCCATCTCCTCCTCTCCTCCACTCCATCTTCCCTTCTCTCCTCCACCATACTACCCTCCTCCTCTCCGGCGACCTCCTCCTCCTCCTCTCCGGTGACCTCCTCCTCCTCCTCTCCGGCGACCTCCTGCTCCTCTCCGGCGTCCTCCTCCTCTCTCCTCTCCTCTCCTCCCCTTCCCTCCCCTCACGGTTT
>NC_041386.1:565031497-565084679 GCF_002162155.2 Triticum dicoccoides
GTTTCTCCTCCCTCCTCTCCGGTGAGCTCCTCATCCCTCCTCTCCGGTGAGCTCCTCCTCCCTCCTCTTCTCCCATTCCCTCATGGTTTCTCCTTCCTCCTCTCCGATGCTTCGGTGAACTCCTCTCCGGCGATGTAGGCGAGCGCTTCTCCGGTGACCTCCTCCTCCTCCTCCTCTTCGGAGAACTCCTCTCCGGCAAAAGAACACGGAAAAAGAACGTACAAGATCCAAAAACAGGAACAAAATTTGAAATAATATCGTGCCAAAAAACGAGCAAAAAAAAACGATCAAAAAATGGGCAAAAAAAATCACTATCCATATCCAAATTCAAAATTCAAAAATAGCAATGGCCCACGGTGGGGGTTAGATGATGCGCCACTACTATTTTCCCGCCTTCAAAATTCAAAAATACTAATGGCGCATCGTGGCCTATACTAATGGCGCACCAGCGGGCTATACTAATGGCGCACCATGGCCTATACTAATGGCGCACCAGTGGTGCGCCATTAGTATACCAGATACTAATGGTGCACCATCGGTGCGCCATTAGTAAAAAATACTAGTGGCGTGATACTAATGGCGCACCAGTGATGCGCCATTAGTAGGCAAAACTGGTGCGCCATTAGTAGCCCTTTTCCTAGTAGTGCACAGTTCAGACATGTTGTCTGAGTCCCACACGTTCCTAGAAGTTGTTTGGCGATTGGAAATCTAGCAGTAGCAAACTCTTGTTTTCACTGTTTATGATCACCTCAATTTCTAAATTAAGTTCTTTTCATAGGAGTGCTTGTAATAAATTAGTTTGGTTTTACTTATGTTCCTTGAATTTGTAGTACCCTGATAGATTTGGTAGTGACATGAGCTTCCTCTCCACCACTCCAGGATATGCAGCGCTATCCTAGTCCAGCCCCATGGCGTACGTTAACTTAGTTGTTATAGCAAAAACAGTACAAAACTCTTTTTAATTTTATTTCTGAACTTATGATGTTACTGTACATTAACTTGGTTGTTTTTTACATGAACTACTAAATTGTGGAGTTGCATTTTGTTTCTTCATTACATACATGATTGAATGTAATAAATGGAACATATGTCGGATCTCCAAGATAGATTTCATATTTATTTTCTTGCCAGTAGCAAATCTTCCCGTGGATCAGTACAACTTCTGTATGACCTTTTGTTCACAAATATTGTACTACTGTTTCTACATGAATCTGTTTAGTACTTTGTACAACAAGTGTGGTACATTTGTAAAATTATGCGAATGAGTAGCATAAATAAATAAAATATGAAAAAAGGCATCCTTCACTCTTGCAGTCTTGAAGGTAATTAAGTGCCTTTAGAAATTCTAACAATCCATCCCAGGCTAAGCAAAACAGTACATGTTAGTTTTTTTAAAAAGAATCTAGTATAAGTTGATCAACGTTTTAATTCTTTTCACTATATATGCACTTCATTATAGTCAACCATTGGTTAATTTGTCAGCTGCAAGTGAATAATGATCTTGCATTGTTGAGAAACACATACCAGAATGTGGTTCAGAAACAAAAGTAAGTTAAAGATAGGGGGTGTGGTCACTGAACCCTGATGGTGCACTCACGTTATTAACTGAAATGTTCACTATTTGTATACCACTATTGCATTGTGATATCTATCTAACTAGGCCTAAGGTTCTTAAGGGTGTCATGATTTGGTCAACATGTTCTTTGTTTATTCTATTTTAATGTCTGCAGTACATTCCAACTTGGCGTGATTCACATCATCGTTAGCACCATGTTCGCTGGCAAGACCACTTCGCTTCTCTGCCGGCACCGACAAGTACTCACCCCGTCCCATCTCTTGTTCACTACTTCATTTTGTGTTGCTAAAATACAGAAAAAACAAGTGAGTTCAAATTGTAAAAAAAGAAGAAGCTAGATGTTTAAAAAAAATCAGAAGTCGTTTTAGTGAATCTATATTGAAAATTAACTCATGTTTTAGTGAACCAGAATTGGTTTGTACTTTTTGCTTGATGCGTGTCCATGAGCAGTTCAAAACGTGTACTTGTTCCCTGCTTTGCTATAACACTTGTTAGATTGCTATCCAAAAAATGTCATGTATTCCTGAATTTGCTGCTGGTGTAGCAGCCCAGTATATATTTTATCATCAGTTCATAAAGGAAAGATGAATCAGTGCAATGTGCGTGTTAAAAAAATCAGTTTTATATTGTATGGTAGTTCGCTGTATAGAAAATTTGTAATAGTTTGGCTAGAATAAAGTTTGCATAGTTCAGACTTGCGAGGTAGAATGTTCAGTGAGAGAAAACCATCAGTTTAAATATATATGCAGGAGGTTGAGAGCATAAAAAATGTGATTTTTTTGATGCGTTTAATTTTTCAGCTGTAAGAGAGAAGAATTTATCTCTTGTCTATCTTGCTTCTCAGGAAAATTGGGCAGGGAGTCAAGAAGCCGGGCAAAAATGTGTTGCTGCACAAGCACCTACAGTTCCCGGTGGTCGCCTTGGCCGCACTTGGCCATGAGCTTGTCCACCATGGTGACTTGCAGCTGTCCAAGTGGAACACGGACATTAGTCCAAGCAGAATTTGGGACGGCTTCTGGGCAACTGCAGGTTAGAAAGTTCAACATCTGATAGGAATTCAGTGCAGAGAAATGTAGTTTAGAAATTCATCTTCTGTTCTCCCAACCCCCCCAAAGTTTTTCTTCTAAAGCTTGAAGCGAATGGTCTAAGAAGTGTTATAAGAAATTGTTTTGGTTCCGTATATACATTCCATATGAGAAGATGCATCATGCTGAAAAGCTTGGTCCGGTGTGTGGCCTAGAGTAGCATGAGACTCTAATGTTCTCTCAACATATTTAGAGTTTAACTAATTCAGTGCAAGTTTTGCTTATGAAAACAGATATTTTCCGCATGTACTAATCCATTTCAACTGTGGGTGTGTTTAAAAAAGAATTCAACATGTACTGAAAAATGCCTTCAAAAAATGAAGAGTAAATAACATCAGTGAGTTCTAGTACCTAAATTACAAAAGTTCACTAACAAAAAAAATATCAGTAAAATATAGTGCTTCAACTAGAAGATCACTCATGCTATTTGCTTCATAGTTTCTCTGTTGTTTCAACTTTTATTTTAATCGTTTCATTTGTAAATTCTGCATCTTTTTTTGTTTACAAATTATAGGCATGATACTTGTACTGGGACTAGAGTACAAGTATTACTTCCAGGCAATTTCAAAATAAAACCCGAAGAAAATTCTTTGTCCATGTGGCAAATAACTTGTTGCTGCACTTCAACAATCAGTTTTCCTGTAAGCATAGCAACGAGGTGGCATCCTCGCTGCGTGCCTCTGCCGAGGAGGATGTAGCAGCGGGGTTGAACTCCCCATTCGTATCTCCTCTCTCTTATCTCTCACCAACAAAAATTGATTGCTAATTTGATTTCTTGTAATGAACTATGATTTTCCATTGATGCAGAGAAGGTGATTGATTGTTCATATGCCCAATGAGAACTGGCATTTTTTCTTAAGGTTTGGTGTTACACTATGGCTAAAGTGTTTTAGCTGTTACAAGTTGAAAACTCCACAACAACCTGTGAATGCAAGTTTCAATTTTGGTTGGGATAGTGGTGTGGGTAGACTTGTATTTCCCGTGATTGTAGAAGCATCTAGGGAAGTAACACAGTATTTATGTGAATTGTTGTCCGTTCCATGTGCATGTTCGATAAGTTCAAATTTTAATTTGAGATTTTTGACAAGATATAATAATAGGATTGCATTCTATAGATACATAAGTTCAGTACAGAGATGGTGATTCAGTTCGTCTTTTGTATGCACAAGTTCATATTTTGTACGCTTTTCAGTTCATCTACTTCTGATGGTGAGTCCGATTTCCTTTGTGTTTCCATCTTCATATAATAGAAACAAGTGCTTGTGGTTATGCTTCAGAATGAGCACTGTACTTTCACTTGGTTAACATAAAACAGGATGCATCGTGGATGTGCTCATCATAAAACATGATGAAGTTTATGCTGCGTACACCTTTGCCTCTCCGTTGCTTCACTCTCAAAAACACGTGTATGTGCGGCTGTTTATTGCTTCTTGCTACTACTATTTTTGTAAATGATTTTGCGTGTGCACTCCAGGAGTGTTTTTGTTTCTGTGGGTCAGCTGCTCAACAATCTTGTACCGCCCAGTACATGTATTACTACTGGGAAGGTTCAAAAATTGGAACTCCACAAGTTCAACATGGTATATGACACGAAGGAGATCATCGAGAGGGCGCGTCGCGGCGTCATGGGCTACATCAAGCACGCACTCACCCTCTTCACCAGTTTAGCCATTGTCCTCATCGTGTCCTCATCATCGGGGTAAGCACCCTAGCCACCTTGGCTGACTACTCATCCTCCACCCACAGTTGCTAAAATTCGATTTATTTTTATATGATGTGATCCATTGAGATGGCTGACGGTGTTGTGTTCCATTGCAGCTCAAGAACGCATGCGCCAAGTCCGAGGACAAGAAGAAGAGGAAGAGGAGGTCCTGAGAGTGTCATCTTTGCATCATAGATAACATCACCTCCGCCGCTAGTGGCACCACCACTGCTAAGTACAGTATGTAGTACATAGGAATTAAGCTGGTGCAGTAACTTGGTGCCATGCCACCCTTGTTAATTCACACTCGTGGGAACCTGATGTGAGTTTGCTGCTGATGAAGCTTTTGCAGACATCGTGTGTTCTGGATCTCTTTTGTTCATGTTAGATAATCGAAACCTGAGACGATTTGGTTTGGTTTGCGAAGAACATGGCTACACTTCTTTGTGGTTGATCTAGTCTCATCGGTTATAACATTGTGACGTGTCTCATTTCTTTTGCACTATATGCCAGCTTCCTCTACGTAAGTCCAACACATGTTTGGTGTAGCGTTTCTGTCTTGGTAGGTGGTGTTGAGCAGGGCCTGCCCGATTGTGATTGAGCAAGATTAACAGAACTAAAATTTTCTACCGTTTCTGCACTTTTTAATGTTTGAACTACTGTTTCCCTCAAAATGTTTGATCTAGTCTCATCGGTTGTATGTTCAAACACAAAGTCTCAGATAAGTTTGGGAAAAAGCTCAAACAAAATAAAAAACCCATGAAAATTTAAATGGTAAAAGTTGAAGTCACAAAACGCGAGAAGTCCAAAACATCGTAGCAAAAAAATTGAGTTAAAAAAACACAAAACATTTTCTTTTCAAAAAATAGCATTCATTTCAATGATAATGATATAATCCACACAAGTTCGAGGACTATGAAAACCGTAAACCATTGAAAAGTTGCAAGGAAAATCCATACCAAAAAAAAGTGAAGTCTAGTATGCGAAAACACCCTCAGTACAAACCCATACGGGCATCAGTTCAAGTACTTTTTTCAGAACCATTCAAAATTACTCTATGAAAAAATACCTCCTCTGTACAAACAGACACATAGATTAGTACGAGTGCCGCCGTGAGCGCCGCCGTTGTTGCCCGCGCCCCAAATGTTGTAGCTTAGACGACTTCAGAATGTTTATTGTGTGTGCTCTACCGTCGTGTGCTAGTCCAAGAATTACTATCATCACATAAGTCCATGTATTACTACAATGGGAGTTCAAAAGAAAACCCTATAACACGCGCCATGCCCCGGCACCATGCTCGGGACGCGAAAAAAGCTCAAGCGGAAAGAAAACCCTATATGAAAATTCAAATGGTAAATGTTTAGGTCGCAAAATGAGAGAAGTCCAAAACACCGTTGCAAATAAATATTTTCTTTTTGAAAAAATGTCATTCAGTTCAACTATATAAATCATGCAAGTTCGGGGACAATGATACCATAGATCGTTGGAAAGTACGAGGAAAATCTTACGGAAAAAATAGAGTAAAGTCTAGTATATGTAAACCGCTCAGTACAAACCCAAAAATTGGAGATCAGTTTGAGTCCTCTATTTTCAGAAGAATTTAAAATTAATCTATGATAAATAGGAGTACTATAGAAGAAGAGAGAGGGAAATCAGCTGCAACAAACAAGCACCCCTTCATGGATTACAAATATCCAACATAGTGCCATTTCGTGATAACATCATAAGCCTGCTAGAAGAAACCTTCAAAGACAAAATGAATTGGCATCTAGAAAACTAATGTGCAAGATGAAAGGAACATGATTTATACAGTGCTAAATAGTACACCCCTCTTCACTCATCCATGTATTTACAAGCGTGTGGTCGAAAATAAGCACGAGATGGCACAATAGTTCCTAATTTTTCCTACCCTAATCAAAAGAATTTAGGCCTAACTATAGCTAAGCTGGTACTCCATTATTGATCCCAATCAAGAGAGACTAAAGATCGAGCAGTAGTAACTCACATAATCTCATCAAGAGTCAAAAAGAGAATTGAAAAGAAGTTTAACTCATGATCAAACGGTTGTTCATACGTCCGTAGTACCCCGTCCCGAATGCATCTTTGGTTTTGCTCAGAGTCAGAGACTCAGAGCCAGAGCGTGCCGGTGTCCTTGAGTATGGGCACGAGCTCGCCGGAGATGTGCACGGCCATGAGCCGATTGAGCCCGCCGAGGTTCCTCCCACCAACGAACACCGCCAGCAGCGCGACGATGGCCTCGCCTCCAGCGTTCCCGGCCACCGCTGCAGCGAGCTCGGCCTCCTCGGTGACCTCGTGCATGGCGGGGTTCACCCCGAGCCCCTGCAACAGCTGCTTCACCACGTGGCTAAGGTAGCACCCGCGCCTCCCCACCACCAGCACCAGGCTCTCTGCCACCGCCCTCCTCACCACCTCCCCGCCGTCGCCCCTCGCCGCCGTGTCGGTGAGGCGCGAGCTCGCCCTCCTGGCCGGCCACGCCCTCGGCCTCGACCTGCTCAGACTGTTGCAGGCACGCCGGCAGCCGGCCGACGCTGTAGGGGATCGCCTGGTACATCTCGATCGGCCGAGCGACGTACGACGTGATCGAGCTCTTCTCTTTTCCGCTCGGTTCGCCGTTGCTGCGCCAAGTCCCTTGCTGCCATGGATGCGTGCTTCTCTGCTTCCCCCGCATTCTCTCATGCTCCCGTCGCCGCCTGCATGTGGACTTGTACCGCCACTCTACCGCGTGTGCGCAAGGGCCGCAATGCAAGAGGCGTCCTGCTCCTTCCGCTTCTCGCCCACGCCATGGCGTGCGTGCTCCTATAGAGAAAAATAGCTCAGAGTTCAATGAGATGAAAATCATCAGTACAACCGTCTGAAACCATCAGTTCAAGTAGGGTAACAGAATAATATTCTGTTACGCGTAACAAAATAGCCTAGATGTATCTATATATACACCAGTGTTCTGTCCTCTACAGCATTCACTTATAGCTATGTCTTCTTGTTGAATCTTTTGAACTAAGTGAATGTGATCGGACCCTAACCTCTCTATGCTTTCTATCTCAAACTCTATCTGTCCAAATCATATGCATTCTCTTGAAACTGTCGAATGTCTTCTCTGCGTCCTTGTCAGCAGAAGATACAGAGACAAACATTAAGTCCATTTTCAATGCTAATTCCTTCACTTGAAACCCGGAGAAGTAGGAACGACCACGACAATCCAGGCGTGCGTGGGAACGTGGAACAACCTCCGATATGTTGCATGATGGCCACACGTTCTTCAGATGTGAATCGCCGGGGGCACCTGTGTAATAACACTGTGCCATCCCTGTCCCTATAAATACACGCCTCACCACATTCATTATCCTTTCTTCCACTCTCGCACAAACCCTAGCGCCACCGCTAGCCCTCGACGACACCGGCGACGAAGCGCTTAGCTGCCGCGACCTCTCTGACGCCGTCTTCACGCCGGCCGCAGACATCGTCTTCTCTGCCGCCGCCGTAGGTGTCCTCCGTCGCCAAGTTAGGGCACAGACGATCGAACTGCTTGGCCTCCTCTTCCACTCCGTCTAGCAGTTCTTCGTGTGGTAAATAAAACTTCCTTTTTACGGCCCCTTTGATCCTATAGATTCATCACTTTCTGCCACAAGAAGTTTCTATTCACACAAGTTGGATCTATTTCATACTGCATCTCATAATATGCCTAGTATGTTCACTTATGCTTCACAAAGTAGTTAGATTCCTCACTTGTACTGATCCGTGGATTCGTACAAATCTGGAACCAACTCTTTATCTATGAGTGAATGTCTTCGCACGATGAGGTCAATGTCTTCTAAACTGATTTATCTTCAAAATCTTCTGAGAATGCATATGACCTCTTCCCCATCCCTCGCACCTTAATGCTGTCACAGGTACATGTCCGTGGGAGAATCCCTTGGTTCTCATAGTCTGCATTCATTTGCAGAATTCTTACAGCATCATATAAATTCTCCAGAAGCCAGTTCCTGTTTGACCCGCAGGAGGAAGCCTCTGAAACCTTTGAACGTGTTGAAGCCATTCAGTTTGAAGTTCATGGCTACAAAGAAATCTACAAGGAAGGGAGGCAGACATCACCGTGGAAACACTGCTAAAGACCTGCTACCAGATCTATATGAGCAATACAAGTCAGATCCAGAAGAAACCTGTGGAGAACGCAAGAACCGAATCCAATGGATTCGAAGACATTGGGCAGAGGAATGGTTCAAGTATAGATTCGTCACCGACGAATATGCTGAGAAGAGTGCCATCAAGGGACCATGGGGAGATATCATATACAAAGGTCTTCAGCCCAAATCATAGTCCGAAGCTATTGCTCAAGGCTTTTACCCATGCATGCTTCATGGACCTCAGCCTGCTAATGCTGACCCATCCTCTCTGTTATGGTGTCGCGAAGACAATCTCTTCAAGCGCAACTATCAGTTTGCACAGAACTCTGCCAAGGAAAACAAGAAGTCATTGGGATTAGGCTTCAACCCAGGCCCCTCTGCGCCACGTGCTGATGGCACACGAGAAGTTGAACCCAATCTGGTTGGGCCCTTCTACAACCTAGAAGGTCTCATCACTCATATTATGGTTCAAGGGGCAGTCGTGGCTCAACCTGCAGATGATGCTGAATCTGACGAAGCACCTGCACCACCGAAGCCGCAGAAGCAGAAGAAGGCTAAAGCTTCAAAGTCTGCCTCAGCACCAAAAATCTTACGGGCGAAGCCACTGTCTACTGCACCTCTTGAAGACAGTGTGCAGTCTGAAGGTCTCTCACGTATCTCCAAGAAGACTGAGATGAGAAAGAATATTGATCAGGCACTGACTGCTGCTGCTATTCTGCGCAATGACGTCATTGATCTGTCCAACGATGAAGAGCTTGCAGATGACACTCTTGAGCAACTGATCAAGAGCAAGGAGGAAGCAGAGATCTTCAATGATTTGCCTCTCTTTGATGTGGCAATCATCCATAACTTAATTGATGAGTGGTTTGACACGCCCAACCTCAACTTTGAAGATCTGCAACTTCCAATTGGCCTCAGTGTCGCCTTCACTGGCGCCATTTCTTCAGAGCTAGCTCTAGCTCAGCGCATTGTTGAACTGAAGCAAAAGATCGACTTTGAGAAAGCTCAGTTCAAGAAGCACATGGCCAAGCTCAGCGTGCAAGATGTGAAAAACTTCAAGATTATGCTGCACGAGCTCAAGGAAGCCTTCCTCAAGAAGCGTGAAGAAGCTAAAGGTTCTCGTGAGCGCATGAAGACCTGGCTGACAAGTGTGTGCAAGCCTACAATGAGGCTGAGAAGCGCAAGGCTCTTGGTCGTCCTGGCATCGACCCAAGAATGGCTCCAAAGAAGAAGACGCCCTCAACTGACCAATCTGCACCTTCAAGGCAGGAAGAACCTCACATAGTCTTCCCAAGCAGCATGACTGGCTCGAAGCCAAAGGTCAGGTCAACCGCTTCAGAACTGAAGAAGACAAGGACTGCCGAGGCTGAAGCCAAAAAAAGGAAAAATCCTGAAGCTTCTGATGTCGCTCCCTCTAAGAAGAAGCGCAAAACCAAGAAGGATCGGGCTGCTCCCACAGAGCCCTTAGTTGTTGAACCTATCTCAATGGTTCGCCTTGCATCTGAACACCATGAGCGCCAACTGATTGTTCATGAGCCTGCTTCCACAAAAGCTCCTGATGCTGAAGACATTCCAGCAGTTGACCCCACCACTGCTGAAGACATTGGTCATCATGACAATGTTGAAGATGATGAAGTCCTTCCTCAGATCGGGCACCAACTGGTATCATCGCCCGTGCTTACGCACAGCAAACTCATCAGCATTGGTCGTCCTCTGACCCCAACTGCTCAGGATGCATCGTGGGCTGATCACCCATAGAGACAAGACACTCCAAGCTCTCCCCAAGCAACCCCATCAGTGCAAGAAGAGGATGACTTTGAGGCCCAGCCAACTCCATCTCCACAGGTGTCGCCAGCGCTACGCAGGCTTCGCAAAGGACCGAGGTCTCAAGTCCCTCTTCCGAGCGTTCCAGAAGGAGAAGTGCACCACCAATCTGTTGCACGTCAAGTGTTTCCAGATGCCACTCCTACTGTGACTGTCTCTGAGTCTGAAGCCAAAGGTGCTGAAGACAATCCGGCTGCATCAGCTGATGACAAACAAGAAGAAGATCGTGTCCCTACACCCCCAAACTCTGAAGAAGCTGTTCCTGAAGTGAACGTGTCTGTGCCCGACCCTCCAGCTCATCAAGTGGAGGTTGAGAATCTTGAGGCTGCCACCACCAACACAAATGAAGCCAATGACGTAGTCATGGCTGAAGCAAATGTGGAGCCTGCACCAACCAATGTGCCAGAGGCCAATGAAGCCAATGATGCAACTGCAACAGATGTGCAGCCTGACGCCTCTGTTGATGCCACTGCTCCTGTTCTGCCACCAAGGCCACACACTATCGAGCAAGCATTCAACTATGGCCAACTTCTCACTATCAAATGGCCTCTTCTGACTCCTCCACCTGTTGCTGGTCCTCAGTTTGACTATCACATTGAGCACAGGCCTCAGGTACAGAAGCCAATGCCAAGGTTGCCCAGGTTTCCAGGTCCTGCATCGGCACCCGGATCTTTTAATGTCAACGGCTTCAAAGCACACAACACCTTCTTCAATAGCGCCAAGAACCCCTACTCAAGGGAAAGAATATCTTCTGATCGGTTCTGGAGCTATCAGCAGCGAAGTTATTACTCATGCATTCTGTACAATCAAGGTCGCATTTTCCCACATGTGCGTCTTGACACTGAAGCCATAACTGGTCTGCCTTGCTTGGAAGAAGCTCTGGATTGCTTCAAAGAGTCTGGATTGTTGCCGTTCGTCACCGACAAGGAGCACTGGAATGAAGAATTGCTGCTCCAATTCTATGCCACTCTTCATATTCGTGGCTACAACAGAGATCCAAAGACGTGGGTCCTTGAGTGGATGACCGGCAATGTTCATCACGAAGCCAAAGCCTTTGATATCATTGAGCTCACTGGTCTGCCCACTCTAGGAGATCTTTATGAACCTGGTTGTCAGCTTCACAGTGCAGCCATGGAGAGCATCTTTCAGAAGCCTGAACCAAACATGAGTCAGATGCTTAGCATGATGAAGCCTTTGCCTCCAGATGCTGCATATCCTAAGGAGTTCTTTGTTGAAGACCTTGAGTATCTGCCACGCACTATCTATCACATTATAAGGCGAACTCTCTGGCCCATCAAAGGACATTCTCCACATGCAAAGCTAGAAGGTGCAATGAAGACTTTGGTCTTTCATATTCTTCATGGCAAATGCATCAATGCACAAGACTTCTTCATCCGTCAACTTGCTGCATCAGGATCTGATCTTTTTGGCTTGAAGTTTTATGCTCCATGGATAATGCGGCTGATCAAACTACACTCAGCTGTCACCTATCAGCCCTCTGCTCGCAATCATCGGATCTTTCTGCCTGACATTAATATGTCAGTTGAAGCCATCTATCTAGAGCCAGCCAAGGAGCCTCTTAGTCTTCAGAATGCTGAGCATCAAAGCTTCTCTCAAAACATTAAAGGAGTTCAAGCAGTCTCTCATGTTTATCCTCTGGCTGGCACTACACGTGCACCTCACCATGCCCTCACTGAAGCCACTGACAACACCATTGCCCAACGGCCCAAGAAGCGATCCCCTGTTCTCAATGACCGAGAGCTTCTGGTTGCCCTTCATCAGAAACAGGATAGGCATCATGACTGGCTGAAGTGCCAAATGCAAAGCCTCTTGGTGGACGTAAACAGGATTCACAATCTTGCCACCAAGAATGCCTTTGTTGCCCATGAAACCTGTCGGCGTACATGGAAAGGGCTGACGCTTATGTGTTCTGAAGATGATCTTCAAGAGGATGGCTTCTCTGAATGCTTCAAGTTTGACTCAACACCTCCAAGAAGGACTGTGCTGCGATGAACTCCGTCTCTTGAAGACTCTGAGTTCTCTTCCTCCGCGGCAACTATGAATGCCAGAGTGATCGATGACAAAGACGATGCTACTTCACCGCCCCCTACTTCTGCACGCATCGACACTGCCCCGAGTTCGTCTGCACCGCCTAACAACACCGACGACCTTGCTGCTTCACGTACTAGACTCAGGTATTCCAGAACTGCAACGATAAAATTATGATGACAACACCTTAGAGCTCAACTCCCCGGGACACTTCCACTAAACCCCTGACAGGAGGCACCAAGTCAATGTTCTCATCATAAAACCATCGGAACAATTCCAAGATACCCGCGTGATCCTAAAAAAATTTTATAGTGAAATTCTAGAAGAGAAGAGTCAAAACTCTACGTCAGGATGCCTTACCAGAGCGATGAGGAGACTGGGAAGTAAAAAGAATTCCTAAACTCTCCGATATATAATTCCTAAGGTCAGGGAAGGCTCTGATTACCAACTTGTAACACCCTCGATGCGACTACATCTCCCACGTGTCGAGGCACGACTTAGAGACATAATCGCATTGAAGGCATATGTCGCAAGTTAGGCAATCTTCACAATCATCCCATGTAATATAAATAATAAAGGGGAGATAACATAGTTGGCTTACACTCGCCACGTCAATCAAGTACATAAATAACATTACATCATCCAAACACTCATGGCCCGACTACGGCGCCAAAATAAAAGAGAACCCAACATGCGACACGGTCCCAATCACCCCCAACTGGGCACCACTACTGATCGTCGGGAAAGGAAACATAGTATTGTTGAGAGTCTTCGTCGAACTCCTACTTGAGCTCGTACGCATCTCCTGGAGCGGAAACATCAGGCCCTGCATCTGGTGATACAATAATCTGTGAGCCACAGGGACTCAACAATCTCGCACCCTCGCGATCAAGACTATTTAAGCTTATAGGTATGGCAAGGTAAAATATGAGTGGAGCTGCAGCAAGCGACTAGCAAGTATGGTGGCTAACTTATTCGCAAAAGAGAGCGAGAAGAGGAGGCAAGGCACGAGCGAGAAGCTAGAGAACAACCTGCGCAAACATTACTCCAACACCGTGTCCACTGCCCGGACTCCGCCGAGAAGAGGCCATCACGGTAACACTCTCAGTTGATTCATTTTAATTAATTAAGGTTCAAGTTATCTACAACCGGACATTAACAAATTCCCATCTGCCCATAACCGCGGGCACGGCTTTCGAAAGTTCAATCCCTGCAGGGGAGTCCCAACTTAGCCCATGACAAGCTCTCACGGTTAACGAAGGAATAGACCTCCTCCCAAGACGTTCCGATCAGACTCGTTATCTCGGTAACTCAAGACACTTCGACAGGTTAAAACAAGACCAGCAACACCGCCCGAATGTGCCGACAAATCCCGATAGGAGCTGCACATATCTCTTTCTCAGGGCACACTCAAATGAGACATCCTACGAGTAAAACCAACCCTCAAGTTGCCCCGAGGTGGCCCCGCAGTCTACTCGGTCGGACCAACACTCAGAGGAGCACTGGCCCGGGGGGGGGGGTTAAAATAAGATGACCCTTGGGCTCCGGAAACCCGAGGGAAAAAGAGGCTAGGTGGCAAATGGTAAGACCAAGGTTGGGCATTGCTAGAAAAGCTTTAATCAAGGCGAACTATCAAGGGGTTCCCATTATAACCCAACCGCGTGAGGAACGCAAAATCCGGGAACATAACACCGATATGACGGAAACTAGGGCGGCAAGAGTGGAACAAAACACTAGGCGAGAGGCCGAGCCTTCCACCCTTTACCAAGTATATAGATGCATTAAGATAACATAGGAATATAATGATATCCCAACAAGTAAGTAAATGTTCCAACAAGGAACAGCCTCCAATCTTCACCTGCAACTAGCAACGCTATAAGAGGGGCTGAGCAAAGCGGTAACATAGCCAATCAACGGTTGGCTAGGACAATGGTGGGTTAGAGGTTTGACATGGCAATTTGGGAGGCTTGCAAGCAAGTGGTAGGCATCGGAGCAATGGCATAGCAAAAGAGCGAGCAAGCTAGCATAGCAAAGATAGTAGTGATTTCGAGGGTATGATCATCTTGCCTGCACAGTTGTCAGAGTTGACTAGATCCTTAAGAGCAAACTCAACGGGCTCCTCGTTAGCGAACTCGTCTCCCGACTCTACCCAAACAAGAAAAACAAGCAACAAGGACACAATCAACCACGTGCAAACTCAAACAACACGATGCAAAGGTGATATGCTATGCGGGATGCGATGCTGGATGCAAAATGCAAGATATGACAGGAAATGCATGAAAACCTGGCCTCAACTTGGAATTCCAAGGGTGCCACTGGAAAGATGAGATGAAATCGCTTGAAAACGATATAAAGAACGCCGGAATCGGAGTTACGGTTCGGAAATGGCAAGCGATTCAAAAATGACACCGGTCTGCGATTTACAGCAAGTAGGCATCTAAATGCAATGAAATGAACATGCTACAACACCCAAACATGACAACAAAATACATGGCAGGGATGCACACAAGATGCTTAACAAAAGTCTAGCACTGAGCTACGACCAATTCATCCATTAACAGGTCCAAACAAGCATGGCAAAAACGCAAATGCAAAACAGATTTCAGACTTTGTGAAATTAACACTTGTCCGAAATTTCAGATCATATAGCCCTCTTCGGAGCAACAAAACAACATGCTACAGGACCTGAACATGACAAAGAAAGATATGGCATGGAGCTACTCAACAATTTTAACAAAAGTCCCTTAGTGACCTTGAGCCAAAAGGGATCACAAAATATACTAACAAGCACACGAACATAGCAAAAACATAATCAGTTTTCAGACTTGGTGAAAACTGGGACATGCTGAAATATAACTCACAAAGGCATGTTTACGAGCTCAATGCACTCACCACGGTGCAAGTCATGGCAAGACAAGCATACACCCATAAAGAATGCACAAAATACAAGCTAGAGATGGCAAGAACAATGGCATAGCATGCACTGATCAACTACAATAACATCGGCAAAATCGCAAACAAGTTGACGATCTGCCCAGATTCGCAACGAAGCAAAAGTAGAGCTCGATTGACTCAAGCTAGGGTGCTCCATAATTGCAAACAAAGACATGGATGGATAGAGCACTACAACATTAACAAAACTCCCTTACTGATCATCCCCAAACGAGGCACGGATCACTAGGAAATAGCATGAACATATGGCATCATGAACTAAATAATCCCAGACTTAGTGAAAACTACAGTCCCTGAAAACAGATTTACCGGGTGCCTCACTTTGCAAGCTTGCACAAGTCACCACACACATCCTAAAAATGCATGGGTTGCACCTCTGGAAAGATAACAAAATCCTTAACAAAACATATGTAGGACTCTCAGGCATAGCATGCACACATTAATCATGGCAAAAATGACAAATGTCTAAGATGAACTAGCAGATCTGACAATTAACTCATGAAGCCCTCTTCTAACAGCATTTCGGGCATCAAGATGAGCTCAAATGAAAATGATGCAATGGAATGAAATGATGTACTATCTGAGATGAACATTTTGACATGCTATATGCATGAATCGGAGTTACGGATGCAAAGTTACGAGGCCACGAACATGGGCATATGAACTAAAAATCCTGAGGACTTAGTAAAAAAAACTACCCCGGATTAGGGTTTACTGTAGCAGATCTAGATCGGGGCACGTACTTCGAGGTTGACCGGATCCTCGCCGGAGCTTCTCGCCGGAGGAGGAAAAGACGGCCGGGGCGGGGAAGAGGCGCGGCTGCCGGCGCCGTTGACCGCGGGCGGCGGCGAGGCGAGGTCCGGCGGCGGTCGGCGATGGCGGTGGCGAGGCGCGGGCGGCGGGGCGCGGTGGGCTCGCGGCGGCCGACGCGGAGGGGCTGGGCGAGGCGGCGGCTGGGCGGCGATGGCGGCTCCGGCCTCCGGAGTTGGAAGAGGCGGCGGGGATGGCAGCCTCGGGCGGCGGCGCGTGGATGGGCTCGCGGGGGCCCCTCCTGGGCCTCCCGGGCCGGCGGCGGGTGAGGGACGCGGCCACTCAGGCTGCGCCACATGGCAGCATTGGGAGGCGCCCGGACATGTCCGTCGGTGGGCGCTTTGTTCGGCGGTGCGTGGGATCCGATTTTCTAGGGTTTGAGGAAGGGGATCCGCGAATTTTTGGAGGGGGGTGTATATATAGGCATAGAGGGAGCTAAGAGAGTCCAAATGAGGTGCGGTTTTCGGCCACGCGATCATGATCGAACGCTCTAGGACATGGAGCAGAGTTTGGTGTGTTTTGGGCCAAATTGGAGGGGTGTTGGGCTGCAACACACACGAGGCCTTTTCGGTCCCTCGGTTAACCGTTGGAGTATCAAACGAAGTCCAAATGACACGAAACTTGACAGGCGGTCTACCGGTAGTAAACCAAGGCCGCTTGGCAAGTCTCGGTCCAATCCAGAAATGTTTAATCCCCACACACGAAAGAAAGCTAGAAATGGCCACCGGAGGAGAACGAAGCGCCGGAATGCAAAACGGACAACGGGGAAAATGCTCGAATGCATGAGACGAACACGTATGCAAATGCAATGCACATGATGACATGATATGAGATGCATGACAATGATAACAACACACGGAGACAAAGACCCGAACCCGAGAAAATAAATATAACTTAACGCCGGAAACGGCAAGAGTTGGAGTACAAATAGGGAAAGTTACATCCGGGGTGTTACAACACTCCACCACTACGAAAAGATCTCATCCCGAGATCTAGGACTGAAAGAACGCCGGGTGCTCAGAACGAAGGTGATCCTCGTGTTCCCAAGTAGCTTCATGGTCGGAATGGTGTGACCACTTGACTTTGAGAAATTTGATTGACTTGTTGCGAGTCTTGCGTTCAGTCTCTTCAAGAATAGCAACTGGGTGCTCACGATAAGAGAGATCTTCTTGGAGCTCAATGTCCTCGAAGTTGATGGTGCGGTCAGGAGTTTGAAGCACTTTCGAAGCTGAGAGACATGGAACACGTCATGAACATTTGCAAAGTTTGAAGGAAGCTGGAGTTGATAGGCGAGGTCGCCTCTCTTGCTGACAATCTTGAAAGGTCCCACGTATCTAGGGGCAAGCTTCCCTTTGATACCAAAGCGACGAGTACCTTTCATAGGAGAGACACGGAGGTAAACATGATCTCCGATCTCAAAAGCCAAATCACGGTGCTTACTATCATAGTAGCTCTTCTGACGGGATTGGGCTGCTTTGAGGTTATCACGAATGACTTTGCACATTTCTTCTGCTTCTGTGATTAAGTCATTACCCAAAAGCTGACGTTCACTGGTTTCAGACCAGTTGAGAGGGGTACGGCACTTCCTGCCATACAAAATTTCAAAAGGGGCCTTGCCCGAACTTGCTTGAAAACTGTTGTTGTAGGAGAATTCAGCATAAGGAAGACAATCCTCCCACTTCATGCCGAAGGAGATCACACAAGCCCTGAGCATATCTTCAAGAATCTGGTTGACACGCTCGACTTGACCGCTTGTTTGAGGATGGAAAGCTGTGCTGAAGCGGATGTTGGTGCCCATGGCCTTCTAAAAAGATTCCCAAAACTTCGAGGTAAAGATGCTGCCACGGTTTGAAGAGATCACTTGAGGAATACCGTGCAGAGAGACAATACCAGAGGTATAGAGTTCCGCCAATTGAGCTGCAGTGATCGACTCTTTGATAGGCAGAAAGTGAGCCACTTTGGTGAGTTTGTCGATGACAACGAATATAGCATCATTGCCACGCTTGGACTTTGGAAACCCAGTCACGAAGTCCATTTCAATGTGGTCAAACTTCCATTCTGGAATGGCAAGAGGTTGGAGGAGACCTGCTGGCCTTTGGTGTTCTGCCTTCACTCTTCTGCAGACATCACATTCATTCACGAATTGAGCGATCTCGCGCTTCATTCGAGTCCACCAATAAGCTTGCTTAAGGTCCTGATACATCTTCGTGCTCCCAGGGTGGATGGAGAGGAGAGAATTGTGAGCCTCGTTCATGATCACCTTACGAAGTTCACCTTTGGGCACAACAATACGATCCTCGAAGAAGAGAGTGTCCTTGTCATCAAGGCGGTAGCACTTGTACTTGGACTGACTCTTGGCAATCCCAATCTTCACCTTTTTCACCATAGCATCAAGAAGCTGGGCTTGGCGAATCTGGTCTTCTAATGTAGGAGAGACTTGAAGGTTGGCGAGGAAACCTTGAGGAACAACTTGCAGATTAAGTTTGCGGAAAGCTTCACAAAGCTCGGGTTGATAAGGCTTGAGAATCAGACTGTTGCAGTAAGCCTTCCTGCTCAAAGCATCAGCAATCACATTGGCCTTGCCTGGAGTATACTCAATACTCGGATTATACTCTTGAATCATTTCGACCCATCGAGTTTCCCTGAGGTTGAGATTAGGCTGAGTGAAGATGTACTTGAGACTCTTGTGATCAGTGAAAATGTCCACTTTTATTCCCAAAAGAAGATGTCTCCAAGTCAAAAGAGCATGCACAACTGCCGCCAACTCGAGATCATGAGTGGGGTAGTTCTTCTCATTAGGCTTCAACTGGCGAGATGTATAAGCAACAACTTTCTTCTCTTGCATCAATACTGCGCCAAGACCTTGGAGAGAGGCATCACAAAAGACCTCATACGGTTTGGATTCATCAGGCGGAGTCAGAACTGGAGCAGTGATCAATTTCTCTTTCAAAGTGTTGAAAGCAATATCACACTCCGGAGACCAAACGTACTTGACGTGCTTCTGAAGAAGATTAGAGAGAGGCTTCGCGATCTTAGAAAAGTTTTCAACGAATCTTCGGCAATAGCTTGCGAGACCGAGAAAACTGCGGAGTTGCTTCACGTTCTGAGGAGGTTCCCAATTCACAATTGCAGACACCTTCTCAGGATTCACGGCAATGCCCTTGGCAGAGATGATATGACCAAGATAAAGAACCTCATCGAGCCAAAATTCACACTTGGAGAACTTGGCGTAGAACTGATGTTCTCTGAGCTTATCGAGAACCAAACGCAAATGCTTGGCATGATCTTCCTTGTTCTTCAAGAAAACCAGAATGTCGTCGAGATAGACCAAAATGAAGTCATTGGTGTAGGCGTTGAAGATGAAGTTCATCATGCGAGAGAATGTCGGAGGAGCGTTGGCAAGGCCAAAAGACATGACAGTGTATTCATATGAACCAAAGCTTGTTCTGAATGCTGTCTTGGGAATATCTTCTTCACGAATGCGAATCTCGTGATAACCCATACGGAGGTCAAGCTTGGAGAATACTTGGGCACCTTTGAGTTGTTCGAACAGCTCATTGATGTTGGGAAGTGGGTATTTGTTCTTGATGGTCTTCTTGTTCACCGGACGGTAATCAACACAAAGTCGGTCCATTCCATCCTTCTTCTTCACAAAAAGAACACCACAACCCCACGGAGAAGAACTAGGCCGGATGAGACCCATTTTCTCTTGCATACCGAGTTGCTTCTTTAGCTCCTTCATCTCTTCAGGTCCGAGCTCGTAAGGACGTTTGCACACAGGTTCCGTGCCAGGCTCAAGTTCAATAACGAATTCAACTGGCCGGTGCGGAGGCATTCCTGGGAGCTCTTCTGGAAAGACGTCTTGATATTCGCAAACGACTGGAATTTGAGAGATGGCATCCAATTCACCCTTCTCATTGAGAGAAAACAGACGGATAGTATCATCACGAGCGGCAAAGACATACATCCTCAGACGAATGAGTCAATTGAATCTGCCTGGCTGCACAATCAAGCTGAGCCTTGTGCTTAGAAAGCCAATCCATCCCGAGAATAAGATCAATATCTGAGTTACCAAGCACCACCGGAGAAGAGAGAAACTTGTAATCGCCCAACGTGATAGAGACATCGGGAGCAACCAAACTAGAAGTCAAAAGCTTGCCAGGAGAAACAACTTGCATGAATTTGGGCATAATCTCGGTATCAACATTGTGCTTCGATGCAAAAGGGCATGACAAAAAGGAATGCGATGCACTAGTGTCAAAAAGAACTTTTGCAGGAACATCGTTAACAGGAAGGTTACCCATGATCACATCTGACGAGTCCTCTGCCTGAGCTGCATTCATCAAATTGACCTTGGCATGCTTGGGGTTATGCTTGACCACAGCTGTACTTGCCAATCTGACAGGAGGAGGAGGAGGAAGACGCCTTTGGTTGAGACACTTGTTGGCATAGTGACCCTTCTGTTGGCACTTGTTGCACGTGACCTTTGAAAGCGGACGGTGATACAGAGCACTCGATCTTGGAGCTTGAGACGAAGTCTTGTTCTGAAAGCCAGGGTTGGGTGGGTGGGAAGAACCACTGCCACCTTTACTCTTCTGCTGATACGGCTAACGGAACGGAGGAGGAGGAAGCCAGAACTTCTGCTGCTTGGCCACTTGAGTAGAGGAAGAAGGAGTAACATCTCTGACTCACTTCTTGGAAGCATCGCACCTCAACTGAGCAGCCTCTTGCTTCAGTGCCATGTTGTAGAACTCATCGTACCTCAAGGGCTCAAAGAGAACAAGAGCGAGCTGGATATCTTCTCTGAGACCACCCCTGAACTGATATATCATGCTCTTCTCATCAGGGACGTCCTGCTTGGAAAAGCGGGCAAGCTTCTGGAACAACTTGTTGTAGTCATAGACAGACAAAGAGCCTTGCTTCAGATTGCGGAATTCCTCACGCTTGCTTTCAACCACGCTCTGCGGAATATGATGAGCTCGGAAATCTCGACGGAAATCATCCCAAGTGATAACACGTCCACCTCTGGAGTCCTTGTACTGCTGGAACCATTCTGCAGCTTGATCTTTGAGTTGGAAGGAAGCGAACTGGACAAAGTCCTCAGGCCTGACGTTACTGCACTCGAAATGCTTACACAGATCCACAAGCCAATCGTCAGCATCGGTTGCCTCAACACAATTGCTGAAAGTCTTTGGCCCGTTAGCAAGGCACTGGTTGAGTGTAGCAAAGTGACTCTGATTGCTGCCTTGATTCCCTTGACTGCCTTGATTGCGCTCTTGGAGAATTTGCATGATCAGCTGTGTATTTGCATTGGTAGCGGCCATCACAGCTTGCCATGCCTCTAGAGGAGGTGGAGGCGGTGGCGGATCAGGATTCGGAGTCATGCGCGTTGGAGGAGCCATCCTGAAGAGGGTGACCACCATTAGCACATTGATAGACAAATATTGAAGCTGAATCCAACGGAATGAAAATTGCAACATATAGTCTTCACATCTGAACAAAATGAACGAATGCATTCCTCTTGAAATGGTCACATATCCATAAATTGAGAAGCCACGTAGAGTTAAGGTAGAGAAATAAATCAACAAGGTACGGATCAAGAACGAATAATCGGTAAGAAATCCCAATCTCAAACCAATATCCGTGGAAGAAGAACTAGAGCTGCTAGAATTCCCACCTATGAAACTTCTGAACCTTTCCGGTTATGCAATCAGGTGTTGGGGATACAGGGGAAGCATAATATCTCACCCAAACTAGCAATTCCTACATCCAGCTGTATCCATCCTTCAACACATAACCAAGAAACCTTCGGAAACCATCTACCTCAACCTTCGAAAAGCATCCGTTATACAAGTTATGGCGATACTCCCGAACTCCCGCCCCAGTACTGGGTGGCGTCGAGGTTATCTCACCAACGAACTGCATAAAAGAGATTTTCGATGTCGGCGTACTAGACTCAGGTATTCCAGAACTGCAACGATAAAATTATGATGACAACACCTTAGAGCTCAACTCCCCGGGACTCTTCCACTAAACCCCTGACAGGAGGCACCAAGTCAATGTTCTCATCATAAAACCATCGGAACGATTCCAAGATACCCGCGTGATCCTAAAATTTTTTTATAGTGAAATTTTAGAAGAGAAGAGTCAAAACTCTACGTCAGGATGCCTTACCAGAGCGATGAGGAGACTGGGAAGTAAAAAGAATTCCTAAACTCTCCGATATATAATTCCTAAGGTCAGGGAAGGCTCTGATTACCAACTTGTAACACCCTCGATGCGACTACAGCTCCCATGTGTCGAGGCATGACTTAGAGACATAATTGCATTGAAGGCATATGTCGCAAGTTAGGCAATCTTCACAATCATCCCATGTAATATAAATAATAAAGGGGAGATAACATAGTTGGCTTACACTCGCCACGTCAATCAAGTACATAAATAACATTACATCATCCAAACACTCATGGCCCGACTACGGCGCCAAAATAAAAGAGAACCCAACATGCGACACGGTCCCAATCACCCCCAACTGGGCACCACTACTGATCGTCGGGAAAGGAAACATAGTATTGTTGAGAGTCTTCGTCGAACTCCCACTTGAGCTCGTACGTGTCTCCTGGAGCGGAAACATCAGGCCCTGCATCTGGTGATACAATAATCTGTGAGCCACAGGGACTCAGCAATCTCGCACCCTCGCGATCAAGACTATTTAAGCTTATAGGTATGGCAAGGTAAAATATGAGTGGAGCTGCAGCAAGCGACTAGCAAGTATGGTGGCTAACTTATTCGCAAAAGAGAGCGAGAAGGGGAGGCAGGGCAACACTTTAGTTGAATCGGATTCAATGAACATGGTTCTTTCTGAAGATCAAAAAGCAATCACTATACCACATTGTGGTTTTTGATGTGTAGGTAAGAACGGTTCTTGCTCAGCCCGTAGCAGCCACGTAAAACTTTCAACAACAAAATAGAGGACGTCTAACTTGTTTTTGCAAGGCATGTTGTGATGTGATATGGTCAAGACATGATGCTAAATTTTATTGTATGAGATGATCATGTTTTGTAACACAGTTATCGGCAACTGGCAGGAGCCATATGGTTGTCGCTTTATTGTATGAAATGCAATCGCCATGTAATTGCTTTACTTTATCACTAAGCGGTAGCGATAGTCGTAGAAGCAATAGTTGGTGAGACGACAATGATGCTTCGATGGAGATTGTAAGTGCATCTAGTGCCACCCCTAGTTGGTTTTGGAGTATTGACGACAAATCTAGTTGAGGGACTAATGTGTTTGTGACAATTGCAGGATAACACAGGTAGAAGTCCCTCATTGATTCGGTTTTCCTACCAGAGATGACCCCTAAAAATGTATGAAGACATTGAAGTCAACGGTGGTAAGAGAAGACATTCACCGTGAAGACTATGACAAGAGAAGACATCGCATGAAGACTATGGAGCGTGAAGACTTAGATCTTTCGTAGTTCTTTTTCTTCTTTGTTGAGTCATAGGAACCACCGTACTGTTAAGTGGGGTCCAAGAAAACCAGTCAGAATGACTGAATTGATGCTTAACCAAAATCCTATGTCTTCGAGTGAAGACTATGAGAGCGAATCTTGTTCAGAGTTGGACAAGTCAGCTTTTCTTGTAGACCAAGTAAAGTTGCTGTGTGCGTTTGAAATCTGACCGTTGGAACACGTGTCAGTTCCTTAGTGACCCAGGGTCATTTCGGAAAAATCAGGTCGGGTTGCCTAGTGGCTATAAATAGCCCACCCCCTACAACCATAAACGGTTGGCTGCTCAGAGTTAAAGTACGGCTTTTGTCGTTTGAGAGCAACCCACCTCAAAGCCTTTGAGAGAGAATTCCTTGAGAGGATAAAGCCCTAACCACCTAGAGCCAAAGAGTGTTAGGCATCACTTAAGTCTTCTTGTCTGTGTGATCTGAAGACTTATTACACTTGAAGACTGTGAATCCTCCAGCCGGTTAGGCGTCGCGTTTTGAGCATCCAAGAGTCATTGTGGATCGCCGGTGAACAAAGTCTGTGAAGGTTTGGAAGTTTACCTTGAAGACTTACCAGAGTGATTGGGCGGGGTCTGTGTGACCTTAGCTCAAGGGGAATACGGTGAGGACTAAGTGTTCTGAGCTGCGTGCTTAGGACTAAGTGCCCGGGACTGAGTGTCCTCAGGTTTAAATACCTATCTGCCCTAACCAGACGTACAACTGTCACAACAGTTGGAACTGGTCTACCAAACCTTTGTCTTTGTCACGCACACTGGTTCTATCCTTCTCATCTCTTTATCTAGTTACAGTTGGCTCTTGTAAAGTCAGTGTCTATTTGCTTTATCTATTTGTCTTCATTGTGTACCTGATCCTCACTACCTAGCTACTATTAGTCATTGTGGTTTCACTTCATTGAATGCTTGACTATTGTCTGACTAGTGTAGTCTATCTTCCGCTGCATGGAAATAGGTTCATTTCTATCATTTGTCTTCGAAACTCCCATGTTTTGAAGACTTTCATAAAAATCACCTATTCACCCCCCTCCAGTCGATATAACACACTTTCAATTGGTATGAGAACAAGGTACTCCCTTGTTCTGTGTGATTTTGGTTTAACCGCCTGGAGTTTCAGTTATGTCGACCACATGTATGAAGACTGTGTCATGCCCCATCTTTGATGGTCACGAGTACCCCAAGTCGAAGGCCATGATGAAGACGCGCCTCATGGCAACAAACAGCGAGCTGTGGACCGTCACTGAGATTGGTCTTGTCAGCGTTCTGGGAACGGGGGTCCCCAGACTTGCCTGCCTGCGGCCTGCAGCGTGGCTCAAAGGGGGGCCCAACACGGCCCATCTTCATCAACACAGACCCAAGACCCTCGCGAGGGGCCAAGCCTCGCGGGGCGGACGACGCGGAGCTTCCTCAGGCACGGCCTCACCAGGCTGGCTCGCGAGGAGGCGGAGAAACCAAGGCGCGGTACCTCACGAGGTGCCCGTGACGCAAGCCATGACGACCAAGGGCGCCAGCCCGCGCAGTGTCCTCCTTTCCCCTTTGGTGCAAAGGGGGCAAGCGCAGCCGCGGGGTAACGAGGCATCAGGCAAAGGTTGTCATTTCAGTGCAACAAGACCAAGACCAGGAGGACTGCAAGATGGAGGTCATCATGGAGCCCAAGACGGTGTCACCACCAGAGCTTTGTGCAGGCGAGGACCAACTTTAGTCAGGATAAGTGTACCAGATGTTCCCCTTCAAAATGGCCAATTGTTAGCGCCCTTCCCGCTCAATATTTGGGAAGAGGCCCAGGGCCATTGCCTATAAATAGGACCAACCACCCACAGAGAGGGAGAGGATGGAGGAGGTTCAAGATCAGAGATGTTAGAGATAAGGAAGGTTCGAGATCGAGGGGGGATCGGATCGAAATCAGAGAGAGAGAAGGGTGACTGAACTCCTCCTAGCAGTTCGTCCCCCCCAGCCAAGAACAGACCCTCGCGAGGCTGTTCTTCCTTGTATTGTTCATCATTATCAGCCCAAGAGGCAATCCACCACACCACACACTGGAGTAGGGTATTACACCACAACGGTGGCCCGAACCAGTATAAACCCTGTGTCTCTTGTGTTGTTCTTTCCATAGCTTAGATCTTAGCGAGGCGGACGGGTGCAAGTAGGTAGAAGGCGAAATCTCCGCGCTCACCCCAGTGTTCGAACCTCAAGGGTCTGCCGGAACCCGAAATCCGACATTTGGCGCGCCAGGTAGGGGTGCGCTGGAATTCGTCTTCCACCACCCCGTTCTCCTCCGACCATCGCGTCCATGTCTGACGCTCGTCGGGCCCGCGCCGAGCGCCGGGCCGCTCTCACTTCCTGCTTCGCCCAGACGGCTCCTATCGGCGGGCGTCTTCGCCGTTCCCCGTCACGTGCCGTCAACACCGCCACCGGCCCGGCGGGGGACAAGCAGCAAGCATCGTCTCAGCATCCATCCATGCGGCAAGATGGCCGCACCGCTACTCCCTCGCTCATCCCAGCTGGTTCTTCATCCCGCGCGCTCCGCGCACCCATGGAGGCTCGAGCTGCGCTCATCGTGGCAAACGAGCTCCTGCGCTACCATCCCGTCGACGATGTCTACGAAGAATGGCTCGACCGCGTCGCCGAGCTCGTCCGCGCCGCAGGGGGCTCTCCTGCGCCGTCGGCTCCGGCGGCGCCCCGGCCGCCTCCTCCTCAAGAAGGCGCCATGGCTCCAAGGCAGGTGGCCCCTGGGCGGAACCCGCTCCGTCAGGTGCCAGCGCGACAAGAGCAGAGCTGCCAAGAAGTCCCTCGCCCGCAAGAAGCTGCCCGGGCGCTCCCTGCTCCAGCACGCCGCGACCATGCTCCTGCTTCCGCACGTCAAGACCCTACGCTGCTCCCAGCTGCAGCACGTGGGGACATACAAGACCAAGCTCTCCGTCACCCAAGGCCTCCCGTGGCAACAGCAGGCTGCCGCGCCTTCACCATCGAGCTACGCAGCGTCGCGTGGCCCAGCAAGTTCAAGCCAGACCTGCCTCCTCGTTACGACGGCACGGCCGACCCTGCGGAGTTCCTCCAACTCTATGAGCTGGGCATCGAAGCTGCCAACGGAGACGAGAAGGTCATGGCAAACTAGTTTCCCATGGCGCTCAAGGACGGGGCCCACACCTAGCTCCTGAACCTGGCTCCAGGCACGATCTCCTCCTGGGCCGAGATGCGCACCCGCTTCATCGCCAACTTCCAAGGTACTCGCGACCGGCCACCCGCCGTGAGCGACATGCGCCATATCAAGCAACAACCCGGGGAGACCCTGCAGAAGTACATCCAGCTTTTTAACAACGCACGCCTCAAGATTCCCAAGGTGATGGAGGAGGCCATCATCTCAGCCATCTTCGACGGCGTGCGTGATGTCAAGATGAAGGAGGAGCTGGCGATGCATGAAGACCTGTGCACTTCCTTGGAGTTGTTCAACTTGGCAACCAAGTGCGCCAGGGCTGAGGAAGGGCGTCTCTCCCTCCTCGAGCTGCCTGCCGCAGACCCAAAAGAGAAGAAGCCCAAGGCCAAGGATGTGAAGCGCAAGGGGGCTGCCCTGCTCGCGGCAGAACCAGACACCAAGCGGGGCAGGGATCGGCCCGAACCTTCCAAGGGCAGTCGTACTATGTGTACCACAACCTCCACACCCACAACACCAACGAGTGTCAAGAGCTCCGAGCTGTGCGAGAAGGAAGGATCGGCCGTCGCCCCGACCACGGTGATCGGGGCTACGGTCGAGGAGGAGGAAGGAACGCAGGACGCTGGGAAGACCGTGGCCCGCGCCAAGGGTGGCGCGATCAACCTCGCGAGGATCGCTGGCAAGACCCGCCTCGCGAGGGAGACTGGAGGGATCAGCCTCGCAAGGATCGCCCGCAAGGCAACGCAGGCCTCCCTCCGCTGCCGCCGCAGCCAAGGAGAAACGAAGACCGCCACCAGGACAGGGGGGCTGGGGGCTTCCAGGAGCCGCGCGCGATCGCCTGCATCCTGGGCGGGGCTCAAGCCCCAGCCTCTCAACGCATCTTCAAGCAATTCACCCGCGAAGTGAATGCAGTCCTCCCCAAGCTCGAAGCCACACGCCCTCTCAGGTGGTCGGCGTGCGCCATCACGTTCAGCTTAGCAGATCAGCTCAAGTGTGCGGCTACAGCCGGAGTCCTCCCGATGCTTTGTTCCCCAATCATCAGCAACGTGGTGGTCACCAGGACCCTCATCGATGGCGGGGCAGGGCTCAACGTCCTGTCCGTGGAAACATTCAACAATCTCCAGGTGCCCTACAGCCAGCTTCAGCCAACCAAGCCTTTCTCCGGAGTCACCAACGGCTCCACGGTCCCGATTGGGCAGGTCCGCCTCCCTATCACCTTCGAGGCATGCGACAACTACCACATTGAGCTCATCGACTTCGACGTCGCTCACATTCGCCTGCCGTACAACGCCATCCTTGGGTACGCAGCGCTGGCCA
This sequence comes from Triticum dicoccoides, assembly GCF_002162155.2. Taxonomy (NCBI): domain Eukaryota; kingdom Viridiplantae; phylum Streptophyta; class Magnoliopsida; order Poales; family Poaceae; genus Triticum; species Triticum dicoccoides. The sequence goes on from NC_041386.1 coordinate 565,059,618, forward strand.
AGCTCATGGCCGTAACTCACCATGGCTACAACGTCCTCAAGATGCCAGGAAGTGGCGGAGTCATCACGGTGCCCTGTGAAGAGAAGGACGCGGTGTGTTCCCTGGAGCGAGCCTTTCAGGCCGCATCACTGGAAGATCGCGGAAGCAGGAGGCTTCCCGAGACCACCCCCAAGAAGAAGAAGACATCATCCGGCCTGGCCCCTCAGAAGGCAGGCCCCTCTAGGCCCGCGCCTGCCCAGGGGGAACCTCCTTCCATCGCATAGGAAAGTGCGCCCGGTGCCCTCCTCAGGAAGGGCTCTGGGGCTCTCCCCTGGAGGGCCACCGACCTGGCTAGGGTCACGAGGGAGGCGCTTGGGCACCACATGGAGGCGTGTTTCGAAGCACGTTTCCCTCAAGAAGGAGTAAGGCAAGGATAGCCAGACCCTCAGGAGATCGTCAGCAAAGCCATTCAGGAGATACAGGAGTCAAGAGTCATGAAAGGCGGCCGCCGCCTACCAGCAGTGGCTCCCCATCCAGGCGAGGATGGTGGGCTGCGCGTCTGCATCGACATACCAGGGCTCAATCGAGTCGCCTCTCTGGAGCTCCTCTGGCCCTCGCGAGTGGGGCGCTGCGGAGGCCCACCCCACAGCTATGTTCGCATGCCTTATGGTTTGCCGAACGCGGCTGCCACGTACCAGCGCCTCATAAGGGGCATCATGGAGGCACAAGAGGCCAGGCGTTCCGCGGCCCTGGCGGAGATGGAGATGGTCCGCGAGGAGCCACCAGCGCCTCCGGAGCCTCCCGAGGCCCCTAGGCCTGGGGGCTCGTGAGGATCGGCTTCCGCAGCCCACCGAGTCTGCTACACCAACAGTCCTTCGTCCTCAACATCATCAGGTGACATCTTTCAAGTTTCATTTCCAGCTGGGAGCCCCCCCAGGGCTGCATTATTCCCAAGCCGTGTGGGTCCGTCCCTGTGGCATGTATCCCTTTTATTCCATGTTGTTAGCTTACTTTGTTGGGGGCGCCCCTCGGGCTGCATCATCCCCAAGTCACTCGGGCCAGACCTAGCGGCATGTATCCCTTTTGCGTTTATTTTCGGTTATGCGTTCGACCCACCATGCTTGATTATTTGATGTCGGTCCACGGCAGCTCTTCTTCTCCATGCCGACCACTTGCACATTAAAGAGGGGGTACCTAAGCATCGCGACTCATGGCTCTTACTGGCTCTCCAGCCCTCACCCTCTGGCCTTGTCCACGGCATCGCGACCTGGCATACCAGCGACGGCTGAGACCAGCTCGAGGGCCGGGACCCGAGGACGTAGAGTGCCGGCATCTAACCAAATTTGCAGGGACACATCACAAGATAAGGCCCAGTGCCAGGCACAACCTGCCTAGAGGTAGGGCCCCGTGAGTCCCGCGCTGGCTCAGGGGTGCCCAGATACACGTCGCCAGGCCCTACCGTGCCAGCCACATGTTAGGGCGGGGCTGTACACGCCTCGGGGGGCCCCTCCCACGTACCAGTGGAAGCACCATGCTCCGCGCTGGCTGACGACACTGCCGAGGAGCGGCTATGCCCGTACACATATGGAAGCGCTATGCTCCGCGCTGGTGATAAACAACTGAGGGTGGCCCCCGGGCCGCATCAACCTCAGGGAGCCCAGAGCTTAGTGTCTAGCCTCATCGTAACGCATCCCCTCGGGAGTGCCACGCGAGGGGGCTGGGCACGGGGGTTGTGCCTGGGTCACACCCAGACGGACGCCACCCAGCCAGGCCCCCCCGGGCCTGGTTCGTCGTGTGTCTCCCCTCGAGCGGAGCCAAGGTACGAAGGCCGTTTGAGCGTCAAGGGGGAGTCCTGAGCATCGCGACTCAAGAGCCTAACTGGTCACGTAGCCCCTCATCCCTTAGTTCCGAAAGGCTAACGGCGGTTGAGGTATGCGCGCGGCCGGGCTCTGCAGACGTAGAACGGTAGATCCACCCACATCATACCTCCCTACATGTTGTTCGTGCGCCAAGGGGGACTCCTGAGCATCGCGACTCAGGAGCCTAACTTGTCACGTAGCCCCTCACTACTTGGTCTCGTCCTGGTTTCCGGTCGGGACTAACACTGGGTGAGGTGTGCGCGGGGCCGGGCTATGCCGGCGTAGAACATAAGCAAGTAGGAAGGAAAAGCGCAAATTTCAAGGAATTCAAAAGCAAATATTACAGTCCACACTGTTATCTCAATACCAAACACAAGTTTAAATGCCTCCCCGAGGCATGATACATGTGCATGAATTAAAGGCAGGACAGGAGCCACAACGGAGTCACTTGTCAGCGGTGGAGCAGCGCGGAGTGGGTTCGCCTCATGGAGCAGTGGGGTCGGCAGCGCCTTGCTTCGGCTTGGTGCTGAAGGCCCAGAACTTCCCCAGCAGAGCCTCCGCGCGACCCTTCACAGCCTCGGCAGCGACAGCGGCATGCTCGCTGCTTACTGGCTCCAGCAGGCTGTCGAGGTCGACGCTGGGATCGCGAAGGTAGATGTGGGTGAGGACCCGTGTCAGCGCTGCAGAAGACAGGACACACGCCTCGGCCTCGACCGTGGGGCCAAGGCCAAGGGCGACATCTTCAAGAGCACGAACCAGGAAGGGAAGCAGCTTGGCGGGGCCGTCCTCGGCGCCAGCCAGCGGGCTCTCCAGGCTGCTATCGTAAAGCGTCCTCAACGAGGAGCGAGCCTTCGCCTCCATCTCCGTGAAGGCCACACGGTCCTCGGCAAGAACCAGGGCCTTGTCGTCCAGCTCGGCCTTCCTTGCCCCCAACTCCTGCTCCAGCGCGCCTAGGCGGCCGCGGCGCATCCTGAGCTTGACCTCCCTCTCCTTGACGACCGCCTCGCGAGCCTTCGCGCCTTCTTCCTGCTGTTGGCGAAGGCGGACCTCTTTCGCGAGCTGGTCCCGCAGGCCTTGCAGCTCATCCTCCAGCGCCTTGCAGCGACCACGGACGTCGACCACCTCCCCCAGGGCTGCGTCACGAGCAGCCTTCGCCTCAAGGATGACCTGCTTCTCCTCATCGCAAGCCATCGAGGCCTGGACCAGCGCCGCCCGAATCGAAGCGTCGGAGCGAATCCTTCCTACAGCCAGCTCCAAACGCCCAGCCACCAAGCAAGGGTCGGCGCCAAGAAGATCCTGCCGCAGCTGGTCCAGCTCAGCAGCAGCACGATCCAGAACGGCAGGAGGAGTCGGAGAGACAGCAGTTGGTGGAGTAGAAGGAGAAGGCGGCAGCGCGGCCACAACATCCTGAGGTGAAGTCTGTTGTGCCCCAACGGCTGTAGTGGCGGCAGCAGGCAAAGGCACCTCGGGAGTCACTTGGGCCATGGGGGCTGAGAAAGCCCCAGCCGCCTCAGCCAGGCCTCGCGAGGACGACCAGGCAGGAGAAGCCCGAGCGTCGCGGTCACCCTCCTTCGCGGGCAGAGGCGCTGCCACGGATGGAACCTCAGGAGCTCCCTTCGGCTTCTTTGCTGCGGGCGCCAGCCTATCCAAGAGATGCGGACGTCAAGCCTCAGAAGCAAAAAAAGAAATAAAGACAAGAATCAAGCGCTTACAGGACATCGCCAGTGAGCTCAAGCGGCCTCCAGCCAAATTTGAAGCCCGAAAGCCGGCTAGAAGGGTCAACCTCACGAAGCTTGCAAGCGGAAGGTGCGTCTGCGGTCCACCTCGGGGCCGGGGCAGACCCGCTGGAGATCAGCCCAGTCCTATCCTTCTTCGGGATCAGGGGCAAGCTCCCGCCGTCCTGCTCGTCATCATCCTCGTCGTCATCACTCGGAGAGAGGCGGAGAGCGCGGGACCTGCGCCGGAGGAGGGGAGCCCTCGACTCTCCGTCAGTCGCCTCGGAGTCAGGCCCTTTTTCCCACTCCCCTCCATCCTCCTCTTTGCTGGAGTCGTCGGAGGGCATGTCCACCGGTTCGTCGGGAGTTTCCATGGGCACGGGCTCGTCCCCGTTGAATATGGGCATGGACTCCACTACCTGCTCCCAGTCGTCGCGGAGGAACAAGGGCGTAGGAGCGCCCTCGAACCTCTCCACATCGCCCCGACCAGAGATTGGAGGACCGCAGCCAGATCTCTGTCGGCCAAGGCCGCGGGGCTCGGATGGGGCCTCCACATCGGAAGTGAGTACTGCCGAAGTGGAGCCAGCTGGTGCCCCAGGAATTCCCTCAGCAGCGACGCGCCGGTCAGCTTCGCTGCCGGCATGTTGGCCGGCCTCAGATCCGCGTCCATCTTCTCCAACACCAGCTTCACGCGGGGGTCCGCGAGCTCCGCTCGACCCCAATCGCTGGAGCTCGTGGGTTGCTCCGTGGGCAAGATCAGCTGAGGGTGGATGCGCCCAGCATCCGCTAAGACTCATTTGCTCCTGAAGCCCTCAATCCTTTTCCCGGGGTTCGAAATGGCAATGGCGCCACCATACGCGATGAAGCTAGCGCACGCGGAAGCAGGACCGCGAGTGGTCCGGAGGTAGAAGTAGTGGCACAGCAAGGCCACTGAGGGCTACACCCCTACGTGAGCCTCGCAGTAATAGGCGAAGATTGCCAGGAGAAGGACGGAGTTGGGGTAGATGCAGAGCCTGTAGCTTATAATGGCGGAGGACAGAGAAGAAGAACTCGGAGAAGGGAGGCACCAGACCAGCAGCAATGGCACTTACGAAGAACGGATAGAAGGTGCTCCCTTGACCCTTAGGGGTGGCGGAGCCGGCCTTGAACACCTTCGCCCCATCGATGCCCCGCGCTCCCGCCATCCGGCGCAACCGGGTGAGGCTCGCCTCCGACACATTCGGCGAGTCCAGGGCAGACGAGTACCAAGCTACGGCCGGGGACTGACGAGGCGCCATGGCTTCCTATGTCACGCGGTCGGGGTGGATCTGGAAATTTTGGAGGAAGGAAGGAGAGGCGCAAGAAAGGGGATCTGAGCAGCAACCGGAGAAAGCAAAAAGCAAAGCCTAGGCGGATGCTGCTCCTTTATCAACTCATGCGGTTGCTAAGGCACTCACGCCCAATCAACCGCCACACGGCGCCCAAGGCCGCAGGCTGATAGGGCCCACGGCGCTTCGCTCTTGCCCTTCCGCCTCCCTGCACGGCCAAGTCCGGGCGCGCCTTGAGCCCGGGGGCTACTGTCGGCGTTCTGGGAACGGGGGTCCCCAGACTTGCCTGACTGCGGCCTGCGGCGTGGCTCAAAGGGGGGCCCAGCACGGCCCATCTTCATCAACACAGACCCAAGACCCTTGCGAGGGGCCAAGCCTCGCGGGGCGGACGACGTGGAGCTTCCTCAGGCACGGCCTCACCAGGCTGGCTCGCGAGGAGGCGGAGAAACCAAGGCGGGGTACCTCACGAGGTGCCTGTGACGCAAGCCATGACGACCAAGGGCGCCAGGCGGGTGCCAGCCCGCGCAGTGTCCTCCTTTCCCCTTTGGTGCAAAGGGGGCAATCGCAGCCGCGGGGTACCGAGGCATCAGGCAAAGGTTGCCATTTCGGTGCAATAAGACCAAGACCAGGAGGACTGCAAGACAGAGGTCATCGTGGAGCCCAAGACGGCGTCACCACCAGAGTTTTGTGTAGGCGAGGACCAACTTTAGTCAGGATAAGTGTACCAGATGTTCCCCTTCAAAATGGCCAATTGTTGGCGCCCTTCCCACTCAATATTTGGGAAGAGGCCCAGGGCCATTGCCTATAAATAGGACCAGCCACCCACAGAGAGGGAGAGGATGGAGGAGGTTCAAGATCAGAGAGGTTAGAGATAAGGAAGGTTCGAGATCGAGGGGGGATCGGATCGAAATCAGAGAGAGAGAAGGGTGACTGAACTCCTCCTAGCAGTTCGTCCCCCCCCAGCCAAGAACAGACCCTCGCGAGGCTGTTCTTCCTTGTATTGTTCATCATTATCAGCCCAAGAGGCAATCCACCACACCACACACTGGAGTAGGGTATTACACCACAACGGTGGCCCGAACCAGTATAAATCATGTGTCTCTTGTGTTGTTCTTTCCATAGCTTATATCTTAGCGAGGCGGAGGGGTGCAGGTAGGTAGAAGGCGAAATCTCCACACGCACCCCAGTGTTCAAACCTCAAGGGTCTTCTGGAACCTGAAATCCGACAGGTCTGACCGAGCTGTGCAAAATGGCAGAAGCTGATGACATTCGCAAGTACACTCTTCTCAACCTCACGACGAAGGACGTCATCTGCTCCTGTCTATCTCAAAATCAGTTTAGGAATGTCATGCATCTCGATCATGCAAAGCTCATCTGGGACCGTCTCTCTAAGGTCTATGAGGGTCATCGAACTCGTCATGATCCTCGGTTCGAGGACTTTAAGGAGTCACTCAAAGCGATGACTTTCGAACCAGAATCATCATCTTCTGCATCCTTCCTTATGGCAAATGATGCTAAGGTAATTTAATGCTATCTATTTGAATCCAGTGATGATGAATCTGGTGATGAATTTGGGCCCAGCTATGCAAAACTTGCTTCCCTTGTCACTAAACAACAGAAAGCTATGGAACATATTCAAAAACTGTTAGAAAAAAGCGATGACCTGTTGGACGCTGAAATGACTCGATCTTAGTCCTTAATTGAAGACATAAAAAATCTTCATATTAAGTATGAGGAACTTGAAAGTCGTCATGAAGCGCTCTCAACAACTCATGAAGAACTCGGGAAATTGAGAGCGGCTCATGAAGATCTTCAAAAGGAAAATGAGTCATTTCGCGCCGAACAGATCAGTTCAGCTCAGGAAGAATTTGAACCACCATGTCTTAAATGCATTGAGCGTGACAACGCTACTTCTGTTGCTGAATGCTCTACTGCTGCTACTGTTGCAATATCTTCAACTGTTGATGTGGAAACTGACCCCTCTGCTGAGGACACCACTGCTATTGCTGATGAGAATGCTAGGTTGAAGACACTGCTTGAAACAGGGATGTACAAAAGTCTCAAAGGACATCAGACACTATGTGATGTCCTCAAAAGGCAGATCCTGAACCGAAACCCTAGGAAAGAGGGTGTTGGGTTCATAAGGAAAATGAATGCTGATGGCTCTTACTGGAAACCTAAGCAGTACCCCAAAACCACATGGGTTGCTGCAAAGGGACCTTTAGTGGATCCATCCACTCTATCTGGCTTCACTTGTGCTAATCCCATTGTTATTGATGAATCCTTTGATGCAAACTATAAACTGTTTAAGAATCAGAATGGTGGAGTGCTTGCCAGGTATATTGGTACTAACTGCAGGAATGGGCCGCCTATGAAGAAGGTATGGGTGCCGAAAAGGTGTTTGGAGAATCTTCCTATGAATGTCGTCATGACACCACAAGTGAAGAAGACAAATTCCAGACCACAGGCTTCATACGGCCCAAAGGCTTCATATAGACAGAGGACTCACCTGAGTCGCACTAATGCAAATGTTTTGCAGGGAAGCCATACTCAGGCCTATGAATATGAGCGCGGTTCATCAAACCGCCATGTTCATAAGACCAAGAACTATTCTGCTTATTCTTATGAGTACTATTGTCCACCTGCAAGACTTTTTGCTAGGGCTCCAAAGCCAAAGTTCTCAGATGCCGCACTTAGACTTATTGCTTCGAAGCCACCCCTGAAGATGTGGGTGGCTAAGAAAGCTTAACTATCTTTTGCAGGGAAAGGTCTCCAGCCGAAAACCAAAATCGTCTGACACTATTGCTGGGGACCTTAAACATCTTGCAGGGCGCAAGATCAAATGCCCAAATGGTCTTATTATGTACTTTGTTTCTGAATCGCTTGCAACTTGTCCTATCAGTCCTAATCTCGATCTAAGCTTTAATAATCCACTGGTTCGTCAAATGTTTTTGCTTCACAATTCTCTTCATGAAGCCTATCCCCCTAACTGTACTGTAGGGTACGACACCAGCTGCTTCAGAATGGATATTGATAGTGGGTGTACAAATCACATGACTGGCAAGCGAAGCCTTCTCATGGACTCAACTTTACGTCCATCTGACAAAAGTCACATCACATTTGCCGACACTGGTAAAAGCAAGGTATTGGGTCTAGGTAGAGTTGCAATCTCAAAGGATCAACACATGGATAAAGTCATGCTTGTTGAATCCCTTGGTTTCAACTTAATGTCTGTCTCAATGCTTTGTGATTTAAACATGATTGTGATGTTTGGAAAATATCGTTGCCTTGTACTAATGGAATCTGACAAGTCTCTAGTGTTTGAAGGGTATCAAAAAGATGATTTGTATGTTGTAGATTTCTCAGCAGGACCACAACTTGTAGTATGTCTTCTAGCAAAAGCTTCTGAATGCTGGCTCTGGCATCGAAGGCTAGGGCATGCTGCATGAGGAACCTCCACACTCTTGCAAGGAAGAAGCATGTCATAGGCATCGAGGGCGTCAAGTTCAAGAAGGATCACTTATGCGGTGCCTGTGAAGTAGGAAAGATGATGAGGGCCAAGCATCCCTCGAAGACAATCATGACAACGACTCAACCCTTCGAACTGCTACACATGGATCTTTTCGGTCCCACTCATTACTCAACTCTTACTACTACTGCTTGTCTCTATGGCTTTGTCATTGTTGATGATTATTCAAGATATACTTGGGTGCATATAATCCTTTACAAGACTAAAGTGCAGGATGTCTTCAGACGCTTCGCCAATCGAGCAATGAACAACTATGGCGCCAAGATAAAGCACATCAGAAGTGACAATGGCACTGAATTCAAAAACACTAGCCTTGATACATATCTTGATACTTTGGGCATCATACATGAATTCTCAGCTCCGTACACGCCACAGCAGAATGGCATCGTCGAACGCAAGAACAGAACACTTATCGAGATGGCTTGAACAATGCTTGATGAATACAAGACTCCAAGAAAATTCTAGCCTGAAGCCATTGACACTGCATGCCATATCATCAACCGTGTTTATCTTCACAAGCTTCTGAACAAGACATCCTATGAGCTCCTTACTGGCAAGAAGCCAAATGTCAGCTACTTCAAAGTATTTGGCGCCAAGTGCTGGATCAAGGATCCACATCACACTTCAAAGTTTGCACCAAAAGCACATGAGGGTTTTATGCTTGGATATGGAAAGGATTCTCACTCCTACAGAGTCTTCAATCTCTTTCATTACAAAGTGGTTGAAACAGTGGATGTGCGGTTCGATGAAACTAATGGCTCACAAAGAGAGCAACTACCAAATGTGCTAGATGAAGTTCCATCCAGTGAATCAATCAAACTTATGGAATTGGAGAAATCATACCTTCTGAAGCTCAACCCGAAGAAGAACTTATCATCTCTGCACCTGATCAACTTGAAGATAATGCTCAGCCTGAAGACAATCCCTCTAACAATGACGATGATCAGCAAAAGCAAAATCTTCGTCCTATACATCCTCATGTTGCAAATGAAGTGCGGATTGAGAGAATAATCGATAGCATCAATGCACCAGGTCCACTCACTCGTTCAAGGGCAACTCAACTAGCAAATTTCTGTGGGCACTTCGCATTCGTCTCAATAACAGAACCCAAGAAAGTTGAAGAAGCCTTCATGGAACTTGTATGGATTCAAGCTATGCAAGAAGAGCTTCAACGGTTTGAGCTGAACAATGTGTGGGAACTGGTTAAGCGTCCTGATCCTCGGAAGCACAATATAATAGGCACCAAATGGATATATCGCAACAAGCAAGATGAGCATGGTCAAGTTGTCAGAAACAAAGCTCGTCTCGTTGCTCAAGGATACACTCAAGTTGAAGGGATTGACTTCGATGAAACATTTGCTCCTGTGGCTACACTTGAAGCCATACGCATACTGCTGGCCTATGCAAATCATCATAACATACTTCTATATCAAATGGATGTGAAGAGTGCCTTTCTCAATGGCAAGATTGAAGAAGAAGTGTATGTTGCACAATCGCCTGGCTTTGAAGATCCAAAACATCCTGACATGGTGTACAAGCTCAACAAGGCACTGTATGGCCTCAAACAAGCTCCTCGGGCTTGGTATGACACACTCAAAGACTTCCTGAAGAGCAAAGGCTTCAAATCTGGTTCCCTTGACCCCACTCTCTTCACGAAGACATATGATGGTGAACTGTTTGTGTGCCAAATATATGTGGATGACATTATCTTGGGCTGCACCAATCAGAAATACAGTGAAGAGTTTGGATATATGATGCAAGAGCAATATCAGATGTCAATGATGGGTGAGCTGAAGTTCTTCCTTGGTCTTCAAATACGTCAGCAATGCAACGACATCGTTATATCTCAAGAGAAGTATCTCAAAGATTGCCTAAAGAAGTTTGGGATGCAAGACTGCAAAGGCTTCACGACGCCAATGCCAGCCAAACATCATCTGGGTCCCGACGACAATGGTAAAGAGTTCGACCAAAAGGTATACCGCTCCATGATTGGTTCTTTACTTTATCTATGTGCATCTAGGCCAGATATTATGCTTAGTGTTTGCATGTGTGCTCAATTCCAAGCGGAACCAAAGGAATCACATCACTTAGCTGTGAAGCGAATTCTTCGATATTTGGCTTACACCCCAACTCTAGGATTATGGTATCAAAAGGGCTCAGAGTTTGATTTGGTTGGTTTCTCGGATGCTGATTATGTTGGTGACAAGGTGGATCGCAAGTCTACATCAGGCACATGTCATTTTATGGGACGATCACTTGTATGTTGGTCTTCAAAGAAGCAGAACTGTGTATCTCTCACTACTGCTGAATCTGAATACATTGCTGCTGGATCTTGCTGCGCTCAGCTTCTGTGGATGAAGCAAACACTCAAAGACTATGGCATTCATCTGAAGCAAGTGCTACTCTACTGCGACAACTAAAGCGCCATCAAGATTGCCAACAACCCAGTTCAGCACTCGAAGACAAAGCACATTGAAATTTGTCATCACTTTCTGAGAGATCATGTTGTGAAGGAAGATATTGATATCATACACATCAACACTGAAGAGCAATTGGCAGATATCTTCACCAAGCCCTTGGATGAGAAGAGATTTTGCAAGTTACGGTGTGAGCTAAATATCTTGGAATCCTCAAATGTCCTATGATCAGGCACACATCCTAACACTTATGCATATTGATGACTTAGATGTGCAACACACGAAGTAAAGTATATCTTCAATCAATGAAGACATACATTCTAAGTGTGAATACATTAATGTGGAATTTGACTTCGGAGCGCCACAATAATTGTGCGCCGTGTCTGGGTCTAATACTTCCTATACGGTGGGTAACGCCACCACCAAATTCTTCTGTTTAAAGTGTTTTACCCATGGCATTACATTTGCCATGTCTTCACATTTTGTTTGTCTTCATTCTCAACTTGTCCTCATGATTATCTTCACTATGTTGGTTTGATTATCTTTTTCACACACATATATATATATACATAGTGTTTTGTCCTCTACAACATTCACTTATAGCTATGTCTTCTTGTTGAATCTTTTGAACTAAGTGAATGTGATCGGACCCTAACCTCTCTATGCTTTCTATCTCAAACTCTATCTCTCCAAATCATATGCATTCTATTGAAACTGTCGAATGTCTTCTCTGTGTCCTTGTCAGCAGAAGATACAGAGACAAACATTAAGTCCGTTTTCAATGCCAATTCCTTCACCTGAAACCCGAAGAAGTGCGAACGACCACCCGACAATCCAGGCGTGCGTGGGAACATGGAACAACCTCCGGTATGCTGCATGATGGCCACGTGTTCTTCAGATGTGAATTGCCAGGGGCACTTGTGTAATAACGATGTGCCGTCTCTGTCCCTATAAATACACGCCTCACCACAGTCATTATCCTCTCTTCCACTCTTGCACGAACCCTAGCGCCACCGCTAGCCCTCGACAACGCCGGCGACGAAGCGCTTAGCTGCCGCGACCTCTCCGACACCATCTTCATGCCGGCTGCGGACATCGTCTTCTCCGCCGTAACCGTAGGTGTCCTCCGTCGCCAAGTTAGGGCACAAACGATTGAACTTCTCGGCCTCCTATTCCACTCTGTCTAGCAGTTCCTTGTGTGGTAAATAAAACTTCCTTTTTACGGCCCCTTTGTCCTACGGATTCGTCATTTTCTACCACAAGCAGTTTCTGTTCACACATGTTGGATCCACTTCATACTGCATCTCATATTATGCCTAGTATGTTCACTTATGCTTCACAAAGTAGTTAGATTCCTCACTCATACTGATCGGTGGATTCGTACAAATCTGGAACCAACTCCTTATCTATGAGTGAATGTCTTCGCACGATGAGGTCAATGTCTTCTAAACTGATTTATCTTCAAAATCTTCTGAGAATGCATATGACCTCTTCCCCTTCCCTCGCACCTTAATGCTATCACAGGTACATGTCCGTGGGAGAATCCCTTGGTTCTCATAGTCTGCATTCATTTGCAGAATTCTTACAGCATCATATAAATTCTCCTGAAGCCAGTTCCTGTTTGTCCAGCAAGCGAAAGCCCCTGAAGCCTTTGAACGTATTGAAGCCATTCAGTTTAAAGTTCATGGCTGCAGAGAAATCAGCAAGGAAGGGTGGCAGAAAGCGTCGAGGTGAAACATCAAGAGATCTGCCCGATGACCTCTCAGAACTGTACAAGACAGATCCAGAAGAGGATTACAATCAGCGCAAGACACGAATCCAACGGATTCGACGATATTGGGCAGAACAGTGGTTCAAGTACAGGTTTGTGACAAAGGAATATGCTGAGAAGAATGCCATCAAGCGACCATGGGGAGACATCCTATACAAAAATCTTCAACCCAGGTCCAGAGATGAAGCCATTGAACAAGGCTTCTATCCCTACATGGTCCGTGGACCACAGCCTGCTCATGCTGACCCATCGTCACTACTATGGTGTCGTGACAACAATCTGTTCAAGCGCAACTTCCAGTTTGCCCAGAATTCGGCGAAGCAGAACAAGAAGTCTTTGGGACTAGACTTCAACCCTGGTCCCTCTGCTCCCCGTGCCGATGGCACCCGCGAAGCTAAACCCAATCTTGTTGGGCCCTTCTACAATCTGGAAGGTCTCATCACTCACATCGTGGTTCAAGGGACAACTGTGGATGAGCCTGCAGATGACGCTGAATCTGATGAAGTGCCTGCAGCGCCGAAGCCAAAGAAACTGAAGCAACCTAAAGCTTCAAAGCCTGCCTCAGCCCCAAAAATCTCACGGGCAAAGCCACTGGCTACTGCACCTCTTGAAGACAGTGTGCAGTCTGAAGATCTGTCACGTATCTCCAAGCCCCCAAGAGTCAAGATGCCTCTGCCACACACCAGCCAAGAACTGACTGTTGCTGCCATTTTGCGCAACGATGCCATTGATGTGTCTAGTGATGAAGATCTGGCAGATGACGCTCTTGAGCAACTGATCAAGAGCAAAGAAGAAGCAGAAATCTTCAACAATTTGCCTCTCTTTGACGTGGCAATCATCCACGACTTCATCGATGAGTGGTTTGAAACGCCCAACCTCAGCTTTGAAGACCTGCAACTTCCCGTTGGCCTAAGTGTCACCTTCCATGGCGCCATTGCTTCAGAGCTAGCTCTAGCTCAGCGCATCGTCGAACTGAAGCAAAAGATTGATTTTGAGAAAGCTCAGTTCAAGAAGCATATGGCCAAGCTCAGCGTGCAAGAGGTCAAGAACTTCAAGATTATGCTGCACGAGCTCAAGGAAGCCTTTCTCAAGAAGCGTGCAGAAGCTCAAGGTTCTCGTGAGTGCATGAAGAGCCTGGCTGACAAGTGTGTGCAAGCCTACAATGAGGCTGAGAAGCGCAAGGCCCTTGGGCGTCCTGGCATCGACCCCAGGATGGCTGCAAAGCAGCAGAAGAAGAAGCCCGCTATGGCCGAACCCGACGCATCAAGGCAGGAAGCACATCCTATTGTCTTCCTAGCCAGCATGACCACCTCGAAGCCAAAGGCCAGGTCAACCGCTTCAGAACTGAAGAAGACGAGGACTGCTGAGGCTGAAGCGAGAAAGAGGAAACATCCTGAAGCCTCTGCTGCTACTCCCTCACAGAAGAAGCACAAGACCAAGAAGGATCGGGCTGCTCCCACAGAGCCCTTAATTGTTGAACCTATCTCCATGGTTCGCCCTGCCGCTGAACATCAAGAGCGCCAACTGACTATCCATGAGCCTGCTTTCACAGAGGCTCATGAAGCTGAAGATATTCCAGCTGCTGATCCCACCGCAGCTGAAGACATTGGTCACCATGACCATGTTGAAGATGATGTAGTACTTCCTCAGATCGAGCACCAACAAGAATCATCGCCTGTGCTTACGCACAATGAACTCATCAACATTGGTCATCCTTTGACGCCAATTGCTCAGGATGCAACATGGGCTGATCACCCACAACAACAACAAGTCACACCACCCCGACAAGAAGAAGATGATGACTTTGAGGCCCAGCCAACTCCATCTCCAAAGGCGCCGCCTGCGTTACGCAGGCTTCGCAAAGGACCAAGGTCTCAAGTCTCCGAGTCTGACGCAAAAACTGCTGAAGACATTCCGACTGCATTAGCCGATGACACCCAAGAAGAAGAACGTATTCCTACTCCCCCAACTAATAAAGAAGCTGTTCTTGAGGAGAACGTGTTTGTGCCCGACCCTCCAGCTCATCAAGTGGAGGTAGAAACTCTTCAGGCTGCCACCACCAACACCGATGAAGCCACTGACGTTGGCATGGCTGAAGCAAATGTGGAGCCTCCACCAACCCAAGAACTAGAAGTCAGCGAAGCCAATAATGATACTGCTTCTGTTCCTGCGCCTGCTGCTGGTCCTCAGTTTGACTATCATATTGAGCATAGGCCTCAGGTACAGAAGCCAATGCCAAGGTTGCCCAGGTTTCCAGGTCCTGCAACAGCACATGGATCCTTCAATGTCAACGGCTTCAAAGCAGACAACACCTTCTTCAATAGCTCCAAGAACCCCTACTCAAGGGAAGGAATATCTTCTGATCGGTTCTGGAGCTATCTGCAACGAAGCTATTACTCCTGCATTCTGTACATTCAAGGTCGCATCTTCCCACATATGCGTCTTGACACTGAAGCAATAGCTGGTCTGCCCTGTCTGGAAGAAGCTCTAGATTGCTTCAAAGAGGTTGGATTGTTGCCTTTCGTCACCGACCAAGAGCACTGGAACGAAGAGTTGTTGCTCCAATTTTATGCCACACTTCACATACGTGGTTACAACAGAGATCCGAAGACTTGGGTCCTTGAGTGGATGACAAGAAATGTTCATCATGAAGCCAAAGCCTTTGATATTATTGAGCTCACTGGTCTGCCCACTCCTGGAGATCTCTATGAACCTGGATGTCAACTTCACAGTGAAGCTATGGAAAGCATCTTTCAGAAGCCTGAACTGAACATGAGCCAGATGCTCAGTATGATGAAGCCTTTGCCACAAGATGCTGCATATCCTAAGGAGTTCTTTGTTGAAGACCTTGAGTATCTGCCAAGGACTATCTATCACATCATAAAGCGAACTCTCTGGCCCATCAAAGGACATTCTCCACATGCAAAGCTGGAAGGTGCAATGAAGACTTTGGTCTTCTATATTCTTCATGGCAAATGCTTCAATGCACAGGACTTTTTCATCCGCCAACTTGCTGCATCAGGATTTGATCTTTTTGGCTTGAAGTTCTACGCTCCATGGATAATGCGGCTGATTAAACTCCACTCAGCTATCTCATATCATCCATCTGCTCACAATCATCGGATCTTTCTGCCTGATGTGGATATGTCCATTGAAGCCATTTATCCTGAGCCTGCCAAGGAACCTCTTAGTCTTCAGAATGCGGAGCATCAAAGTTTCACTCAAAACATTGAACGAGTTGAAGCAGTCACTCGTGTTTATCCTCTGCCTGGTACTACACGTGCACCTCATCGTGCTCTTACTGAAGCCACTGAAAGCACTATTGCCCAACGACCCAAGAAGCGATCTCGTGTTCTCAATGACCGAGAGCTTCTGGTTGCTCTTCATCAGAAACAGGATAGGCATCATGACTGGCTGAAGCGCCAAATGCAAAGCCTCTTGGTGGATGTCAACCGCATTCGCAATCTTGCCACCAAGAATGCCTTTGTTGCCCATGAAACTTGTCGGCGTACATGGAAAGGGCTGACGCTTATGTGCTCTGAGGATGATCTTCAAGAGGATGGCTTCTTTGAACGCTTCCAGTTTGACTCCACACCTCCCTGAAGGGCTGTGCTGCGACGAACTCCATCTCTTGAAGACTCTGAGTGTTCTTCCTCTGCGGCAACTGTGAATGCCAGAGTGATCGAGGACGAAGATGATGCCACTTCACCGCCCCCTCCTTTTGCACGCCTCGACACTACCCCAAGTTCTTCTGCACTGCCAAACACCATCGACGACCCTGCTGCTTCACCTACTCTTCGTGGGAACGAGTAGATGCTCTATGTCTTCAAACCTTTTTGGTCCTCACTGACAAAAGGGGGAGAAGCTTATGAGTTTGATAGTCTTCAAGCGGGTCCATATGGGCGGTTACTTTATATTTTGCCTAGTGTTTACAACTCTCGTTTTGATACATTTGGTTCTTTGAGTTGTAACACTTAAACTCAATGGTCGTCTGCTACTTATTTGCTATTTTGTGATGCGATGATAAATTCCGCATGTGCGACGATAAATTCCGCACTTAGATCATTTTGCAGACGTCCATTTGTCATTATGCATGTCATTATCTTCACATACCTTTCATGCATGATGAATTGTCATCATAAGTTGAAGAGGATCTCCACAAGTACAACCTGCCATGTGCATTTG
This sequence comes from Triticum dicoccoides, assembly GCF_002162155.2. Classification (NCBI taxonomy): domain Eukaryota; kingdom Viridiplantae; phylum Streptophyta; class Magnoliopsida; order Poales; family Poaceae; genus Triticum; species Triticum dicoccoides. The sequence goes on from NC_041386.1 coordinate 565,076,380, forward strand.
CATTCCAAAAGAAAAATTACTTATATGCACATCTTCAGGGGGAGCCCTTGGAAATTATGAAGACAATTCCTTATCCTTTACAATTTCACATATTATATTCCCCGTTGAAAACTTCAACTAGTTTGTCATCAATCACCAAAAAGGGGGAGATTGTAAGTGCATCTAGTGCCACCCCTAGTTGGTTTTGGAGTATTGACGACAAATCTAGTTGAGGGACTAATGTGTTTGTGAGAATTGCAGGATAACACAGGTAGAAGTCCCTCATTGATTCGGTTTTCCTACCAGAGATGACCCCTAAAAATGTATGAAGACATTGAAGTCAAAGGTGGTAAGAGAAGACATTCACCGTGAAGACTATGACAAGAGAAGACATCGCATGAAGACTATGGAGCGCGAAGACTTAGATCTTTCATAGTTCTTTTTATTCTTTGTTGAGTCATAGGAACCACCGTACTGTTAAGTGGGGTCCAAGAAAACCAGTCCGAATGACTGAAGTGATGCTTAACCAAAATCCTATGTCTTTGAGTGAAGACTATGAGAGCGAATCTTGTTCAGAGGTGGACCAGTTAGCTTTGCTTGTAGCCCAAGTAAAGTTGCCGTGTGCGTTTGAAATCTGACCATTGGAACACGTGTCAGTTCCTTAGTGACCCAGGGTCATTTCGGACAAATCAGGTCAGGTTGCCTAGTGGCTATAAATAGCCCACCCCCTACAACCATAAACGATTGGCTGCTCAGAGTTAAAGTACGGCTTTTGTCGTTTGAGAGCAACCCACCTCGAAGCCTTTGAGAGAGAATTCCTTGAGAGGATAAAGCCCTAACCACCCAGAGCCAAAGAGTGTTAGGCATCACTTAACTCTTCTTGTCTGTGTGATCTGAAGACTTATTACACTTGAGGACTGTGAATCCTCCAGCCAGTTAGGCGTCGCGTTCTGAGCATCCAAGAGTCATTGAGGATCGCCGGTGAACGAAGTCTGTGAAGGTTTCGAAGTTTACCTTGAAGACTTACCAGAGTGATTGGGCGGGGTCTGTGTGACCTTAGCTCAAGGGGAATACGGTTAGGACTAGGTGTTCTGAGCTGCGTGCTCAGGACTAAGTGTCCGGGACTGAGTGTCCTCAAGTTTAAATACCTATCCGCCCTAACCAGACGTACAACTGTCACAGCAGTTGGAACTGGTCTACCAAACCTTTGTCTTCGTCACGCACACTGGTTCTATCCTTCTCATCTCTTTATCTAGTTACAGTTGGCTCTTGTAAAGTGACTGTCTATTTGCTTTATCTATTTGTCTTCATTGTGTACCTGATCCTCACTACCTAGCTACTATTAGTCATTGTGGTTTCACTTCATTGAATGCTTGACTATTGTCTGACTAGTGTAGTCTATCTTCCGCTGCATGGAAATAGGTTCATTTCTATCATTTGTCTTCGAAACTCTCATGTTTTGAAGACATTCATAAAAATTGTCTATTCACCCCCCTCTAGTCGATATAACACACTTTCAGAGATCAAGGTGTCAAGCTGGTGACGATGGTGATCGTGATGGTGCTTTGGAGATGGAGATCAAAGGCACAAGATGATGAACGCCATATCGTATCACTTATATTGATTGCATGTGATGTTTATCCTTTATGCATCTTATTTTGCTTAGTTCGACAGTAGCATTATAAGATGATCTCTCACTAAATTTCAAGGTATAAGTGTTCTCCCTAAGTATGCACCGTTGCTACAGTTCGTCGTGCCGAGACACCACATGATGATCGGGTGTGATAAGCTCTACGTTCACATACAACAGGTGCAAGCCAGTTTTGCACACGCGGAATACTCGGGTTAAACTTGACGAGCCTAGCATATGTAGATATGGCCTCGGAACACTGGAGACCGAAAGGTCGAGCGTGAATCATATAGTAGATATGATCAACATAATGACATTCACCATTGAAAACTACTCCATCTCACGTGATGATCGGACATGGTTTAGTTGATTTGGATCACGTGATCATTTAGATGACTAGAGGGATGTCTATCTAAGTGGGAGTTCTTAAGTAATATGATTAATTGAACTTTAATTTATCATGAACTTAGTCCTGATAGATTTGCATAACTATGTTGTAGATCAATAGCTCGCGATGTAGCTACCCGTTTTTTGATATGTTCCTAGAGAAAAACTATGTTGTAAGATGATAGTAGCAATGATCCGGACTAGGTCCATGATCTGAGGATTATCCTCATTGCTGCACAAAAGAATGATGTCCTTGATGCACCGCTAGGTGATAGACCTATTGCAGGAGCACATGCATACGTAATGAACGTTTGACAAGCCCGGTATCATGACTACCTGATAGTTTAGTGCACCATGCTTTACGTCTTAGAACCGGGACTTAAAAAATGTTTTGAACGCCATAGAGCATGTAAGATGTTGCAAGAGTTGAAATTGGTATCTCATACTCATGCCCGTGTCAAAATGTATGAGACCTCTGACAGTACTTTGCCTACAAGATGGAGGAGAATAGTTCAACAAGTGAGCATGTGCTCAGAATGTCTGAGTACTACAATCACTTGAATCAAGTGGGAGTTAATCCTCCCGATAAGATAGTGATTGACAAAGTTCTCTAGTCACTATCACCAAGTTACAAGAACTTCATGATGGACTATAATATGCAAGGGATAATGGAAATGATTCCCAAAGCTCTTCGTGATGCTGAAATCGGCGAAGGTAGAAATTAAGAAAAAGCATCAAGTGTTGATGGTTGTCAAGACCACTAGTTTCAAGAAAAAGGGCAAGGGGAAGAAAGGGAACTTCAAGAATAATGTCAAGCAAGTTGCCACTCCCATGAAGAAGCCCAAAGCTAGACCCAAGCCTGAAACTGAGTGCTTCTACTGCAAAGGAAATGGTCACTTGAAGTGGAACTGCCCTAGATACTTGGCGGATAAGAAGGATGGCAAAGTGAACAAAGGTATATTTGATATAGATGTTATTGATGTGTACTTTACTAGTGTTTATAGCAAACCCCTCGGCATTTGATACTAGTTCAGTTGCTAAGAGTAGTAGCTCGAAATGGGAGTTGCAAAATAAACAGAGACTAGTTGAGGACGAGGTGACGATGTGTGTTGGAAATGATTCCAAGGTTGATAGGATCACCATCGCACACTCTCTTTACCTTCAGGATTAGTTTTGAACCTAAAATAAATGTTTTTTGGTGTTTGCATTGAGCATAATATGATTGGATCATGTTTATTGCAATATGGTTATTCATTTAAGTCAAAGAATAATTGTTATTCTGTTTTCATGAATAAAACCTTCTGTGGTCATACACCCAAGGTGAATGGTTTATTGAATCTCGATCGTAGTAATACACATATTCATAATATTGAAGCCAAAAGATGCAAAGTTAATAATGATAGTGCAACCTATTTGTGGCACTGCCGTTTCGGTCATATTGGTCTAAAGCGCATGAAGAAACTCCATGATGATGGACTTTTGGAATCACTTGATTACGAATCACTTGATGCTTGCGAACCATGCCTCATGGGCAAGATGACTAAGACTCCGTTCTCCGGAACAATGGAGCGAGCAACTGACTTATTGGAAATAATACATACTGATGTATGCAATCCGATAAGTGTTGAGGCTCGCAGCGGGTATCATTATTTTCTGACCTTCACAGATCATTTGAGCATATATGGGTATATCTACTTGATGAAACATAAGTCTGAAACATTTGAAAAGTTCAAAGAATTTCAGACTGAAGTGGAAAATCATCATAACAAGAAAATAAAGTTTCTATGATCTAATCGCGGAGACAAATATTTGAGTTACGAGTTTGGTCTTCAACTAAAACAATGTGGAATAGTTTCACAAATTCATGCCACCTGGAACACCACAACATAATGGTGTGTCCAAACGTCATAACCATACATTATTGGATATAGTTCAATCTATGATGTCTCTTATCGATTTGCCACTATTGTTTTGGGGTTATGCATTAGAGACAGCTACATTCACATTAAAATAGGGCACCGCCTAATCCATTGAGACGACACCGTATGAATTATGGTTTAGCTAGAAACCAAAGCTGTCATTTCTTAAAGTTTGGGGTTGTGATGCTTATGTGAAAAAGTTTCAGCTTGATAAGCTCAAACCCAAATCGGAAAAGTGCATCTTCATAGGTGTCTCTGATGGTGTTTGTTGAGTTGGCATAAATCGAGATTAGGATTTGTCACTCCGATTGTTGGAGAGGTATCTCTGGGCCCTCTGGGTAATGCACATCACTATAAGCCTTGCAAGCAATGTGATTAATGAGTTAGTTGTGGGATGATGCATTACGGAACTACTAAAGAGACTTGACAGTAACGAGATTGAACTAGGTATTAAGATACCGACGATCGAATCTCGGGCAAGTAACATACCGATGACAAAGGGAACATCGTATGTTGTTATGCAGTTTGACCAATAAAGATCTTTGTAGAATATGTAGTAACCAATATGAGCATCCAGGCTCCGCTATTGGTTATTGACCGGAGATGAGTCTCGGTCATGTCTACATAGTTCTCGACCCGTAGGGTCCGCACGCTTAACGTTTTGTGACGATCAGTATTATAAGTTTATGTGTTTTGATGAACTGAAGGTAGTTCGAAGTCTCGGATTTGATCACGTACATGACGAGGAGTCTTGAAATGGTTGAGATGTAAAGATCGATATATTGGAAGCCTATGTTTGGACATCGGAATGGTTCCAGATGAGTTCGGGCATTTTTCGGAGTACCGGGAGGTTACCGGAACCCCCCGGGGAGTATATGGGCCTTATTGGGCTTTGGGGGAAAGAGAGAGGGGCTGCCTAGGGCAGGCCACGCTCCCCAAGGCCTAGTCCGAATTGGACTAGGGGGAGGGGCGGCGCCCCCTCCTTCCTTCTCTTCTCTCCTTCCCTTCCTTCTCTCCTACTCCTACTTGGAAAGGAGGGAATCCTACTCCCGGTGGGAGTAGGACTCCCTAGGGCGCGCCATAGTAGAGGGCCGACCCTCCCCCTTCTCCACTCCTTTATATACGATGGAGGGGGGCACCCCATAGACACACAAGTTGATCATTCATCTCTTAGCCGTGTGCGGTGCTGCCCTCCACCATAATCCACCTCAGTCATATCGTAGTGGTGCTTAGGCGAAGCCCTGTTCCGGTAGTATCATCATCACCGTCATCACGTCGTCCTGCTGATGAAGCTCTCCCTCGACACTCTACTGGATCGTGAGTTCGTGGGACATCACCGAGCCGAACGTGTGCAGATCACGGAGGTGTCGTACCTTCGGTGCTAGGATCGGTCGATCGTGAAGACGTAGAACTACATCAACCGCGTTGTCATAACACTTTTGCTTACGGTCTATGAGGGTACGTGGAAAACACTCTTCCCTCTCGTTGCTATGCATCACCATGATCTTGTGTGTGCATAGGAATTTTTTTGAAATTACTGCTTTCCCCTACAGTGGTATCCGAGCCAGGTTTATGGGTAGATGTTATATGCGCGAGTAGAACACAAAGGAGTTGTGGGCGTGGGTATATACATATTGCTTGCCGTCACTAGTTGATTCTTGATTCGACGGTATTGTTGGATGAAGTGGCCCATACCGACATTACGCGTACGCTTATGCGAGACTGGTTCTACTGACGTGCTTCACACACATGTGGCTGGTGGGTGCCAGTTTCTCCAACTTTAGTTGAATCGGATTCAATGAACATGGTTCTTTCTGAAGATCAAAAAGCAATCACTATACCACATTGTGGTTTTTGATGCGTAGGTAAGAACGGTTCTTGCTCAGCCCATAGCAGCCACGTAAAACATGCAACAACAAAATAGAGGACGTCTAACTTGTTTTTGCAGGGCATGTTGTGATGTGATATGGTCAAGACATGATGCTAAATTTTATTGTATGAGATGATCATGTTTTGTAACACAGTTATCGGTAACTGGCAGGAGTCGTATGGTTGTCGCTTTATTGTACGAAATGCAATCGCCATGTAATTGCTTTATTATCACTAAGCGGTAGCGATAGTCGTAGAAGCAATAGTTGGCGAGACGACAACGATACTTCGATGGAGATCAACGTGTCAAGCCGGTGACGATGGTGATCATGACGGTTGTTTAGATATGGAGATCAAAGGCACAAGATGATGATGGCCATATCATATCACTTATATTGATTGCATGTGATGTTTATCCTTTATGCATCTTATTTTTTTAGTTCGATGGTAGCATTATAAGATGATCTCTCACTAAATTTCAAGATATAAGTGTAGCGACCCGACCTCAAACGGTCAAGTCTCTGTGCTTTAGTGTCATCCCTGGATTGCTAATGCTGACACACACAGTACTCAAAGGATTTATAACAGAGTAGCAATCACACACTTATTACATCGGTTGTCTCAAAAGAGAACTTATTACAATAATATGGCTTAAGTCCATCTAATACGATAATAACAGAAGGCTTGGAAGATAAAGTGAGTCCATCAAATCCAACGACATAGCTGAGCTGCAGGGCAACGGCCTAATGAGCCTTACTCCTCGTCTGAAATGTCTGCAACATAATACGTTGCAGCCCGAAAACGGGTCAGCACATGGAATATGCTGGCAAAGTAACACAGTAGAGCAGGAACAGAATAATGCTATCACTACATGCATATATGGCTGGTGGAAAGCTCTATGGTTACAGTTTTTGCGAAAAAGCCAATTTCCCTAGAACAAAGGAATAGATTTTTATTTAGCTATCATGGTAGTTGAAACATCATTGAGAAGGTTCCTCCAACTCAATCCCAATTAAAGTGATTAACAACCCAACAATATTAATTAAGAGTGGTGAGATACTTAAGATACTCCAAGTACTAGATACTCAAGATTGTCCATAACCGGGGACACGGCTAACCATGATTAGTTTATACACTCTGCAGAGGTTAGCGCACTTTTCCCCACAAGATCGATCGCCTCCGTTGGATTTCTTGCACTACATGATGTTTGAGAAACGGATGACCGAGACACAGTCTTTCAGAAACATTAACTCTCTACTCCGGGTAGACCATACCAAACCTACAAACCCACTACCTGCTGATCTACCTCTTCAAGAGCTTCACGTAACTTACTCAACTATGCTAGAGCCCATAATAGCTTGTGGCTGCACACGGAAGTTTCTACCATGAATAATCTCAGTTCCCTTTGAGCCTGGGTGGCAGTCCATAGGAAGATCACACGGGTACTCCGGGATTTCCAAAAAAATACAGGCAACACTGGGTACTCCAGGTGCCTCAATCCACCCAGATGTAAATTTTAGTTGCCACCTTAAGTTGAACCATTAATTCACAATCTCATATCGGTCATGGATTTCACTCACCCAAACCACGTCTACGAGCATAGCATAGCAATATAAGAAACACGTAGAAGTAACTCCCCAGGGTTTGAATGTAACAGGGCAATAGGTTCTACCTCATAAACTACTTCCCAACACACAAGTTAATGTCGTCCTAACGATGCAATGTTTGAGGATTGGAGCTAATGCATAAAAACTGGGTGATAAAGGGATATTATCAAAGTGTTACTTTCCTTGCCGACAATCCGCGAAACCTAGGGACTCGTAGTAGCATGCTTCACACTCCGGGAATTCTATCACAAACAAACAATAGCATACATAAGAAACAACCACAGATGCACGGGAAAAACTCAAATAAGAAGATCTAACCGGAAAGTTCAACTTAAGAACTCCGGTTTGCAAAAAGAATCAAACCAAACAGAGCAACGAAACTCAAACGGCGAAAGAAACAAGATCCGTTTACTAATCCGAACTAAGGTCAAATTTTAAAGTATCAAAATCTTGTTCAAGTTGGTTAAGCGGAAAGAGGATCTCGATACGAAGATCTGATAAAAGAAAGCTGACGACTAACGAGCGAAAAGATAAACTGAAACGAAAATCGGATCAGAAATCACGATCGAGAATAATCGCGGAAAAATCTGATAAAAGAAAACTGACGAACAGACTAACGAACCAGCGTTCGTTAGCTGTAACTAACGGGTGAAAATCGTTCGCTAAAATGAACATAAAGACGAACGTCCGCTAAATAAAAGAACCAGGAAAAACCGGCGAACCGATCTAAAAAAACAAACTAGGGGTTTTTCAAAAAAACCGAATCGGTTTTCTTAAAAAAAACCGGGCGGCGGCGAACGCGCGTTACCTCTCCGGCGAGACGGGGCTCGGGCGGCGGGGCAGCGGGCTTGCGGGGCGGTGGGGCGAGGCGGCGCGGCGCGGCGAGGGGCGGCGGTGGCGGCGCTGTAG
>NC_041386.1:565085339-565093518 GCF_002162155.2 Triticum dicoccoides
GTGGCGCGGTATATAAGGGGGGGGAGGTGGCTTGGAGGAGGGGGCAAGGCGGCGGCGGTGGAGGAGTCCGGCTCGAACTCCGGTCCGAGTCGGGGCGGCGACGCGCGCAACTCCGCGCGGGAGACGGCGGCGGCGGCGGTTGGGCCGGCCCGGCTGGGTTTGGCCCAGTCGGCGCTTGGGAGTTCCCTTTTTTTAAAATAATTCCGTCGAACAGAAAATAAATCCTAGAAAATAAAATAAAAATCTAAAAATGCCAAAATAAATTTTCACCGTCTAAATAAAATATTTAGAACAAGATGAACATTTTCTTGGCCCTAAATGCAGTTTTGAAAAACATGCAATTTTTCTAATGCAAAGAAAATTGCAATAAAATCCAAATAAAATCAAATAAATAATTTTAATATTTTCCTCCAATATTTCATTTATTTTGGAGAAGTCATATTATCTCCTCTCATATATTTTTAATTATGAAATATTTTCAGAGAGAAAAATAATTAAAACCAAAATCCTCGTTTCACTATTTGATAAAAATCAAACAAGGAAACCGGGAAATCCCCAACTCTCTCCGTGGGTCCTTGAGTTGCTTAGGATTTCAAGGATTGCTGAACGAAAATGCAATAAAATATGATATGCAAGAATGACCTATGTACAACATTCCAAATTGAAAATTTGGGATGTTACAAACCTACCCCCTTAAGATGAATCTCGCCCTCGAGATTCAGGTTGGCTAGAAAAATAGGTGTGGGTGGTCTTTGCGTAGATCATCCTCTCATTCCCAGGTGGCTTCATCCTCGGTATGGTGGCTCCACTGAACTTTGCAAAACTTGATGACCTTGCTGCGGGTGACTCGACTAGCAAACTCCAAAATCTTGACTGACTTCTCCTCATAAGTCGAATCACTGTCCAACTGAATCGCCTCCAAGGGTACTGTATCTCTTAATGGTATATCGGCCATCTCAGCATGACACTTCTTCAACTGTGAAACGTGGAACACATCATGAACTCCTGACAGTCCCTTGGGTAATTCCAATTTGTAGGCAACTTCTCCCTTCCGTTCCAAAACAAGATATGGTCCTACAAATCTCGGGGCTAACTTTCCTTTAACTCCAAAATGTTTTACTCCTCGCAAGGGCGATACTCACACATATGCTCTATCTCCAATTTCATAGGTTACCTCCTTGCGTTTTGAGTTTGCATAACTCTTCTGCCTGGACTGAGCAATCTTCAGTCTATCACGAATCAGCTTAACCTTCTCTTCAGACTCCTTGATCAAGTCTGGTCCAAACAACTGTCGGTCTCCTACTTCATCCCACATTAATGGCATTCTGCACCTTCGTCCGTACAGGGCTTCGAACGGTGCCATCTTCAAACCGGCTTGGTAGCTATTATTGTATGAGAACTCTGCGTAAGGCAAATTGTCATCCGACTAGATCCATAATCTAGCGCACAGGCTCTCAACATGTCCTCCAGAATCTGATTGACTCTCTCGGTCTGTCCATCCGTCTGCGGGTGAAACACTGTACTGAACTCCAGTCTTGTTCCCAAGGTCTGGTGTAGCTGATGCCAAAACTTTGAGGTAAACTGTGTTCCTCTATCTGATACGATGGTCCTCGGAACTCCATGCATACATACGATCCTGGACATATATATCTTGGCCAACTTCGCACTTGTATAAGTGGTTTTCACTGGGATAAAGTGAGCCACTTTGGTCAAGCAATCAACTACTACCCATATGGAATCATATCCTGATTTGGTCCTGGGAAATCCGGTGATAAAGTCCATGCCAAGTTTATCCCACTTCCATTCGGGTATCGGCATAGGCTGTAACCATCCTGCCGGCTTTTGATGCTCTGCCTTCACTCTCTGACATACATCACATACGGCTACATACTCGGCAATATCCTTCTTCATACCTGTCCACCAAAAACGTTCCTTCAAATCCAAATACATTTTGGTGTTTCCGGGGTGTATCGAGTATGGTTAGTCATAAGCCTCCTGTAGTGTTAACTTTATGATCTCTATGTTATTGGGCACGTATATCCGGTCCTCAAACCATAAGGTATCGTGCTCATCCTCACGAAAACCTTTGACCTTTCCTTTTCTTATGTTCTCCTTTATCTCGGCAATCTCTTTGTCATCCTTCTAAGCTTCTCGAATCTTTCCCAACAATGTAGACTGAACCTCCATTGTTGCAACAAAACCTCTAGGAACAATTTCTAATCAAAGTTCCATGATATCCTCTGCTAACTCCTTTGGCACTCCCTTACTCACAAGGATATTAGAATAACTCTTCCGTCTTAAAGTGTTTGCTACGACATTGGCCTTTCCTGGATGATAGTGCAGCTTCATGTCATAATCCTTTATAAGCTCCAACCATCTCCTTTGCCTAAGGTTCAGTTCCTTCTGTGTGAAGATGTACTTCAAACTCTTATGATCCGTGTACACATCACAATGGTTTCTAATAAGGTAATGTCTCCAAGTCTTCAATGCATGCACTACGACTGCTAACTCCAAATCATGTGTGGCATAATTCAACTCGTGAGGTTTTAGTTGTCGCGAGGCGTACGAAACAACTCTTCCATCCTGCATAAGCACACTTCCAAGTCCTAAGCGAGAGGCATCGCAATACACTTGGAATTCCTTACGTATATCTGGCAGGGTCAGCACTGGGGTTGTAGTCAAACATTTCTTCAACTCCTGGAAACTTGCCTCGCAGTCTTTCATCCATTTAAACTTAGTATCCTTCTTCACTAATTCAGTCATTGGCTTCGCAATCTTGGAAAAATTCTCAATGAATCTCCGATAGTATCCTGCGAGTCCAAGAAAACTGCGGATCTCGCTAACTGAAGTGAGTGCCAACCATTCAGTGACTGACTAAACCTTGCTGGGGTCTACTGCTATACCTTCTCCTGATATAACATGTCCAAGGAATCCGACTTCCTTCAACCAAAACTCGCATTTGCTGAACTTGGCATACAACTGGTGTTCCCTGAGTTTCTCGAGAACTAGTCGCAAATGCTCCTTGTGCTCCTCTTCACTCTTCGAATATACCATTATATCATCAATACACACCACAACAAACTTGTCCAAATATTCCATGAATACCTTGTTCATCATGCTCATGAAATAGGCAGGGGTGTTAGTCAGTCCAAACAACATGACCGTATATTCGTATAATCCATAACGCGTGGTGAATGCTATCTTGGGTATATCTTTCTCTCGAATCTTCAAATGATGGTATCCCGATCGCAAATCAATCTTCGAAAACACCTTAACTCCTTGCAGCTGATCAAACAGACCATTGATCATCGGCAGCGGGTACTTGTTCTTGATCGTCACTTCATTCAAGGCCCGATAATAAACAACCATTCTTAGGGATTTATCCTTCTTCTCCACTAAAAGCATCGGGGCTCCCCAAGGTGATGAACTCCTTCGAATGTATCCTTTCTCCAACAACTCCTTGATCTGTTTCTTAATTTCCTCCAGATCATTCGCGAGCATCCGATAGGGTCTCTTGGATATTGGCCCGGTACCTGGCAGTAGCTCTATCAAAAACTCGATATCCCGATCCGGTGGCATGCCTGGTAACTCCTCTGGAAAAACATCCGGGTAATCCTTCACTACATGCACTTCCTCCTAAACAACTCCCGTGAGAGTATTCACTTGACTCCTCCTAGACACATGCCTAGATACATACTTAATCCTTTTTCCCTCCGGGGTGGTGAGATAAATTGACTTACTAGCACAGTTAATGCTTCCTCCATACTTTGACATCCAGTCCATACCTAATATCACATCCAATCCTTGTGACTCCAAGATAATTAGGTTGGACAGAAAAACATGGGTGCCAATGGTCAGGGGTATCTAGTCGCACCATCGACTAGCCATATACTCTGCTCCAGGTGAACTCACTAAGAGAGGGGTCCTAAGGGTTTGGGTTGGTAGTTTAAACTTATCCACAAATCGCCTTGATATGTATGAATGCGATGCACTAGTATCAAATAGAACAAGAGCGGTAAATGACTTAACCAAAAACTTACCTATTACCGCGTCCGGCTGCTCTTCAACCTCCTCCATGTTAACGTGGTTCACTTGTCCTTTGTTGAATGGATTGGGCTTCTTCCCAGCGCTCCCATTTCCGTTTCCATTCTTTCCTTCAGGGCACTCCGTGGCATAGTTTCCAGTCTTCCCGCACTTGAAACAAGTAACGTGACTTAGGTCTCTTTTGGCGGGTGTGGCTGGATTGGGGCGGTTCTGATTGTTATTGGCTCCGTTCCCATTCCCATTCTTAGTTGTGATTATGCGATCCTCCTACGGTGTGGTTATGACCTCCATGGTTATGAACAAGTCCTCCTGAGTTTGGGGTTAGGCGAGGCTTCTGCTGAGATCCTGAGTTATACCTCCCTTGTCCATACTTCCTCTTACGGCTCTCAATCTGCTGTTGCTTCCCTTCAATAATAAGAGCCTTATCTACCAACTCCTGGTAGTTGTTGAAGGTGGCTACCATCAACTGCATACTCATCTCATCATTCAGCCCTTCCATAAACTTCTCCTGCTTCGCGGCATCTGTGGCCACATCGTCAGGGGCATAGGGCGATAGCTTGCTAAACTCATCCACGTACTGAGCCACAGTACGGTTCCCCTGGCGTAAGTTGCGAAACTCATGCTTCTTCAAATTCGTGGCTCCAGTGGAGACATGGGCTGTACGGAAAGCTTGCTGAAATTGGTCCCATGTCACCGTGGCTATAGGGTAGGTGACAGTGTAATTCTCCCACCATGATGCTGCTGGTCCATCAAACTGATGTGCGGCAAAACGCACCTTCTCAGCATCAGTACATCCTGCAGTGGTCAACTCCCTTCCAATCTTGCAGAGCCAATCATCTGCTACTATAGGCTTGGTGCTACTGGAAAACACCGGCGGTAGCAACCTCAGAAAACAGGCTAAGTTGTCAACTGGTGGTGGTGGTGGATTGTTGTTGTTGTTGTTGCCCTAATTCTGAACTAACAATTGCATCAGGGTATTCTGCTGCTGAATCAACTGAGTGAGCTTCGGTGGGAAAGCAAATCCGGGGTCATGTCTCAGAGGCATCTGATGGGTTTAGAGGGGAGAGACTAGAATAGAATGAGGTCTAATGAGAAGGCACTACCCATATGCACATGAGACAAACACAATCATTTCACTCAATCAATCAAGCAAGGCATACAATCGATCTAACTATCGCAAAAGTGCTCGGACTACTTTATTTACATGGTGGAATACTACTACTGATATGGTGGTCTACTAAAAATATTCCTCGGTTGCAGATTCCATGATATGTGCTCCAGCTTCGTCTTCAAAGTCATCATCGCTAAGGTCGGAGTCGGTGTCATCGATGATGATGTAGTCCTCCGGGCGAATCTCCTTGGGTTCTTCATCTTCTTCTACTAGAGTTGGGTCTCCCATGAATATTCCGATCTTCTTAATCAGGTCATCATTCTTCTCCAATAGTGTTGCAATTTCCTCCTCATATCCATCATGTCTAGACTTAAGTTCTTCTTCCAACTCGATGATCCTTATCTTCGCCTTCTTCAAATCTATCATGTCTGGGCACATCTGATTCTCCTGGCATCGAATGTGTTGGTTTAGTTCCTGGATGAAAGCTGCAATTGATCTATCCTTCCTGGTGCTGATCATTTCCCATTGCTCGTCTCGGTGCCCACATATCTGATAGATAGTGTCCTTAAGATCCTTGTGATATACATCTCCAATGCGTCCCATGGTGATGTGAGCTACCATACTCTTTCCTAAACTCCAGGTTGGTGCGTCGAAGGAAAATTCTATGGGCTTAGCGACTGTCGTGAATGTCCTTCCTGGAACTTAAACTTGAATCATCCATCGGTCCTCTTCTGGTAAAGTGGCGTTGTATGTCCCGGTGAAGCTTGGTATTCCTATATTCAAGTACCTAGTGACTTCCTTCAAGTGTCGTCCAAAAGGTGCGTCTTCATCCGGTTGTGCAAAATTGTTCCTTGCATCAGCCATCCTAAAGAGTAGAAAATGGAGAGGAGTTAGAAATGAGAAGAGAATAGTGATATAGGGCTTTAGCTTAGTGGCCGTGTCCTACACTCAGTGTGTGCTCTGATACCATCTTTGTAGCGACCCGACCTCAAACGGTCAAGTCTCTGTGCTTCAGTGTCATCCCTGGATCGGTAATGCTGACACACACAGTACTCGAAGGATTTATAACAGAGTAGCAATCACACACTTATTACATCGGATGTCTCAAAAGAGAACTTATTACAATAATATGGCTTAAGGCCATCTAATACGATAACAGCGGAAGGCTTGGAAGATAAAGTGAGTCCATCAACTCCAACGGCATAGCTGAGCTGCACGGCAATGACCTAACGAACCTTACTCCTCGTCTGAAAAGTCTGCAACATAATACGTTGCAGCCCAAAAACGGGTCAGCACATGGAATATGCTGGCAAAGTAACACAGTAGAGCAGGAACAGAATAATGCTATCACTACATGCATATATGGCTGGTGGAAAGCTCTATGGTTACAGTTTTTGTGAAAAGCCAATTTTTCCCTACAACAAAGGAATAGATTTTTATTTAACTATCATGGTAGTTGAAACATCATTGAGAAGGTTCCTCCAACTCAATTCCAATTAAAGTGATTAACAACCCAACAATATTAATTAAGAGTGGTGAGATACTTAAGATACTCCAAGTACTAGATACTCAAGATTGTCCATAACCGGGGACACTGCTGACCATGATTAGTTTATACACTCTGGAGAGGTTTGCACACGTTTCCCCACAAGACTCGATCGCCTCCGTTGGATTTCTCGCACTACATGATGTTTGAGAAACGGATGACCGAGACACAGTCTTTCAGAAACATTAACTCTCTACTCCGGGTAGACCATACCAAACCTACAAACCCACTTCCTGCTGATCTACCTCTTCAAGAGCTTCATGTAACTTACTCAACTATGCTAGAGCCCATAATAGCTTGTGGTTGCACACGGAAGTTTCTAGCATGAATAATCTCAGTTCCCTTTGAGCCTGGGTGGCGGTCCATAGGAAGATCACACGGGTACTCCAGGATTTCCAAAAAAATACAGGCAACACTAGGTACTCCAGGTGCCTCAATCCAGCCAGATGTAAATTTAAGTTGCCACCTTAAGTTGAATCATTAATTAACAATCTCACATCGGTCATGGATTTCACTCACCCAAACCACGTCTACGAGCATAGCATAGCAATATAAGCAACGCGTAGAAGTAACTCCCCAAGGTTTGAATGTAACAGGGCAATAGGTTCTACCTCATCAACTACTTCCCAACACAGAAGTTAATGTCATCCTAACCATGCAATGTTTGAGGATTGGAGCTAATGCATAAAAACTGGGTGATAAAAGGATATGATCAAAGTGTTACTTGCCTTGCTGACGATCCGCGAAACCTAGGGACTCATAGTAGCATGCTTCGCACTCCGGGAATTCTATCCCAAACAAACAATAGCATACATAAGCAACAAGCATAGATGCACGCGCAAAACTCAAATAAGAAGATCTAACCAGAAAGTTCAACTTAAGAACTCCGGTTTGCAAAAAGAATCAAACCAAACGGAGCAACGAGACTCAAACGGCGAAAGAAACAAGATCCATTTACTAATCTGAACTAAGGTCAAATTTTACAGTACCAAAATCTTGTTCAAGTTGGTTAAGCGGAAAGAGGGTCTCGAGACTAAGATCTAGGTGTTTGAATCGCCTGATTCCGACTAACGAGCGAAAAGATAAACTGAAACGAAAATCGGATCAAAAATCACGATCGAGAATAATCGCGGAAAAATTTGATAAAAGAAAACTGACGAACAGACTAACGAACGAGCGTTCGTTAGCTGTAACTAATGGGCGAAAACCGTTCGTTAAAACGAATGTACGGACAAACGTCCGCTAAATAAAAGAACCGGGAAAAACCGGCGAACCGATCTAAAAAAACGAACTAGGGGTTTTTCAAAAAATGAATCAGTTTTCTTAAAAAACCGGGCGACGGTGAATGGCCCGTTACCTCTCCGGCGAGGCGGGGCTCGGGCGGCGGGGCAGCGGGCTTGCGGGGCGGCGGGGCGAGGCGGCGCGGCGAGGGGCAGCGGCGGCGGTGTTGCAGCGGAGGCGGCAAGGCGCAGGAGCGG
>NC_041386.1:565094040-565151702 GCF_002162155.2 Triticum dicoccoides
AGGCGGCGGCGCGGCTCGGCTCGGGCTGCAGGGCGGCGGGGTTTGGTGGTGGTGGCGGCGGGGTGGCACGGTATATAAGGGGGGGAGAGGTGGCTTGGAGGAGGGGGCAAGGCGGCGGCGGTGGAGGAGTCCGGCTCGGACTCCGATCCGAGTCGGGGCGGCGGCGCGCGTGACTCCGCGCGGGAGATGGCGGCGGCGGTTGGGCCGGCCCGGCTGGGTTTGGCCCAGTCAGCACTTAGGAGTTCCCTTTTTTTAAATAATTCTGTCGAACAGAAAATAAATCCTAGAAAATAAAATAAAAATCTAAAAATGCCAAAATAAATTTTCACCGTCTAAATAAAATATTTAGAACAAGATGAACATTTTCTTGGCCCTAAATGCAGTTTTGAAAAACGTGCAATTTTTCTAATGCAAACAAAATTGCAATAAAATCCAAATAAAATCAAATAAATGATTTTAATATTTTTTCCTCCAATATTTCATTTATTTTGGAGAAGTCACATTATCTCCTCTCATATATGTTTAATTATGAAATATTTTTGGAGAGAAAAATAATTAAAACCAAAATCCTCGTTTCACTATTTGATAAAAATCAAATAAGGAAACCGGGAAATACCCAACTCTCTCCATGGGTCCTTGAGTTGCTTAGGATTTTGAGGATTGCTGAACGAAAATGCAATAAAATATGATATGCCAGAATGACCTATGTATAACATTCCAAATTGAAAAATTGGGATGTTACAATAAGTGTTCTCCCTGAGTATGCACCGTTGCTACAGTTCATCGTGCCGAGATACCACATGATGATCGGGTGTGATAAGCTCTACGTTCACATACAACGGGCGCAAGCCGGTTTTGCACACGCGGAATACTCAGGTTAAACTTGAAGAGCCTAGCATATGCAGATATGGCCTCAGAACACTGGAGACCGAAAGGTCGAGCGTGAATCATATTGTAGATATGATCAACATAATGATGTTCACCATTGAAAACTACTCCATCTCACGTGATGATCGGACATGGTTTAGTTGATTTGGATCATGTGATCATTTAGATGACTGGAGGGATGTCTATCTAAGTGGGAGTTCTTAAGTAATATGATTAATTAAACTTAATTTATCATGAACTTAGTCCTGGTAGTTTTTGCATATCTATGTTGTAGATCAATAGCTCGCGTTGTAGCTCCTATATATTTTCGATATGTTCCTAGAGAAAACTAAGTTGAAAGATGATAGTAGCAATGATGTGGACTGGGTCCGTGATCTGACGATTATCCTCATTGCTGCACAGAAGAATTATGTCCTTGATGCACCGCTAGGTGATAGACCTATTGCAGGAGCATATGCAGACGCTATGAACGTTTGACAAGCTCGGTATCATGACTACTTGATAGTTTAGTGCACCATGCATTACGGCTTAGAACCAGGACTTCAAAAATGTTTTGAACGCCATGGAGCGTATAAGATTTTCCAAGAGTTGAAATTGGTATCTCATACTCATGCCCATGTCAAAAGGTATGAGACCTCTGACAGTACTTTGCCTACAAGATGGAGGAGAATAGCTCAACGAGTAAGCATGTGCTCAGAATGTCTGAGTACTACAATCACTTGAATCAAGTGGGAGTTAATCTTCCCGATAAGATAGTGATTGACAGAGTTCTCTAGTCACTATCACCAAGTTACTAGAACTTCGTGATGAACTATAATATGCAAGGGATAATGGAAATGATTCCCAAAGCTCTTCACGATGCTGAAATCGGCAAAGGTAGAAATCAAGAAAAAGCATCAAGTGTTGATGGTTGACAAGACCACTAGTTTCAAGAAAAATGGCAAGGGAAAGAAAGGGAACTTCAAGAAGAATGGCAAGCAAGTTGCCACTCCCATGAAGAAGCCCAAAGCTAGACCCAAGCCTGAAACTGAGTGCTTCTACTGCAAAGGAAATGGTCACTGGAAGCGGAACTGCCCCAACATAGGTATATTTGATATACATGTTATTGATGTGTACTTTACTAGTGTTTACAGCAACCCCTCGGTATTTGATACCGGTTCAGTTGCTAAGAGTAGTAACTCGAAATAGGAGTTGCAAAATAACTAGAGACTAGTTAAGGACGAGGTGACGATGTGTGTTGGAAGTAATTCCAAGGTTGATACGATCACCATCGCACACTCCCTCTACCTTTGGGATTAGTATTGAACCTAAATAAATGCTATTTGGTGTTTGCATTGAGCATTAATATGATTAGATCATGTTTATTGTAATATTATTATTCATTTAAGTCAAAGAATAATTGCTATTTTGTTTATATGAATAAAACCTTCTATGGTCTTACACCCAATGTGAATGGCTTATTGAATCTCGATCGTAGTGATACATATATTCATAATGTTGATCCCGAAAGATGCAAAGTTGATAATGATAGTGCAGCATATTTGTGGCACTACCGTTTAGGTCATATTGGTGTAAAGCACATGAAGAAACTCCATGCAGATGGACTTTTGGAATCATTTGATTATGAATCATTTGATGCTTGCGAACCATGCCTCATGGGCAAGATGACTAAGACTCCATTCTCTGGAACAATGGAGCGAGCCACCGACTTATTGGAAATAATACATACTGATGTATGCTGTCGATGAGTATTCAGGATCGCGGCGGGTATCGTTATTTTCGAACCTTCACAGATGATTTGAGCAGATATGGGTATATCTACTTAATGAAACAAAAGTCTGAAAGATTTGAAAAGTTGAAAGAATTTCAGAGTGAAGTGGAGAATCGTCATAACAAGAAAATAAAGTTTCTATGATTGGATCACGGAGGGAATATTTGAGTTACGAGCTTGGCCTTCATTTAAAACAATGTGGAATAGTTTCACAACTCACGCCACCTGGACCACCATAGCGTAATGGTGTGCCTGAACGTCGTACCATACTTTATTAGGTATGGTGCGATCTATGATGTCTCTTACCGATTTTCCACTATCATTTTGGGTTATGCATTAGAGACAGCTGCATTCACGTTAAATAGGGCACCATCTAGATCCGTTGAGACGACACCATATGAACGGTGGTTTGGCAAGAAACCTAAGCTGTCATTTCTTAAAGTTTGGAGTTGCGATGTGAAAAGGCTTTAGCCTGATAAGCTCAAACCCAAATCAGAGAAGTGCGTCTTCATAGGTTACCCAAAAGAAACTGTTGGGTACACCTTCTATCAAAGATCTATGATGACCCACAAGTATAGGGGATCTATCGTAGTCCTTTTGATAAGTAAGAGTGTCGAACCCAACGAGGAGCAGAAGGAAATGATAAGCGGCTTCCAGCAAGGTATTCTCTGCAAGTACTGAAATAAGTGGTAACAAATAGTTTTGTGATAGGATAATTTGTAACGAGCAACAAGTAACAAAAGTAAATAAAGTGCAGCAAGGTGGACCAATCCTTTTTGTAGCAAAGGACAAGCCTGGACAAACTCTTATATAGAGAGAAGTGCTCTCGAGGACACATGGGAATATCGTCAAGCTAGTTTTCATCATGTTCATATGATTCGCGTTTGGTACTTTGATAATTTGGTATGTGGGTGGACCGGTGCTTGGGTACTGTCCTTACTTGGACAAGCATCCCACTTATGATTAACCTCTATTGCAAGCATCCGCAACTACAAAAAAAGTATTAAGATAAACCTAACCATAACATGAAACATATGGATCCAAATCAGCCCCTTACGAAGCAACGCATAAACTAGGTTTAAGCTTCTGTCGCTCTAGCAACCCATCATCTACTTATTACTTCCGCCTTCCTCTAGGCCTAAATAATGGTGAAGTGTTATGTAGTCGACGTTCACATAACACCACTAGAGGAGAGACAACATACATCTCATCAAAATATCGAACGAATACCAAATTCACATGACTACTAATAGCAAAACTTCTCCCATGTCCCCAGGAACAAACATAACTACTCACAAAGCATAATCATGTTCATAATCAGAGGGGTATTAATATGCATATAGGATCTGAACATATGATCTTCCACCAAATAAACCAACTAGCATCAACTACAATGACTAATTAACACTACTAGCAACCTACTAGTACCAATCCTGGACTTGGAGACAAGAATTGGATAAAAGAGATGAACTAGGGTTTTTAGAGGAGATGGTGCTGGTGAAGATGTTGATGAAGATTGCCCCCTCCCGATGAGAGGAGCGTTGGTGATGACGATGGCGATGATTTCCCCCTCCCGGAGGGAAGTTTCCCCGGTAGAACAGCTCCACTAGAGCCCTAGATTGGTTCCGCCAAGGTTCCGCCTCGTGGCGGTGGAGTTTCATCCGAGGAGATGGCTTGTGATTTTTTTCCTCATTGAAAGACTCCATATAGCAGAAGATGGCCATCGAAGGGCCACCAGGGGGCCCACAAGGTAGGGGCGCGCCCAGGGGGTAGGGCATGCCCCCACCCTCGTGGGCAGGGTGTGGCCCCCCTGGTGAACTTCTTGCGCTCAATATTTTTTATATATTCTGAAAACGTCTTTCGTGAAGTTTCAGGACTTTTGGAGCTGTGCAGAATAGGTCTCTAATATTTGCTCCTTTTCCATCCCAGAATCCCAGCTGCCGGCATTCTCCCTCTTTATGTAAACCTTGTAAAATAAGAGAGAATAGGCATAAGTATTGTGACATAATGTGTAATAACAGCCCATAATGCAATAAATATCGATATAAAAGCTTGATGCAAAATGAACGTATCAACTCCCCCAAGCTTAGACCTCGCTTGTTCTCAAGCGAAAGCCGAAATCGAAAAATATGTCCACATGTTTGGAGATAGAGGTGTCGAAAAAAAGTAAAATACGGACATGAGGGCATCATGATCATTCTTAGAACAGCAACTTACATAATTCTTGTCATATGATTTCTTATGCTAGAGTAATAATTCAATCACAATTTCGAGTATGAATTGTAAACTTTGTTGAAAACTAACAAACTATAATCTCAGTCATTGGAGCAATTGCAATTTATCATAACATAGGAAAGAGTCAATATATAAGAGCTTTTCAGCAAGTCCACATACTCAACTATCATATAGTCTTTCACAATTGCTAACACTCACGCAATACTTATGGGTATGGAGTTTTAATCGGACACGGAGAAAGATAGGGGCTTATAGTTTTGCCTCCCAACGTTTTACCTCAAGGGTAATGTCAACAATAATAGTTCATGAAAACTCACATCCAATTAGCCATATATACCAGGATCTTTCCAACATACTGTGCTTGCAAAGGATAAAATGTAAAAAGGAAGGGTGAAGATCACCATGACTCTTATGCAATGTAGGAGATAAAAGTAAAAGATAGGCCCTTCGCAGAGGGAAGCAGAGGTTGTCCTGCGCTTTTATGGTTGGATGCACAAAACCTTAATGCAAAAGAACGTCACTTTATATCGCCACTTGTGATATGGACCTTTATTATGCAGTCTGTTGCTTTTATTTCTTCCATATCACACAATCGTATAAAGCTTATTTTCTCCCACACTAATAAGTCATACATATTTAGAGAGCAATTTTTATTGCTTGCACCGATGACAACTTACTTGGAGGATGTTACTCAATCCATAGGTAGGTATGGTGGACTCTCATGGCAAAACTGGTTTAAGGGTATTTGGAGGCACAAGTAGTATCTCTACTTGTTAAGATGAATTTGGTTAGCATGAGGGGGAAAGGCAAGCTCAACCATGTTGGATGATCCACGACAGTATAATTTATCTCAGATGTAAGAAAACATAACCCATTATGTTGTCTTCCTTGTCCAACGTCAACTCTTTAGCATTTCATATTTTAATGAGTGTTCACAATCATAAAAGATGTCCAAGATAGTATATTTATATGTGAAGACCTCTCTTTCTTTATTACTTCCTATTAATTGCAACGGTGACCAAAACTATGTTTCTCAACTCTCAACAACTTTTATTCATCATACTTTTTCTATGTGAGCTCATTACTCTCCATAAGATCCATATGATCTCTTTGTTTCCTTTTTTATTCTTTCTCTTTTCTTTTATTCACTTAGGATCATGGAAAAAGAATCAAGCCATTGACTCAACACTAATCTTTATTATATATTGCTCACGGACTCGATTACATAGAAGGATCATAAAGCAAAACTCACAACTAGATCATACTAAAACTTTATTCTACTAGATCAAGATATTATCAAAAGGATCAAACTAAGAAAAACGGTAAAGATAAAAGTAATGGTGATACGATACCGGGGCACACCCCAAGTTTGGAAGTTTCCAAGGGGAGTGCCCATACCAGATACTCAATTCTTTTTTGTTGGTGGAGAAGGTGATGGTTTTGTTGATGGCGTAGGCTTGTCGTCCTTCTTCCAAGGCATAGGCTCACCATCATAGAAGGATGATCGAGTCTCCTGAAACCTCAAATCTGCAGCCAAACTCATCCTCTTGAATCTATATTCATACTCACAGTTTTGATTTTGCAGGTCATAGATCTGGGCTTGGAGGTGCTCGATTTTCTCATGAAGCTTGAAGATGGCCTCCCCAATGTCCTTGACGTCCAGCTTGTGGTTGTTGGTGAACTCCGTGATCATAGATTGGAATCGAGTCCACTCTCCACCATCTCCTGACACTTGAAAACATCTTGCTCCAATGCCTCGAGCCTTGCCTCCGTGCTTCCGGTCTTTGGTCCCTCATCATCGCGGATGTGCAACAACCCCTCACGCATGTCAATGGTTTGAGGGTGTTGCAGCACCTCCGCGAGGTAGGGGTTGATGACCTTCTCGAAGAACCGGTCCTTGGGGGCACTTGAAGATGACATGACATCCTGGATCTGTCAGAAAAATAGTTCGAAACACAAACAGGGGATAATTGCGTGATACGGGAGTCAAAACCCCCGGGAGATTATATAATGAATTTTTACCGACCAAAATACGTGTCGTGTATGAAAACGGAGTCCGGAGAGCGCACGAGGCGCCCACGAGGCAGGGGGCGTGCCCAGTAGGGTAGGACGTGCCCTCCACCCTCGTAGAGGCCTCGTGTTCTTCTCGGACTGCTTCTTATTTTTCTATTTTTCTAAATATTCCAAAACGGAGAAATATTGCCTTAAAAACTGTTTTGGAGTCGGTTTACTTACCGTACCACATACCTATTCCTTTTTGGAGTTTGAAACGTTCCGAAAATTGTCCCTTATGTATTCCTCCGGGGTTACAGTTTCAACATTTATGGGATTACCTGAGATATAATGTTTGATTCTTTGACCGTTCACCACCTTCGGATTTGTGCCTTCGAAGTTCTTGATTTTTATGGCACCGAAACGATAGACCTCCTCGATAACGTAAGGACCTTCCCATTTAGAGAGAAGTTTTCCTGCAAAAAATCTTAAACAAGAGTTGTATAGCAATACATAATCACCTACGTTAAACTCACGCCTTTGTATCCTTTTATCATGCCATCTTTTAACTTTTTCTTTAAACAACTTGGCATTTTCGTAGAATTGGGTTCTCCATTCATCAAGTGAACTAATATCAAATAACCTCTTCTCACTGGCAAGTTTAAAATCATACTTGAGCTCTTTAATAGCCCAATATGCCTTGTTTTCTAGTTTGAGAGGTAAGTGGCATGCTTTTCCATAAACCATTTTATACGGAGACATACCCATAGGATTTTCATATGCAGTTCTATAGGCCCATAATGCATCATCAAGTTTCTTGGACCAATTCTTTCTAGACCTATTGACAGTCTTTTGCAAAATTAATTTGAGCTCTCTATTACTCAATTCTACTTGACCACTAGACTGAGGGTGATAAGGGGATGCAATTCTATGATTAATATCATACTTAGCAAGCATTTTACGGAAAACACCATGAATAAAATGTGAACCACCATCAGTCATTAAATATCTAGGGACTCCAAATCTTGGAAAAATAACTTCTTTAAGCATTTTAATAGAAGTGTTATGATTAGCACTACTAGTTGGAATAGCTTCTACCCACTTAGTAACGTAATCAACAGCAACTAAAATATGTGTATATCCATTAGAGGCAGGAAAAGGTCCCATATAGTCAAGGCCCCAAACATCAAATGGTTCAATAATGAGTGAATAGTTCATAGGCATTTCTTAACGTCTACTAATATTACCAATTCTTTGACATTCATCACAAGATAAGAGAAACTTATGGGCATCCTTGAAGAGAGTAGGCCAATAAAAACCAGATTGCAATACCTTATGTGCAGTCCTATCTCCAGCATGGTGTCCTCCATAAGCTTCGGAGTGATACTTGCATAGGATATGTTCCTGTTCATGCTTAGGTACACAACGCCTAATAACACCATCTACTCCTTTATAAAGATGTGGGTCATCTCAAAAGTAATGCCTCAAATCATAGAAGAACTTTTTCTTTTGTTGTTATGTGAAACTAGTGGTATAAACTTAGCAACAATGTAATTAGCATAATCAGCATACCATGGAGTAGTATGAGAAGCATTTATGACATTTAATTGCTCATTAGGAAAGCTATCATCAATAGGTAGTGGGTCATCAAGCACATTTTCTAACCTAGACAAGTTGTCTGCAACGGGGTTCTCAGCTCCCTTTCTATCAACAATATGTAAGTCAAATTCTTGTGAATAGTTACTTTAGAATCAACAATATAAGGTCTGAACTTATCCATAAGATATTTATAGAAGCATGATCAGTGTGAATAGTTACTTTAGAATCAACAATATAAGGTCTGAACTTATCACAAGCAAATACAACTGCTAAGAATTCTTTTTCAGTAGTAGCATAATTTCTTTGAGCATCGTCTAGGGTTTTACTAGCATATTGAATAACATTTAATTTCTTATCAACTCTTTGCCCTAGAACAGCACCTACAACATAATCACTAGCATCACACATATTTTCAAAGGGTAAATTCTAATCAGGTGGCTGAACAATAGGTGCAGAGATCAATGTTTTCTTAAGTATTTCAAATGCTTCTACACAATCATCATCAAAGACAAATAGTATATATTTTTGTAATAAATTAGTCAGAGGCCGAGAAATTTTTGAGAATTTCTTAATGAACCTCCTATAAAATCCTGCATGACCAAGGAAACTTCTTATACCTTTGATGCCCTTGGGGCATGGTATCTTTTCAATAGCATCAACCTTGGCTTTATCAACTTCAATACCTCTTTCAGAAACTTTATGCCCCAAGACAATACCTTCATTAACCATAAAGTGGCACTTTTCCCAATCAAGACAAGATTAGTTTCTTCACATCTCTACAAAACTCGATCAAGGTTGCTCAAGCAATCATCAAAAGAAGATCCATAGACGGAGAAATCATCCATGAAAACCTCACAAATCTTTTCACAAAAGTCAGAGAATATAGACATCATGCATCTTTGAAAGGTAGCAGGTGCATTACATAAACCAAAAGGCATACGTCTATAAGCAAAAGTACCAAAAGGGCAAGTAAAAGTAGTCTTTGATTGATCCTTGGCTGACACAGGTAGTTGAGAGAAACCAGAATAACCATCTAGAAAGCAAAAATGTGTATGTTTGGATAATCTTTCTAGCATTTGATCGATAAAAGGTAAGGGGTAATGATCCTTTTTAGTGGCCTTATTTAATTTGTGCAAATCAATTACCATCTTATAACCTGTAATAATTCTTCGAGGAATCAATTCATCTTTATCATTAGGAACAACAGTAATACATCCCTTCTTAGGGACACAATGGACAGGACTTACCCATTGACTATCAGCAACGAGATAGATTATACCTGCCTCAAGAAGCTTTAGTATTTCCTTTCTTACAACTTCTTTCATTTTAGGATTCAGCTGTCGTTGATGATCACGAACTGGTTTAGCATCTTCTTCCAAATTTATTTTATGTTGACATAGAGTGGGACTAATGCCCTTAAGATCATCAAGAGTATACCCAATAGCAGCACGGTGCTTCTTCAGAGTTTTCAATAATCTCTCTTCCTCATGCTTTGAAAGGTTAGCACTAATAATAACAGGATATATCTTGTTCTCATCAAGATAAGCATATTTAAGAGTATCAGGCAACGGTTTAAGCTCAAACACGGGATCACCCTTGGGTGGAGGAGGATCCCCTAGGATTTCAACAGGCAAATTGTGTTTCAGAATAGGTTCCTGTTTAAAGAATACTTCATCTATTTCCCTTCTTTCATTCATAAACATATCATTTTCATGGTCTAGCAAATATTGTTCTAAAGGATCACTAGGAGGTACGGCAATAGAAGCAAGACCAATAATTTCATCCTTACTAGGTAATTCTTCTTCACGGTGTTGTCTACTAAATTTAGAGAAATTAAATTCATGATACATGTCATCTAAACCGATAGTAACAACATCCTTTTTGCAATCTATCTTAGCATTAACAGTGTTTAAGAAGGGTCTACCAAATATAATGGGACAAAAGCTATCTTGTGAGGAACCAAGAACAAGAAAATCAGCAGGATATTTAGTTTTCCCACACAAGACTTCAACATCTCTAACAATTCCCATTGGTGAAATAGTATCTCTATTGGCAAGTTTAATTATGACATCAATATCTTCTATCTCAGCAGGTGCAATATCATGCATAATTTCTTTGTATAAGTTGTAAGGTATTGCACTAGCACTAGCACCCATATCACATAAGCCATGATAACAATGATCTCCTATTTTAACAGAAATAACAGGCATGCCTACCATAGGTCTGTTTTTATCTTTTGCACAAGGTTTAGCAATTCTAGCAGTCTCATCAAGGAAATGAATAACATGCCCATCAATATTATCAGACAAGAGATATTTAACAATGCAATATCAGGTTCAACTTTAATTTGCTCAGGATGTGTATACGTTTTAATATTGCTTTTACGAACCATAGTTGAAGCTTTAGCATGATCCTTTATCCTGACAGGGAAAGGTGGTTTCTCAACATAAGAAGTAGGAACAACAGGATCATTATAAGTGATGGTATTTTCTTCAACTTTAATAGGTGCAGCTACTTTTACTTCTATGGGAGGATGATATTTAAACCACTTCTCCTTGGGGAGATCAACATAAGTAGCTAAATATTCACAGAAAGAAGCTACTATTTCAGAGTCAAGTCCATATTTAGTGCTAAATTTACGGAAAACATCGGTATCCATAAAAGATTTAACACAATCAAACTTAGGTGTCATACCTGACTCCTTACCTTCGTCGAGGTCCCAGTCTTCAGAGTCGCGTTTAATTCTTTCCAATAAATCCCATTTGAATTCAATAGTCTTCACCATAAAAGAGCCAGCACAAGAAGTATCAAGCATGGTGCAATTGCTATGAGAAAGCCGAGCATATAGATTTTGAATAATTATTTCTCTTGACAACTCATGATTGGGGCATGAATATAACATTGATTTAAGCCTCCCCCAAGCTTGAGCGATACTTTCTCCTTCGCGAGGCCAAAACTTATATATATAATTGCGATCACGATGAACAAGATGCATAGGATAAAACTTCCGATGAAATTCCAATTTCAATTTTTTGTAGTTCCATGACCCCGTATCATCACATAGCCTATACCATGTCAATGCATCTTCCTTCAAAGATAAAGGGAAGACCTTCTTCTTAACAACATCTCCGGGTACACCTGCAAGCTTAAATAATCCACAACCTTCATCCACATATATTAGGTGCTCATCAGGATGCTTTGTTCCATCTCCTGCAAAAGGATTAGCTAGCAGTTTTTCTATCATACCCGAAGGAATTTCAAAGTAGACATTTTCATTTTCAGTAGGTTCAGTAGGTTGAGGAGCAACTCTTTGCTCTACTGGTCGGGGTGAAGATACCCCGAACAAGCCCCTCAGAGGATTACTTTCCATAGTAACAAGTGACAGTAAATTTCAGCACACTATTTAAATTTTTCCTTACCAAATTCCACCTACCAAAGGCGCTTCACTCCCCGGCAATGGCGCCAGAAAAGAGTCTTGATGACCCACAAGTATAGGGGATATATTGTAGTCCTTTCGATAAGTAAGAGTATCGAACCCAACGAGGAGCAGAAGGAAATGATAAGTGGTTTCCAGCAAGGTATTCTCTGCAAGTACTGAAATAAGTGGTAACAGATAGTTTTGTGATCGGATAATTTGTAATGAGCAACAAGTAACAAAAGTAAATAAAGTGCAGCAAGGTGGACCAATCCTTTTTGTAGAAAATAACAAGCCTGGACAAACTCTTATATAGATAAAAGTGCTCCCGAGGACACATGGGAATATCGTCAAGCTAGTTTTCATCACGTTCATATGATTCGCGTTCGGTACTTTGATAATTTGGTATGTGGGTAGACTAGTGCTTGGGTACTGTCCTTACTTGGACAAGCATCCCACTTATGATTAACCTCTATTGCAAGCATCCGCAACTACAACAGAAGTATTAAGATAAACCTAACCATAGCATGAAACATATGGATCCAAATCAGCCCCTTACGAAGCAACGCATAAACTAGGGTTTAAGCTTCTGCCACTCTAGCAAACTATCATCTACTTATTACTCCCCAATGCCTTCCTCTAGGCCCAAATAATGGTGAAGTGTTATGTAGTCGATGTTCACATAACACCACTAGAGGAGAGACAACATACATCTCATCAAAATATCGAACGAATACCAAATTCACATGACTACTAATAGCAAAACTTCTCCATGTCCTCAGGAACAAACGTAACTACTCACAAAGCATAATCATGTTCATAATCAGAGGGGTATTAATATGCATATAGGATCTGAGCATATGATCTTCCACCAAATAAACCAACTAGCATCAACTACAAGGAGTAATTAACACTACTAGCAACCTACTAGTACCAATCCCGGACTTGGAGACAAGAATTGGATACAAGAGATGAACTAGGGTTTTGAGAGGAGATGGTTCTGGTGAAGATGTTGATGAAAATTGCCCCCTCCCGATGAGAGGAGCATTGGTGATGACGATGGCGATGATTTCCCCCTCCCGGAGGGAAGTTTCCCCGGTAGAACAGCTCCGCCAGAGCCCTAGATTGGTTCCGCCTCGTGGCGGCGGAGTTTCGTACGAGGAGATGGCTTGTGATTTTTTCCTCATCAAAAGACTCCATATAGCAGAAGATGTCCATCAGAGGGTCACCAGGGGGCCCACGAGGTAGGGGGCGCGCCCAGGGGGGTAGGGCACGCCCCCACCCTCATGGGCAGGGTGTGGCCCCCTGGTGAACTTCTTGCGCTCAATATTTTTTATATATTCTGAAAACGTCTTCTGTGAAGTTTCAGGACTTTTGGAGCTGTGCAGAATAGGTCACTAATATTTGCTCCTTTTCCATCCCAGAATCCCAACTGCCGGCATTCTCCCTCTTTATGTAAACCTTGTAAAATAAGAGAGAATAGGCGTAAGTATTGTGACCTAATGTGTAATAACAACCCATAATGCAATAAATATCGATATAAAAGAATGATGCAAAATGGACATATCAATCCAAAGGAAAGATCTTTGTTGCTAAGAATGGATCCTTTCTAGAGAAGGAGTTTCTCTCAAAAGAAGTGAATGGGAGGAAAGTAGAGGTTAATGAGGTAATTGTACCTTCTCTCAAATTTGAAAGTAGCTCATCATAGAAAACCGTTCACGGGATGCCTACACCAACTAAAGAGGAAGCTAATGATAATGATCATGAAACTTTGGATCAAGTTACTACCGAACCTCGTAGGTCAACCATAGCATGTTCCGCAAAGGAAATGGTCACTGGAAGTGCAACTGCCCTAGATACTTGGCGGATAAGAAGGATGGCAAAGTGAACAAAGATAAATTTGATATACATGTTATTGATGTGTACTTTGCTAGTGTTTATAGCAAACCCCTCGGTATTTGATACTAGTTCAGTTGCTAAGAGTAGTAACTCGAAACGGGAGTTGAAAAATAAACAAAGGGTAGTTGAGGACGAGGTGACGATGTGTGTTGGAAATGATTCCAAGGTTGATAAGATCACCATCGCACACTCTCTTTACCTTCGGGATTAGTGTTGAACCTAAAATAAGTGTTATTTGGTGTTTGCGTTGAGCATAATATGATTGGATCATGTTTATTGCAATATGGTTATTCATTTAAGTCAAAGAATAATTGTAATTCTGTTTACATCAATAAAACCTTCTGTGGTCATACACCCAAGGTGAATGGTTTATTGAATCTCAATCGTAGTGATACACATATTCACAATATTGAAGCCAAAAGATGCAAAGTTAATAATGATAGTGCAACCTATTTGTGGCACTGCCGTTTAGGTCATATTGGTCTAAAGCGCATGAAGAAACTCCATGCTGATGGACTTTTGGAATCACTTGATTATGAATCACTTGATGCTTGCGAACCATGCCTCATGGGCAAGATGACTAAGACTCCGTTCTCCGGAACAATGGAGCGAGAAACTGACTTATTGGAAATAATACATACTGATGTATGCAATCCGATAAGTGTTGAGGCTCGTGACGGGTATCATTATTTTCTTACCTTCACAAATGATTTGAGCAGATATGGGTATATCTACTTGATGAAACATAAGTCTGAAACATTTGAAAAGTTCAAAGAATTTCAGAGTGAAGTGGAAAATCGTCATAACAAGAAAATAAAGTTTCTACGATCTGATCGCGGAGACAAATATTTGAGTTACAAGTTTGGTCTTCAACTAAAATAATGTGGAATAGTTTCACAAATTCATGCCACCTGGAATACCACAGCATAATGGTGTGTCCGAACGTCATGACCGTACTCTATTGGATATAGTGCAATCTATGATGTCTCTTACCAATTTTCCACTATCGTTTTGGGGTCATGCATTAGAGACATCTACATTCACATTAAAATAGGGCACCGTCTAATCCATTGATATGGCACCGTATGAATTATGGTTTAGCTAGAAACCTAAGCTGTAGTTTCTTAAAGTTTGGGGTTGTGATGCTTATGTGAGAAAATTTCAGCCTGATAAGCTCAAACCCAAATCGGAAAAGTGCATCTTCATAGGTGTCTCCGATGGTGTTTGTTGAGTTGGCATAGATCGAGATTATGATTTGTCACTCCGATTGTCAGAGAGGTATCTCTGGGCCCTCTCGGTAATGCAATTCACTATAAGCCTTGAAAGCAATGTGACTAATGAGTTAGTTGTGGGATGATGCATTATAGAACGAGTAAAGAGACATGCTGGTAACGAGATTGAACTAGGTATTGAGATACCGACGATCGAATCTTGGGCAAGTAACATATCGATGATAAAGGGAACAATGTATGTTGTTATGCGGTTTGACCGATAAAGTTCTTCGTAGAATATGTAGGAACCAATATGAGCATCCAGGTTCCGCTATTGGTTATTGACCAGAGATGAGTCTCGGTCATGTCTACACAGTTCTCGAACCCATAGGGTCCGCACGCTTAACGTTATGTGACGATCGATATTATGAGTTTATGTGTTATGATGAACCGAAGGTAGTTCAAAGTCCCGGATTTGATCACGGACATGACGAGGAGTCTCGAAATGGCCGAGATGTAAAGATCGATATATTGGAAGCCTATGTTTGGACATCGGAATGGTTCCGGATGAGTTCGGGCATTTTCTGGAGTACCGGGAGGTTATCGGAACGCCCCGGGGAGTATATGGGCCTTATTGGGCTTTAGGGGAAAGAGAGAGGGGCTGCCTAGGGCAGGCCGCACTCCCCCCAAGGCCTAGTCCAAATTGGACTAGGGGGAGGGGCGGCGCCCCCCTTCCTTCTCTTCTCTCCTTCCCTTCCTTCTCTCCTACTCCTACTTGGAAAGGGGGGAATCCTACTCCCGGTGGGAGTAGGACTCCCTAGGGCGCGCCATAGTAGAGGGCCGGCCCTCCCCCTCCTCCACTCCTTTATATACGGGGGAGGGGGGCACCCCATAGACACACAAGTTGATCATTGATCTCTTAGCCGTGTGCGGTGCCCCCGTCCATGATAATCCACCTCAGACTTATCGTAGCGGTGCTTAGGGGAAGCCATGTTCCGGTAGTATCATCATCACCATCATCACGCCGTCGTGCTGATGAAGCTCTCCCTCGACACTCTACTGGATTGTGAGTTCGTGGGACGTCTAAGCGGAATGTGTGCAGATCGCGGAGGTGCCGTACCTTCGGTGCTAGGATCGGTCGATCATGAAGACGTACGACTACATCAACCGCGTTGTCATAACGCTTTCTCTTATGGTCTACGAGGGTACATGGACAACACTCTTCCCTCTCGTTGCTATGCATCACCATGATCTTGCGTGTGCGTAGGATTTTTTTTTGAAATTACTGTGTTCCCCTATAGATTCGGCGGTATTGTTGGATGAAGCGGCCCGGACCGACCTTACATGACCACGTTCATGAGACCGGTTCCACCGACAGATATGCAACTAGTTTTGCATAAAGGTGGCTGGCGGGTGTCTGTTTCTCCAACTTTAGTTGAATCGAATTTGACTGCGGCCGGTCCTTGTTGAAG
The DNA here is from genome assembly GCF_002162155.2 of Triticum dicoccoides. NCBI lineage: Eukaryota > Viridiplantae > Streptophyta > Magnoliopsida > Poales > Poaceae > Triticum > Triticum dicoccoides. The sequence continues at coordinate 565,110,523 of NC_041386.1, forward strand.
GTTAAAACCTCAAACTTGATAAATCACCGTTGTGTTTTTGATGCATAGGTAAGAAAGGTTCTTACTAGAAGCCCGTAGCAGCAACGTAAAACTTGCAACAACAAAGTAGAGGACGTCTAACTTGTTTTTGCAGGGCATGTTGTGATGTGATATGGTCAAGACATGATATGATATATGTTATTGTATGAGATGATCATGTTTTGTAAAAGTTATCATCAACTGGCAGGAGCCTTATGGTTGTCGCTTTATTGTATGAAATGCAAACGACATGTAATTGCTTTACTTTATCACTATGCGTGAGAGATAGTTGTAGAAGCAATAGTTGGCGAGACGACCATGACGCTACGATGGAGATCAAGGTGTCAAACCGGTGACGACGGAGATCATGACGGTGCTTTGGAGATGGAGATCAAAGGGACAAGATGATGATGGCCATATCATGTCATGTATTTTGATTGCATGTGATGTTTATATTTTATGCATCTTATTTTGCTTTGTACGGCGGTAGCATTATAAGATGATCCCTTACTAAAATTTCAAGGTATAAGTGTTCTCCCTGAGTATGCACCGTTGTGACAGTTCGTCATGCTGAGACACCACGTGATGATCGGGTGTGATAAGCTCTACGTTCACATATAACGGGTGCAAGACAGTTTTGCACATGCGGAATACTCGGGTTAAACTTGACGAGCCTAGCATGTACAGATATGGACTCGGAACACTGGAGACCGCAAGGTCGAACGTGAGTCATATAGTAGATATGATCAACATAGAGATGTTCACCATTGAAAACTACTCCTTCTCACATGATGATAGGACATGGTTTAGTTGATATGGATCACGTGATCATTTAGATGACTTGAGGGATGTCTATCTAAGTGGGAGTTCTTAAGTAATATGATTAATTGAACTTAATTTATCATGAACTTAGTCCTGATAGTTTTTGCATATCTATGTTGTAGATTAATAGCTCGCGTTGTAGCTCCTATATATTTTCGATATGTTCCTAGAGAAAACTAAGTTGAAAGATGATAGTAGCAATGATGTGGACTGGGTCCGTGATCTGACGATTATCCTCATTGCTGCATAGAAGAATTATGTCCTTGATGCACTGCTAGGTGACAGATCTATTGTACGAGCAGAAGCAGACGTTATGAACATTTGAAAAGCTCGGTATGATGACTACTTGATAGTTTAGTGCGCCATGCTTAAAGGCTTAGAACCGGGACTTCAAAAATGTTTTGAACGCCACTGAGCATATGAGATGTTCCAAGAGCCGAAATTGGTATTTCAGACTCATGCCCGTGTCGAGAGGTATGAGACCTCGGACAAGTACTTTGCCTACAAGATGGAGGAGAATAGCTCAGGAAGTGAGCATGTGCTCAGAATGTCTGGGTACTACAATCGCTTGAATCAAGTGGGAGTTAGTCTTCCAGATAAGATAGTGATTGACAGAGTTCTCTAGTCACTATCACCAAGTTACTAGAACTTCATGATGAACTATAATATGCAAGGGATGACGAAAACGATTCCCAAGCTCTTCATGATGCTGAAATCGGTGAAGGTAGAAATCAAGTAGCATCAAGTGTTGATGGTTAACAAGACCACTAGTTTCAAAAAAAGGCAAGGGAAAGAAAGGGAACTTCAAGAAATATGTCAAGCAAGTTGCCACTCCCGTGAAGAAGCCTAAAGCTAGACCCAAGCCTCAAACCGAGTGCTTCTACTGCAAAGGAATGGTCACTCGAAGCGGAACTGCCCCAAGTACTTGGCGGATAAGAAGGATGGCAAAGTGAACATAGGTATATTTGATATACATGTTATTGATGTGTATTTTACTAGTGTTTATAGCAACCCCTTGGTATTTGATACTGGTTCAGTTGCTAAGAGTAGTAACTCGAAACAGGAGTTGCAAAATAAAGAGAGACTAGTTAAGGACGAGGTGACGATGTGTGTTGGAAGTAATTCCAAGGTTGATACGATCACCATCGCACACTCCCTCTACCTTCGGGATTAGTATTGAACCTAAATAAATTTTATTTGGTGTTTGCATTGAGCATTAATATGATTAGATCATGTTTATTGTAATACGACTATTCATTTAAGTCAAAGAATAATTGTTGTTTTGTTTATATGAATAAAACCTTCTATGGTCTTACACCCAATGTGAATGGTTTATTGAATCTTGATCATAGTGACACACATATTCATAATATTAATCCCAAAAGATGCAAAGTTGATAATGATAGTGCAACATATTTGTGGCACTACCGTTTAGGTCATATTGGTGTAAAGCGCATGAAGAAACTCCATGCGGATGGACTTTTGGAATCACTTGATTATGAATCATTTGATGCTTGCGAACCATGCCTCATGGGAAAGATGACTAAGACTCCATTCTCTGGAACAATGGAGCGAGCCACTGAAATAATACATACTAATGTATGCGGTCGATGAGTATTTAGGATTGCGACGTGTATCGTTATTTTCTAACCTTCACAGATGATTTGAGCAGATATGGGTATATCTACTTAATGAAACACAAGTCTGAAACATTTGCAAAGTTCAAAGAATTTCAGAGTGAAGTGGAGAATCGTCGTAACAAGAAAATAAAGTTTCTACGATCTGATCACGGAGGCGAATATTTGATTTACGATCTTGGTCTTCATTTAAAACAATGTGGAATACTTTCACAACTCACGCCACCTGGACCACCACAGCGTAATGGTGTGTCCGAACGTCGTACCGTACTTTATTAGATATGGTACGATCTATGATGTCTCTTATCGAATTTCCACTATCATTTTGGGTTATGCATTAGAGACAGCTGCATTCACGTTAAATAGGACACCATCTAGATCCGTTGAGACGATACCGTATGAATGGTGGTTTGGCAAGAAACCTAAGCTGTCATTTCTTAAAGTTTGGGGTTGCGATGTGAAAAGGCTTCAGCCTATTAAGCTCGAACCCAAATCAGAGAAGTGCATCTTCATAGGATACCCAAAATAAACTGTTGGGTACACCTTCTATCACAGATCTGAAGGCAAGATCTTTGTTGCTAAGAATGGATCCTTTCTAGAGAAGGAGTTTCTCTCGAAAGAAGTGAGTGGGAGGAAAGTATAAGTTAATGAGGTAACTGTACCTTCTCTCGAATTGGAAAGTAGCTCATCATAGAAAGCTGTTCCCAGGATGCCTACACCAACTAAAGAGGAAGCTAATGGTAATGATCATGAATCTTCAGATCAAGTTACTACCGAACCTAGTAGGTCAACGAGAGCATGTTCCGCACCAGAGTTGTACGGTAATCCTGTTCTGGAAGTCATGTTACTAGACCATGACAAACCTACGAACTATGAGGAAGCGATGATGAGCCCAGATTTCGATAAATGGCTTGAGGCCATGAAATCTGAGATAGGATCCATTTATGAGAACAAAGTATGGACTTTTGTGGACTTACCCGATGAACGACAAACCATTGAGAATAAATGGATCTTCAAGAGGACGACGAACGCTGATGGTAGTGTTACTATCTATAAAGCTCGACTTGTCGCAAAAGGTTTTTGACAAGTTCAAGGTGTTGACTACGATGAGATTTTCTCACTCATAACACGGCCTTTTCAAACATGGATAACATCATGTTGGTAGTTTTATTCATGGTCGAAAATAGAACTACCAGCCAATTAACATCATGCTGATCAACATTCATGCATTGCACATCTTCATATGATGCACAATCCAAAAGATATGCTATTTTCAAAATGCCCACACACGGTCGAGTGTGCAAAAACAAAGAAAACGAGGGACGAAGTTTTGGCAAGTGTTGGACGTGGTGTGTGTAGATGACAATGGGGACTCACATGTCAATAATGGCAGAGTCAAAAAATTGGAGATATTTTCCCTACATCAGGTGGAATCGAACCTGGGCGGAACAATGGTTGGGTAGTTTCACTTGGTCACTGGGCTAGTTTAGTAGTTTCGGTACAAATAAGGCACTGCCTCAGGTGGTCCGATCTCATCCTGTGCCTTTGTGCGCTCGCCATGGCGCCGCTGTCTGCCGTTGTAAACATGCTGAACAAACGAGAGGAATCTGAAGAGGATTGTACGTGGACAGGTGGACAGGCAGGACCCACCAGGTATATGGCCGTACGCAAGCAAGTGCCTCATTGAAAAACTACTTCCTCCTAATGTTATACTCACATTGGGGCCCAGGAGTTTGTCAACATAGTTACATTTTTAGGTGCTTCAACGTAGTTACTAAAGGAGATAAATTTACAATGAAGCCGGGGAGCTAGCAGGTATCGTTTATTATCACTGGGGCAGCAAGTATCAACTGGGTTGTGGGCTGCCCCATCTAGGCTTTCTTTTTAACATGCGTAGCCCACGACATGCCAGTTTGTATTTTCTTGAGGGCCGTCATGTATCGACCGGCCTATGGACCTCCCATCCGAGGTTTTATTTTTCCTGAAACATCGGCAACCTAACTTATGTATTTTTTTGAAGAAAACGCAGAGGTCTGCTCTATTTTTCTATATAAGAATAGGAACGCCTGGTCCAACTTATGTTTTCCTTCTCACTATATTATATATATTTAAATTATTTTATATGTTATTATATGTTATTCTTATTGTCATCATATATTTAACAGATACTTACATATATAAGAAAACAATATCCAATGTCTTATTAACTTATAAAAGTAATTTCTTAACAATAAAATCCTGGATATTTTACATTAAGGCAACGAAAATCCTAGTGATTGTGTACAAAAGCTTGGTAAATTTAAGGACCAATGTAATAATAAATCACTTATTATGTAAATATATTTATATCAAAATGCTTAGCCCCTGTTTATTTTTTGATAACATTGCTGCGCCCAACCCAACATTATAATTAGAATCAGCCCAGCAAAATTGTGTATTTTGAGAAAGTGCAAATGGCCTGTAATTTTTAGGAAAAAAATAAATGGCCTGCATGGACGCTACATTATTTATTCACCAAGCCTAGAAAATGGACTGTAATTCTAAAAAATATATCAAATTGATGTAAATTCTGAAAAGATGGTTTGAATATGTGCCACATTTTTGGAGGCTGAAATGTGGGCTAATAGGTCGAAGCCAGCGCAAGTCGTTGTCAACTTAATCAACAAATGATTCTCACATTGTTAGCCGTTGGATTTACATCCAATGGCCGGCATCCATCTTCAATCTCTCGTATTCTCCCTCCAGCTCCGCTGGGACCACCTGCTCCCGCCTCCTGCTGCTAGCAGCTCTGCTTAGCACGCTTCTCTGTGAAGCGCTACCCCACCGCCGGCCAGGCCATCCCTCCACCCCTCCACACCTCATGTTCTTCTCCACCGACTGCCTAACACACTGCACCAGAACCAGTTAACCCTTGTACACCTCTCCGTCTGCGACTCCACTCCTGCGTCTTCCCATCTCCGGCTCGTTGCTGTCTGGAGCCTCACCGTCGTCCACCACCTTGGATGCGCTCAGCGCGGCATGGTCAACACACAAAAAATGAATACTCCCCCTGCTAGCTGGGAAGCACCATAGTGAGAGGCTGACTTGTGGGCCTACTAAGTTGACGGAGATGGAGGGCTTTGTCAACTTAGTCAATATGAATGATTCTAGCTCCACTGACCGTACAATGTCCATCCAACGACCGTAGTGCTTCTTCAACCTCTGGTCTTCTTGCTCCAGCGGCCCAAACCAGCGCCGGTCGTGTTGTATGCTCCTGCCTCCTGTGGCCGGTTGTGCTGCCGCGGAGGCCTCACTGCCCCCTACTACTCCCACCGCTGGTCAGGCCCTACGACGACGGCAGCCTCACATCGCAGCCGAACTAGTGAACCCTAGTACTCCTCTCCGCATGGGCATCCACTGTCGCATCTTCCCCGGCTTCGCATCATCTCCTTCCTAGGCCTCACCGTCGTCCACCGCCATGGTGCTCTCGGCGCGGCATGGTCAATGTGGTTAAGGAACGACTTCCATCAGAAGAGTACTGTACGTGGAGAGGCTGACAGCTGGGTCCACGGCCGCATCAAGGAAGTGCCTCCTTATTACGCGGAAAATAATGATTCCTCCACCTGACAGCAGGGACCCACCGGACGGGCCATCGTATTTCATGAAAAAAACGTTTCCCACTGACTGCTAGGACCCACCAGCTACATCTTCGCACGCAAGGAAGTGTGTGATAGTCGGGACCCACCTGCTTGAAGCATACGTAGCGTTGTCATTCTGGTCACGAACGTGTACGTACATACGATCGATCTGTCTATAGGCTGCAGCGATGAACTGTGGCCGTGTAAGGAAGGACACGTGTCGTAGTATAGGCGCGCACGTGTCGTAGTAGAGGCGCACATGTAGCATGTCACACAGTCCCATTAATATCGTGTACACGTACGTACAACCAGGGTGCAATAAAGTAAATACGACCACATACGTACATACGGGCGGGGTCTCGAACGCCTACTCGCGCATATGTACGGCCATGGCTCATGTACATGGCTGGGTCGGAATGGAGAAACTGCGTCATTGTGTTCATCGGGAGCCAACCGGCTTGGACGGAATAGCCAATCGAAACGAGGCCTAGCGTACCGCAGAATGGATGAAACGACCTTGTGTTCGACCAGCTACGACCGAAACGGGATCCTGTTCATCGGGAGGGGTCTAGCGTACCGCAAAACGGAGGAAATAGACTTCTATTGGACCTCATACGGCCAAAACGGGGTCCTGTTGATCGGGAGGGGTGTTGCGTACCGCAAAACGGAGGAAACGGACTTGTGTTGGATTGCTACGGTCGAAACGGGGGTCCTGTTCATCGGGAGGGGTGTGGCGTACCGCAAAACGGGACTCCACGCGATAATGTTCATCTCCATCGTCGACTGCCTCCGCGGGCTACTGTTCATCCACCGTCGACCTCCTCCAGCCTCCACCTGCGACTGTTCATCCACGGGCTCCGGTTCATCCAGCCTCCACCGCTCCTCCACCGGCTACTATTCAGCCAGCCCTCTCCGCGGGGTCCCGTTCAACCACCCCTCCACGGTTTACTGTTCAACCACCCCTCCACAGGCTACTGTTCATCCAGCCCTCCACCGGCTACTGTTCAACCAGCCCTCCATGGTGTCTTGTTCATCCAACCCTCCACGTGGTCATGTTAATCCACCACCAACCGGCTCGATCGGGGTCCTGTTCATCCAGCGGCAACGACCTTTACTACCACGGGGTCCTGCTCATCCACCCCCACCCAGAACTGTTCATCCAACCCCCCAACAACGCTCACTGTTCATCAAGAGGCAGCATCGATCAGCTTCAGTTAGCAGCAGTAGCAAAGGAATCACTTGGGTTCAGTTAACAGCAGGGGATCGATCGGGGTTGAAGATCGTAGCTAGTGTAATCGCTCGGGTTTAGTTAGAGCCCAACGCCTCGCTCGGGTTCAGTTAGAGCGCAACGCCTCGCACACACACACGTACGTGTACGAGAGAAATGCACAAACCTCTGTGCATCGCTCGGCCCCGACCACCCACCGTAACCGGGAACTCCCCGATATTTTTCTCACCCTTGCTTCTACCACGTTTTTTTCCTTCATGGATGGCCCAAAGAATGTCATGCAGCTGCATCTCTGGCCCTCCCAGGACAAAAAGCCCATTTTCTGTCTTGAATTTTTGTCATAGAAGGAGGAGCCCACCACATCTATGATGATACCGGGTGTTGGCACAATTATCGTCATAGAAGTGTCATAAGCATGACAGTAAAAAAATCGTTCGGCCCAAAATGTCACGGATGTATATTTTTTTGTAGTGGGCCTCCGGGTCTATTTTCCATCATATAAGTTTCTGATCTACTCTTTTTGCAATCTTTTACTTTCTGATCTATAAACCAAAAAATACCAAAAATATTCACTTTACCGTTTATCTATGTCTATCAGATCTCACTTTTGCAAGTAACTGTGAAGGGATTAACAACCCCTTTATCGCGTTGGGTGCAAGTTGTTGTTTGTTTGTGCAGGTATTCAGTGACTTGTGCGTTATCTCCTACTGGATTGATACATTGGTTCTCAAATTAAGGGAAATACTTATCTCTACTTTGTTGCATCACCCTTTTCTCTTCAAGGGAAAAACCAACACAACCTCAAGAAGTAGCATATACCACCGATAGAATCAATAGTTTCATCCAAATAGGCAAAACAATGCATCAAACACAGAATCTGTCTTAAACAGGACAGTCTGTAGCAATCTAAACATCTACCATACTTCTGGTACTCCATTTTTTTGAAAAATTAGGAAAAAATAAAGAATTTGTATAGCAAGAATGTGCAAAAAAATTCAGAAGCTTTTGACATTCCAGTAAAAAATTGAAAATTCACGCACTACAACCGTAGTTTCTGTTTTTGCACTGCACATACCAATAAGCAATCTGCTCATCCTAGAGGAAAATCTTGGCACAATAATCTTACAATACAAAAGATTTGTACAAGGATGATAATTATTTTTGTGAGAATCTTCAAGAAAAATTCTACATTGTTTCCATGAGCATGAACACAAGTGTTCAAGGTCGACCCTCACTTCTCCAATGCATCACCTTTCAATCGCTTCTCTTTTGTTAAAAAGTTTTAAGTTCCCCTCTATTTTTTTTAAACTATATAAAAGCACTCAACAGAAATAAATGACTCTCTAAAGCTTCCAGGTTGCCTCCCTGGCAGCGCTTTCTTTAAAGCCATTAAGCTAGGCATAAAGTGCTCAAGTAATGAATCCACCCGGACCCTAAGGTATATCAAAGACAATTTTAATTAACAATGATTTGGCATTTAGTAGTGAGCACAGATCTGGTCGAAAACCGTTTCTTATATTCCAGAGATCTGTAACTCCAATTGCGCTGAGATTTTAACACGGTTTTTTTTGGATATAAGCTTCCTTGTGCCAGAAGTAGAGACCCAACCGACGTTTGAGGAGAGCATAAGACACCTGGGCGTCCCTGGGGCATGGGGCGCGCCCTGGTGTGTTGTGGACACTGTGGGCCCCTGTTTGCATTGATTTCACCTCCCAAAAATCACATATGTTTCAAAATAATTCTCCGCAAATTTTTATCGCGGTTGGACTTCGTTTGATATGGATTTTCTGTGAACAAAAAAAATGCAAAAAACAGGAACTGGCACTAGGCACTGGATCAATAGATTAGTCCAATAAATCATATAAAAGTTGCCAAAATATGTGAAAGTTGTATAATATTTGCATGAAACAATCAAAAATTATAGATATGATGAAGACGTATCACATATTATGAGAGAAAAGGCATTAGAATTACTCCATAAAGCATTATTATGCATAAAAACATTGTAAATAACAGTAGGAAACATGATGCAAAATGGATGTATCCACTCCCCAAAGCTTATACCTCGCTTTTCCTCAAGCGAAAACCGGAATCGAAAAACATGTCCACATGCTTAGAGAGAGTATAGGTCAAGGACTTCCTTATTCACATACACATGGCCAACGGAGATGATCTCCACACCATTAAATATTTGCCGCTCAAACTAAAGGGGCCGGCTAGGTATTGGCTTAACAGCCTGCCTCCTCATTCTATCGGCAGCCGAGAGGCCTTAGAGGACGCCTTTCGAGCAAACTTCCAGGGCACGTACGTCCGACCTCTGGAGGCTGATGACCTCAGCTGTTTCACCAAGCAGCCAGGCAAATCAGCTCAGAAATTCTAGAACAGGTTCCTCATGATACGTCCCCGTCGTATCTATAATTTTCGATTGTTTCATGCCAATATTGTATCACTTTTACATATTTTTGGCAACTTTTTATATGATTTATTGGACTAACCTATTGATCCAGTGCCCAGTGCTAATTCCTATTTTTTGCAAGTTTTTTTGTATCGCAGAAAATCCATATCAAATGAATTCCAAACGCGATAAAAATTTACGGGGAATTATTTTGGAATATATGTGATTTTTGGGATTTGGAATCATCGCAAATGGAGTCCTGTAGTGGGCACAAACCACCAGGATCCGACCCTTGAGCCAGGCGCATGGTGGTGGGTTGTGCCCACCTCGTACATCGGTTGGAGCTCAACTTCGGGCACAAGGAAGCTTATATCCGGAAAAAATCATGTTAAAATCTCAACGCAATTGGAGTTACGGATCTCTGGGAATATAAGAAACGGTTTTCGGTCAGATCTGGGGAGTGCGAAATAGAAGAGAACCGAGAGGGAGATCCAATCCCGGAGGGGCTCCCGCCCCTCCACCGCCATGGAGATTGAGGACCAGAGGGGGAACTCTTCTCCCATCTAGGGGGGAGGCCAAGTAAGAAGATGAAGGAGGGGGGCTCTCTCCCCCTCGCTTCCGGTGGCGTCGGAGTGCCGCCAGGGGCAACGATTGGGACGACGATCTACATCAAAAATCTTGCTACCGTCAACACCAACTTTCTCCCCCTCTATGCAGCAGTGTAACACCTCTTCCCCCTTCTGTAATCTGTACTTAAACATGGTGCCCAACTCCATATATTATTTCCTAATGATCTATGGTTATCCTATGATGTTTGAGTAGATCCGTTTTGTCCTGTGGGTTAATCATGATCTTGGTTGGTATGATTGTATATTTTATTTATGGTGTTTTCCTACGGCGCCCTCCGTTCTCGCACAAACTGAGGGGCCCCCACTGTAGGGTGTTGCAATATGTTCATGGTTCACTTATAGTGGGTTGCGAAAGTGACAGAAACTTAAATCCGAGTAGGTGGGGTATGACGTATGGGAATAAAGAGGACTTACTTAATGCTATGGTTGGGTTTCATGACCTTAATGATCTTTAGTAGTTGAGGATTCTTGCTAGAGTTCCAATCATAAGTGCATATGATCCAAGTAGAGAAAGTATGTTAGATCATGCCTCTCCCTCATATAAAGTTGCAAGAATGATTACCAGTACTTGTTATCGATTGCCTAGGGACAAATGACTTTCTTGTTGGCACAAGCTATCCACTTTTATTACCTTGCAATTTATTCATAGTTTTATTCTCGCAAAGTACTCGTAGATTTATTCTTGCCAAATAGTTTCATACTTGTTTCCGATAAAGCAAACGTCAAGTGTGCATAGAGTTGTATCGGTGGTCGATAGAACTTGAGGGAATATTTGTTCTGCCTTTAGCTCCTCGTTGGGTTTGATGCTCTTATTTATCAAAGAAGGCTACAAATGATCCCCTATACTTGTGGGTTATCACATCACAAAGAAGAACCAGATCATAGACCGCTCTGAAGCCGAGGCCATCGTCGCATTTAAGAACAACATACAAGATGAATGGTTGGCCCGCCAGCTCGGATAGGATAAGCCAAGGACTATGGCAGCCCTCACCTCGCTGATGACTCGCTTTTGCACAGGAGATGATAGTTGGTTCGCCCGTAGTACTCACAACGGTGAGGCACCCACCTCGGAAACATGCGACGCCAATGGAAAACCCAAGCACAACAAAAATAAGCACATGTATAAAAATGGCATAAGAGATACGGAAGACAATGTGGACAACGCGTGGTTCACTGGACCTAAATCCGGACAAAAAAAGGAAGCCCTTGAAAGGGAACAAAGACGGACCTAGCCAGCTCGACAGGATCCTGGACCGGTCGTGCCAAATCCACGACACCCAGGACAAACCAGCAACCCACACCAATAGGAATTGATGGGTCTTTAAGCAAGCTAGCAAGGTCACGATAGAGGGTCAAGTAAAACCCAAAGTTGCAGCAAAGACGAGGATGAACCTCGGCGGACCAATAATGAAGGCTAAAAGAAGTTTCCCCATGAGGTAACCGAGGTCAGTATGATCTATGTTACTCACATCCCTAAAAGCGAGAGGAAGCATGTAGTCTGGGATGTCTACACGTTGGAGCCAGTCGCCCCGAAGTTCAACCCCTGGTCGGCTTCCCCAATCACATTTGAAAAACATGATTATCCGACTAGCATCAAGCATGGCGCATTGGTAGTGCTCGTCCTGGACCCAATTGTCGATGGTTACCATCTGATACATATCCTCATGGACGGCAGAATCAGCTTCAACCTCATTTATGAGGATACGATCAGTAAGATGGGCATTGACTCATCCCGGATCAAGCCGAGTACCATCACCTTTAAAGGTGTCATCCCAGGCGTCGAAGCCCCCTGCACCAGAATGATCACCCTAGAGGTAGTCTTCAGCTCCCCCAATAACTTCAGAAGCGAGGAATTAATCTTCGACATCGTCCCCTTTCGAAGTGGATACGACACGCTCTTAGGACGCACAACTTTTGCATGGTTCAATGCAGTCCTGCATTATGCTTATCTGAAGCTCAAAATGTTGGGACCCAACTGTGTTATAATAGTCAATGGTAACATCGAGCGCTCACTCCAGACGGGAAAGCAGACCGTGGCATTCACAGCTGAGGTTCAGGCGTCCGAGGAGGCGGCCTGCAGTGATAAATGCACCACTAGCTCTTCGAAGCACACGCGGGCTGCGCAAACCAACCCCGACTACATACTCCCGCACCCTAAATAGGGAGATGGGCTCCTTGCATGGCCTTTTTGGATGGGGCACTACATCTCCAGGGTGCATAATTTTGCACTCAAGATTCCCTGGGCCGCCGAGGAGCCAAAATTCATCAACCCGCCGGAGCGGCCCGACTGAGGACCGACTTGGCTACGAGCCCTCATCTCAACAGGTCTCTGTCAAAGAGCCTACAAGCATGAATTCCTCAATGTGGCTTAAACCACACAACAGACTCCTGCAAGACCTCTTTCAAGGGACTCGGCCAACAAATGCCTGAGGCATATAAAGGGACAAGATTGCACCATTCCTACTCAAATCACCACCGTCCATGACGGCAAGATGGTCATCAACATGGAAGCACAATCGTGCGGTAGGATGCGGCCCGGGCTCTTAAAGCCTGATGTCAATATCCGCCCTGTATTTTTCTTCCTCATGCACTCTCTTATGTTATCTTCTTTTTAGTTCCTGTCGTAGTAGCTTGACAGGCAACAACTTGAAGGTTATAAACATAAAAATATATGCCTTCTAATGGTATTACCTACATTCCTGTTCAAGCATTGCCTTTGCACTACAAGAACATCTTTCAAGATATAACTGTTAAGGGGCCTCATTCCCCTGCCTTACATGTCCGAAGTGTCCAACGTCTCAAATTTTGGCTTTATATGCATTAGTTTTGAATCTAGATTGTGGTCAATAGTTGGGTTGACAGACTCCTATGTGTACTCCTTACGTTCCCGATGAATTAGGCTAAGGGTGTAACAGGAGAACCACTGTCGATCGTGCCACCGGGTAAATTGGCAGAGCGCCTCAGTGGAGAAAGCCGAAAGCTGACTATTTAGGTAGGTGCAAACTGGTCGGCCATGAACGGACCGCGTTAAGCGATGTGACGATAGAGATCACACCCATGTTAAATGAAGGGCTTTATCTTTTTAGCCGAAGTGTGTCATGGTTTAGACCTCAGCTTACTAAGCCGACCACTTTCCACACCGGGGACTCATTATCAGCCCCCACAGTCAAACTCCCTAGATTAAATGAAAGTTATCAAGCCATTATAGTCTGATTGCCTGGTTCCTATGAGTAGAGACCGCCATCGGGAGCCGAGACATCGGCCAAGGGTCAAAGTTGTACCTCGGAACACACTTTGTATATTCTACATCGGGGTAGAAGTCGATGACTAGCCACTTTCAGTTTAAGAAGGTCACACATGAGGGAAAATAATTAAAAGAGTACATATGAAGGGATGTGAAACCATACTCATTCCATCAAACCATTAATTTCTAAACATTTCATAACTTCAGCATTCCGAAGTGCTACCTAGTAATACAAGGTGTCCTTTGGACACACGGCCTCGGTAATCCGAGCTCTTTCCTCTACCTTAGGGTAAAACTACTCCGCGGTGTGACGCTTGTCTGTGGGAAGACCCTAGCCACTGTAACCGCATCGACCTTGTGGAAGTGTGTCTTCACGCAGGCATACGCCCTCCGCGCTCCTTCAAAGCACGCGAACCTCCTCTAGCTATTGTCATGCGAGACAGCCCCCTGCAGGCGCATCCTGAGATCGAAGAAGCTGGTTGGAAGGGCTTTGGTAGGCCATAGTGCGACACAGAGGTCTTGAAGCGTCAGTATCTCCATGTGGAGTAGCTTCACCAGCTACTTGATTCGATTATTTAGCAGATGTGATGACGGAGACCCTGGGGACTGCCCCTAGAAGGCCTTCTCCACCTCGTGACCCTCCAACTGGTCGAAATGTGCAACGACATCTGCCACGCTTTGCCATAGCTAGGTGAGCTCGATGCACCCCTTGCTGCCAAACACACACCATAATAAGTATAGCTTACCCAAGGTGATTTGCTCCAACTGCTGGAGCACCTTGTGATCAGCCCGCGTTGTGGTCTTGAATTCAGAGTGGGCAAGCTGGAGCTTCCCAAGCTCCTCCTTTGTTTGCTGCCCCTCCGTCTGTAGCTTGTCGCGTGCCTGAAACACGCCCTTCAGGGTCTCCTCAACCTCTTGGACCCGCGCTCGGTCCTTCTCACTGTCCACCTGCTCGGTGGCCCAGGCCATTTCCGCCTTCACGGCTGCAGCCTTGTGCTGCTTCACCTCTTGCCAAGACTTTTTGAGGTCGGCCTTGAGCGTCTCAAGCTCAGCTAACGCTTCTATCATTAAAACAGTTCGGCCTTAGTTCTCCACCTAGCAAGATATATCACAACTTTTTCGTGTAAAATACCATGCACACATTGCTTACCATAGACTGCTCGAATATCTGGTTCACCAGGTTGAGGTCCTCCTGGGACCTCTCGAGCTTCCAATTCATCTCCACAATCTCCCCGAAGAAAAAGTTTGGAATCGACGTCGAAACTTGTCAGCAAAAATCCTTATTACAAAGCCTGCAGTCAAAATATTGAAGCTCCAGGAAGAATGCCTTAAGCAGCACCCTGGGGGCTATATAAGAAGCTCCTGATAAGATATACGACCCCAAGGACGATTTCTTCAAACCAACTTTGGGCTCAGGGGCTACTCACTCACTACGTCATTTAGAAGGTAGTGATATCATGTCCTCGGACATATACATAAATCAACAAGCTCAAATAAATAAGCTAATTCGGCACAAAGAGGCATACCTAGAGGCTCGTTATGGGGTTCTTGAAAACCTCATGCAGGTCGCCCCCCGCGGACCAGAAGCCTTGCAGCACCGCTCCTATTAAGGCACGATGCTCTTCCTTGAGGGAGGATACCTTTAGGGTCTCCTCCACCTCCTCGGTCCACACTGTGCTAGCCTATCCTTGGGTAGTCGGCGGGGGTGGCGGGACAACCTCGAACCCAGGCGCCGATGTGCCAACCCGAGTGGTCTCCACTTGCGGTGGCGGAGATGAAGCAAATATCGGCTAGACCGATGACTGACCCAGCCCCTCTTTAACGACCTCGGGGTGCTTCTCCCTCAGGTCTTGTTGGGCCGAGGTGTCGACCTCGGCCATGACGGCCACCTCTTCGGCCCTCGTCACGTTGGCTTCGGGGGCCAAGATGGACGTCGCCTCCCCTAGCCCATCACGCATTGGGGGAGGAGCAGAGGGCTTTGCAGTCTCGATGGCAGATGGTAATACGCTCGAGGAACCGCTGGGGATCACCCTTGGTGGATTACATAAGAAAATACGCTTTATGAGTTTACCTTTGCTAAATAAGACTTGTCCCATAAAAGGACATGATATAAAAATGACGGCTTACCCTCAAGGTGCCGATTTTTCCTCCCCAGCATGAGGAAGTCTTCTTCTGATCTGCCAGAGAGATCGGTTCTCTCCGGCGACTTGCCGGCGGCCCTAGCCGAGCTCCTCCTCAGCCTCTTCGAGCCCTTGGGATGCATGACGGCTTCGGCGTCCTCCAATGCTGCCCTCTTCCCTTCAGGGGAGGGTTCTCTTCTTCATCATCCTCCTCCGCATCACCGTCATGGGCAGAGGAGGCATGGGTCTCCTCGAACCAGACGACCGAGGTCTCCCGAGCCCAAGCACTCGTCTTGCCCTTTAGGGACTTCGTCCCTTTGGGGGCCACCACGTGCGGCTCCTTGGTTAGGAGCACAGTGAGCAGGGGAGTCAGCTGCTCCTCTGGTAGCGGGGCTGGGCATCGCGCTTTTTGTGCCCATGCCAGCCACTTTAGCAGGCGTTAAGCATAAGCGATTCATCAAAATCTACCCGTCAATAGAAAAAACCAGAAGTTGGGTGCGTTGATAAAAGTCTTACTGGGGGGCGTCGTGGTCGTCCTCGAAGCCAAGGTCCTCCTCCTCCTTGGGGATCTTGTCCTTGGCCAGCTTCATGAGCTTCGTCCACATAGCGGTCAAGGTGGAGCGGAACAAGGCTGTGAGTGGGGGGGCATGTCCTCGAGCTTTTGCACCCACATCGGGGTAGCCCAAAGCTAAAGCGAGAGCATACGACAGTTAAGCATGACATTGATGACGTCGGTGAGATGGAAGTTCTATGTGGTGGCCCACCACTTGATCCTCTTGATCATAGCCTCCACCTCGGTTAGGTTCCCCCAGGCGACGCCCTTCTCCTTCAAGGATTGAGTTCCTTTGGAGGCCCGGTCGAGAAGGCTGGGACCTCGACCTGGCCAGGGGTGAGCGGCTCGGTAATATAGAACCACTCTTGCTGCCACTCCTTCACCGTTTCGATGAAGGTGCCTTTGAACCATTCGCCCCCGGGTTCCTGCTGATCATGGCCCCTTCGCATTTCTTGAGGTCGGATCCACTGGACTTCAGCTTAATCCGGAAGATCTTCCACCGCAGATCAAAGTGCGGCTCATAGCGGAGGAAGGCCTCACATACCGTAATAAAGGAGGTGAGGTGAAGGATGGAGTTTGGGGCCATGTGGTGGAAATCAAGCCCATAATAAAGCATTACCCCATGCACAAAAGGATGCAATGGGAACCCAAGCCCTTAGACGAGGTGGGGGACAAAAACCACCGGTTCCCAAGCATTGGGACTAGGGGGCCTGCTGGCCATCGGCTGGAGCACGGGCGGCGATCTTGGTTGTCGGGTACCCCATGCTGTGTAACTCCACGATGGTGCCATCCGTCATGATGGAACAACCCCAGTGCCCCTGGGGGTGTCAAGCATAGCTGGTGGAGGAGGTTCGGCTCACTTAAGGAAAAAGGTGTGGGATCGGATCTAGCGTTGGAGCTAGACAAGGCAATGGATGGGGAGAATGGGAGCGTGGTTAGTTGTGCTTTCCTTCCATTTGCTCTTATAGGCCAGTGAAAGGCCAAGACCCCTCCCCTCCCACTGCGCCGATAAACACGCCACTCCCATCAAATATGTCGTTAAGCATATGGGGGGGGCAAAATCTTCATGATATCCCTGAGAAAACAGGCACGGTCTCCACCTCGATGGGACATGCCAGTAAAAAGGTTACCTCGGGCAGCGGTTTGGGGGAAGCAGTAACTGCTCGACCTATCGTGGGGTGAGTCGTTTCGATAAAGTTGTCAGACTAAGTGGGACTATTCACACTGAGATGGTTGGCCATCGAGGCTAAGTTATCTGATCTCTTCGGGCAGATAGTACAAGTTCGGTTGAGCCTCGGCTGGCATCGCACTTTGATACGTCTCCAACATATCTATAATTTTGTTGTTGTTCCATGCTATTATATTACCTATTTTGGATGTTTTATTTGCATTATTATGCTATTTTATATTATTTTTGGGACTAACCTATTAACCTAGAGCCCAGTGCCAGTTTCTGTCTTTCCTTGTTTTTGAGCTTTGTAGAAAAGGAATACCAAACGGAATAAAAATTTTGCGTTGATTTTTCTTGGACCAGAAGACACCCCGGATACTTGGAGATCAAGTCAGAAGAGCCGCGAGGCAGCGGCAAGGGGGGAGGGCGCGCCCTAGGGGCGCCCCTGCCTTGCCGCCTCCTCGGGACTACTCTGACCTAACCCTTGGTCCTATATATTCACATATATTCCCAAACCACCAGAAGCATCCACGAAAACACTTTTTCATTGCCGCAACCTTCTGTTCCCGTGAGATCCCATCTTGGGGCCTTTTCTGGCATCCTGCCAGAGGGGGATTAGATCACGGAGGGCATCTACATCAACTCTATTACCCTTCCGATGAAGCGTGAGTAGTTTACCACAGACCTACGAGACCATAGCTAGTAGCTATATGGCTTCTTCTCTCTCTTTGATTCTCAATACCATGTTTTCCTCGATGTTCTTGGAGATCTATCTGATGTAATCTTCTTTTGTGGTGTGTTTGTCGAGATCCGATGAATTGTGGGTTTATTATTAGCTTATCTATGAATAATATTTTAATCTTCTCTGAATTCTTATATGCATGATTTGGTACCTTTGTATTTCTCTTCGAACTATTGGTTTGGTTTGGCCAACTAGATTGGTTTTTCTTGCAATGGGAGAGGTGCTTAGCTTTGGGTTCAATCTTCCGGTGTCCTCACCCAGTGACAAAGTAGGGGTCATACGTCTCCAACGTATCTATAATTTATGATGTATTCATCCTGTTATTTTATCATTCTTGGGTGTTTTACAATCATTTTATAGCAACTTTATATCATTTTTTTGGGACTAACCTATTGACCCAGTGCCTAGTGCCAGTTGCTGTTTTTTTGCTTGTTTTTTACATCACAGAAAATCAATATTAAATGGAGTCCAACCACCGTGAAACTTTTTGTGGATTTTTATGGATCGGAAGGAACCCAATGGGCCAGAGCTACACCTGGGGGTGCCCCGAGGGGGGCACAACCCACCCGGGCGCGCCAGGGCCCCCTGGTGCGCCCAGGTGGGTTGTGCCCACCTCGGTGGCCTCCCGCACCCCCTCTTTGCACTATAAATTCCCAAATATTCCGAAACCCCTTAGGGTTAACCTATATTAGAAGTTCCGCCGCCGTAAGCCTCTGTAGCCACCGAAAACCAATCTAGACCCCATTCCGGCACTCTGCCGGAGGGGGAATCATCTCCAGTGGCCATCTTCATCATCCCGGCAGCCACCACGATGAGGAGGGAGTAGTCGACCCTCAGGGCTAAAGGTTTGTACCAATAGCTATGTGTTTAATCTCTCTCTCTCGTGATCTATATCATGTGCTTTGTTAATATAGTCGGATCATATGATGTTTCTCCCCTCTATACTCTTGTGAAGATGAACTGAATCTTTACCATTTGAAGTTTTGTCTTGTCGGATTGAATATTCAGAGATGAGAACACATGATATATGTCTTGCGGTACGAATACTTGAGGTGACAATTGGGATATCTTATTGATTCACTTGATATATGTTATGGCATTCAACTCGCGAATTCCCGTGGTGATATTGGGGTAATCTATGCATAGGGGTTGATGCACGTTTTTATTATCTTTTCTCCGACAGAAACTTTGGGGTCTCCTTGTAGTTCTTTGTGTGGATTGAGTATTATGAATATGGATATGATTTGGTGTTATTCTAGTACGAACTCTAGGATAGATCGAACAGAAAAAATAGCTTTGCGTTATTTTAGTACGAACTCTTGAATAGATCGAACGGAAAGAATAGCTTTGAGGTAGTTTTGTACCCTACAAACAATTCCTATCTTTTGTTCTCCGCTAATAGGAACTCGGGAGTGATTCTTCGTTACACTTTGAGGGATAATCATATGATTCAACTATGTTAGCATTGTTGAGATATTGCACTAGCAAAAGTACGGACCCTAGGCCTTGTTTTTAAGTATTGCAATACCGTTTTCGTGCCCGTTTACTATTTGCTACCTTGCTGTTTTTATTTATTCAGATTATAAAAATATATTTCTACCATCAATATTACACTTTTATCACCATCTGTTCGCCGAACTAGTGCACCTATACAATTTGCCATTGTATCGGTTGTGTTGGGGACACAAGAGATTTCTTGTATTTCGTCACAGGGTCATTTGAGAGAGACCACCTTCATCCTACACCTCTCACGGATTGATAAACCTTGGTCATCCACTTGAGGGAAAATTGTTACTGTCCTACAAAACTCTACGCTTGGAGGCCCAACACGTGTCTACAAGAATAAAGTTGTGTAGTAGACATCAAGGGGTAGCGAGGCACATATTGTACTGTTGCCATCGAGGATAAAAAGATGGGGTTTACATCATATTGCATGAGTTTATTCCTCTACATCATGTCATCTTACTTAAGGCGTTACTCCGTTCTTTATGAACTTGGTACTCTAGATGCATGTTGGATAGCGGTCGCTGTGTGGAGTAATAGTAGTAGATGCAGGAACGAGTCGGTCTACTTGACACGAACATGATGTTTATATTGCATAATCGTTGCCTTGGATATCGTCATAACTTTAAGATTTTCTATCAATTGCTCGACAGTAATTTGTTCACCGACCGTATTATTTGCCTTCAAGATAGAAGCCTCTAGTGATACCTATGGCCCCGGGTCTATTTTCCATCATATTATTTCCCAATCTACTATTTTGAAATCTTTTACTTTCATATCTATAAACCAAGAAACCCAAAAACATTTACTTTATCTTTTGTTTAGTTTTATCTATCTCTATTAGATCTCACCTTTGCAAGTGACCGTGAAGGGATTGACAACCCCTTTATCGCGTTGGGTGCAAGTGTTGGATTGTTTGTGCAGGTTTTGGTGATTTGCGCATTCTTCTCCTACTAGATTGATACCTTGGTTCTTAATTAAGGGAAATACTTGTCTCTAATTTGCTGCATCACCCTTTCCTCTTCAAGGAAAAAACCAACACAAGCTCAAGAAGTAGCATGAAGAATTTCTGGCACAGTTGCCGGGGAGATCTACGCCAAGTCAAGACATACCAAGTACCCATCATAAAACTCTCATCTTTTGCATTACATTATTCGCCACTTGCCTCTCGTTTTCCTCTCCCCCACTTCTAAAATGATTTTCGAAAAGATTTGCCCTTTTCTTTCACCTTCTTCCATTCATCTTTTCGGTTGCTTCTTGTTTGCTCGTTTGTTAGATCGGTTTGTTGTCAACATGTCTGAATCTGGGGAGGTTATCATTGAAAATCTTGAGGAAAAACTTGGGTCTTGTTCTTTGGATCATGAAACTGAAACTCCTCCTAATTACAAAGAAAATACTTTTCATGTGGGGGTGGTAATATTATTGGAGAAAGTGTTATTCAAGAATTCTTTGATTGTACGGGGTCTATGCCTATGAGTAAAATATCTATTCTTCTCGATACAAATTGTTATGCAGATGCCATTGTTATGCTCGTTGAGAAATTAGAAAGAAAATTTGTGCACATCCATCCTGCTTTGCAAAAGGTGTTTTATGAACATCCCAATTGCCACCATCATCCTTATGCGAGAATTTGATTTTAGAATACAAGAAGCTAGGGATATTTTGCTTTCTATAATAAAGATGTTGCACACCCTCTGATTGAAGATGTCCTCCATGATAAAGAAACTATGCGTAGTTTGGAATCTAGGGATTATCAATCTTATAGTGAGAATCTTAGGAGGAGAGTTCCCTATTCAGAAATCTCTCAAGCTTTGTACCTTGAGACCTTTGAGGAATTTGATTGGATTGCAAGGGGAATTTATGTAGGATTTAATAGGGATTGGTTGAATAAGATGATGAAAGAACCCGTTAGAAATGAGATACATGTTTTGTATGATGATATATATGGTGATGATCCTCATTACGGGTTTATGAATGTCAAAATCAATAGTCAAAGTCCTTTTCATGATTTAAGTTCATCTACTAGAAAGGAAATATAGAGTTGTTAAGATGAGTTTTGGAGTATTTGATGAGAAAGGAATTGCATACCAAAGATGACAATACCTAGATATATGTTTTTATGCCCATCTAAGGGCGTTAAACAATAGCGCTTGTTGGGAGGCAACCCAATTTTATTTTTGTGTTTTTTGTTTTGCTACTGTTCTTGAATAAAATACACATTATTACCTCTATAGTAATTGTGTTTTGGTGTTTTAATTAGTGTTTGTACCAAGTAAGACCTTTGGGATAGCTTACGGTGATAGTTGATTTGATCTTGCTGAAAAACAGAAACTTTTGCGCCTAGTAATATAATTCTCAATTTCAACATAAGAGTGATAAAATACCAAATCTTTTTGCAGAAGATTAAGCTACACATTGTCTCTGTTGTCCTAAATTTTTTCAGAATTTTAAGAATTACAGAAGTATTTGAAGTATTCAGATTGCTATAGACTATTCTGTTTTTGACAGATTCTGTTTTCTATGTGTTGTTTGCTTATTTTGACGAATCTATGGTAGTATCAGGGGGTATGAACCATGGAGAATTTGGGATACAGTAGATATTACACCAATATAAATAAAGAATGAGTTCACAACAGTACCAAAAGTGGTGATTTATTTTCCTATACTAACGGATCTCATGAGATTTTCTGTTGAGTTTTGTGTTGTGAAGTTTTCAAGTTTTGGGTAAGGATTTGATGGACTATGGAATAAGGAGTGGCAAGAGCCTAAGTTTGGCGATGCCCAAGGCAATATTCAAGGACAACCAAGAGCCTAAGCTTGGGGATGCCCCGGATGGCGTCCCCTCTTTTGTCTTCGTCTATCAATAACTTTACTTGAGGCTATATTTTTATTCACCACATGATATGTGTATTACTTGGAGCGTCTTGATATGAGTCTTTACTTTTTAGTTTGCCACAATCATCCTTGTTGTACAAATTGATACGTCTCTAGCGTATCTATAATTTTTGATTGTTCCATGCTATTATATTATCTATCTTGGATGTTTTATATGCATTTATACGCTATTTTATATGATTTTTGGGACTAACCTATTAACCTAGAGCCTAGTGCCAGTTTTTGTTTTTTCCTTGTTTTTGAGTTTCGCAGAAAAGGAATATGAAACGGAGTCCAATTGACCTGAAAATTTATGGAGACTATTTTTGGAAAATATAAAAAATACTGGAACGAAAAGATATCGGAGAAGAGTCCTGAGGCATCCACAAGGGTGGAGGGCGCCCCACCCCCCTAGGGCGTGCCCTCCGTCCTTGTGGGCTCCTTGTGGGCCCCCCTGACTTGTTCCCGACGCCAACACCTCTTATAAATCCCAAAAACCCCAGAACAGAACCTAGATCGGGAGTTCCACCGCCGCAAGGCTCTATAGCCACCAAAAACCAATCGGGACCCTGTTCCGACACCCTGCCAGAGGGGGGAATCATCACTGGTGGCCATATTCATCATCCCGGCGCTCTCCATGACGAGGAGGTAGTAGTTCACCCTCGGGGCTGAGGGTATGTACCAGTAGATATGTGTTTGATCTCTCTCTCTCTCTCTCTCTCTCTCTCTCTCTCTCTCTCGTGTTCTTGATTTGGCACGATCTTGATGTACCTCGAGCTTAGCTATTATAGTTGGATCTTATGATGTTTCTCACCCTCTACCTTCTTGTAAAGGATTGAGTTTTCCCTTTGAAGTTATCTTATTGGATTGAGTCTTTAAGGATTTGAGAACACTTGATGTATGTCTTGCATGTGCTTATCTGTGGTGACAATGGGATATTCATGTGATCTACTTGATGTATGTTTTGGTGATCAACTTGCGGGTTCTGTGACCTTGTGAACTTATGCATAGGGGTTGGCACATGTTTTTGTCTTGACTCTCTGGTAGAAACTATGGGGCACTCTTTGAAGTTCTTTGTGTTGGTTTGAATAGATGAATCTAAGATTGTGTGATGCATATCGTATAATTAAAACCGCGGATACTTGTGGTGACTGATACGTCATTTTGCATCATGTTTTCTTGTTGTTAATTATAATGTTTTTATCCATAATAATGCTTTTTGGAGTAATTCTAATGCAGTTTCTCTCATAATTTGCAAGGAACACATCAAGATGGAGAATTCCGGCAGCTGGAAATCTGGACCTGAAAAAGCTACGTCAGGCTACTTATTATGCACAACTCCAAATAAGTCGAAACATCACGGGGATTTTTATGCAATATATAAGAAATACTGGAACCAATAAACACTAGAGGGGGCCACCAGGTGGGCACAACCCACCTAGGCGTGCCAGGCCCCCCAGGCGCGCCCTGGTGGGTTGTGGCCTCCTCGGCCCACCTCTGGTGCCCATCTTCTGGTATATGAGTGGTTTTGATCTAGAAAAAAATAAGAGGAGGACTTTCGGGATGAAGCACCATCACCTCAAGGCGGAACTTGGGCAGGAGCACTTTTGCCCTCCGGCAGAGCGATTCTGCCAGTGGAACTTCCCTCCCGGAGGGGGAAATCATCATCATCGTCATCATCACCAACAACTCTCCCATCTTGGGGAGGGAAATCTTCATCAACATCTTCACCAGCACCATCTCATCTCAAACCCTAGTTCATCTCTTGTATTCAATCTTATTGCCGGAACTATAGATTGGTGCTAGGGGTGACTAGTAGTGTTGATTACATCTTGTAGTTGATTACTACTCCCTCCGTCACGGTTTAGAAGGCGCGCTTGGAAATTCTCTGGGACCTAGATGGTTATCTATTGGTTGTGAGATGGGCTAAAATATAGCATTCACACTACGCATGCATATAGAAATACTATATTGGAGTACTAATTAGCTACTATAAATAAATACAATGCGCCCTAAACCTTGTCTATTGTGGAAATGCACGCAAATTTAACTGTGCCTTCTAAACTATGACGGAGGGAGTATATGGTTTATTTGGTGGAAGACTATATGTTCAGATCCATTATGCATATTAATACCCCTCTGATCATGAGAATATTTATTGTTTGTGAGTAGTTACTTTTGTTCTGGAGGTCACGGGAGAAATCATGTTGCAAGTAATCATGTGAACTTGATATGTGTTCGATATTTTGATAGTATGTATGTTGTTATTCCCTTAGTGGTGTCATGTGAACGTCGACTACATGACACTTCACCATATTTGGGCCTAAGGGAATGCATTGTGGAGAAGAAAATAGATGATGGGTTGCAAGAGTGACAGAAGCTTAAACCCTAGTTTATGCGCTATTCTTTAAGGGAATGATTGGATCCTAGAGTTTAATGCTATGGTTAGAATTTATTCTTAATACATTTCTCGTAGTTGCGGATGCTTGTAGGAGGGTTAATCATAAGTAGGAGGTTTGTTCAAGTAAGAACAGCACCTAAACACCGGTCCACCCACATATCAAATTATCAAAGTAGCGAACATGAATTAAACCAACGTGATGAAAGTGACTAGATGAAATTCCTGTGTACCCTCAAGAACGCTTTGCTCATCATAAAAGACCGTTTGGCCTGTCCTTTGCCTCAAAAGTATTGGGCTACCTTGCTGCACTTTTGTTACTATTATCTTTACTTGCTCGTTACAAATTATCTTGCTATCAAACTATTCGCTACTTACAATTTCAGCACTTGCAGACAATACCTTACCGGAAACTACTTGTCATTTCCTTATGCTCCTCGTTGGGTTCGACACTCTTACTTATCAAAAAGAGCTAAAATTGATTCCCTGTACTTGTGGGTCATCAAGGATATTTTCTAGCACCGTTGCCTGGGAGTGAAGCGCCTTTGGTAAGTGGAATTTGGTAAGGAAACATTTATATAGTGTGCTGAAATTTATTGTCACTTGTTACTATGGAAAACAATCCTTTGAGGGGTTTGTTTGGGGTATCTTCACCTTGTCGAAAACCACAATTAGCTACCCCTCAACCTACTACACCTACTGAAAATATTGAATATGAAATTCATTTGTGTATGATAGAACAACTGCTAGCTAATCCTTATGCAGGAGATGAAACCGAACATCCTGATATGCACTTGATATATGTGGAACAAATTTGTGGATTGTTTAAGCTTGCTAGTTTACCCGGAGATGAGGTGATGAGAAAGGTTTTCCCTTTATCTTGGAAGGTAACAACATTGACATGGTATAGGCTTGCGATGATATTGGATCATGGAATTGGAATCGTTTGAAATTGGAGTTTCACCAAAAAAATATCCTATGCATCTAGTTCATCGTGATCGGAATTATATATATAAGTTTTGGCCTCATGAAGGAGAAAGTATCGCTCTAACTTGGGGGAGGCTTAAGTCAATGTTATATTCATGCCCCAATCATGAGCTCTCAAGAGAAATTATTATCCAGAATTTTTATGTTCGGCTTTCTCGTAGTGATCAAACCATGCTTGATACTTCTTGTGCTGGTTCATTTATGAAGAAGACTATTGAATTCCAGTGGGATATTTTGGAAAGAATTAAATGCAACTCTGAAGATTGGGAACTCGACGAAGTTAAAGAGTCAGGTATTAAACTTAAGTATGATTGTGTTAAATCTTTTATGGATACCGATGCTTTTCAAAAGTTTAGCACTAAATATGGACTTGACTTTGAGATAGTAGCCTCCTTTTGTGAATCATTTGCTACTCATGTTGAACTCCCTATGGAGAAGTGGCTTAAATATCACCCACCTATTAAAGAATAAATTAAAGAACCAGTACCAGTTAAAGAAGAAACTATACATTATAATGTTGATCCAGTTGTTCCTTCTGCTTATATTGAGAAACCCCCTTTTCCTGTTAGGATAAAGGAGCATGCTAAAGTTTCAACTATGGTTAACAAAAGCTATGTTAGAACACCTAAACCTGATGAACAAATTAAAGTAGAACCTAGCATTGCTATGGTTAAAGATCTCTTGGAAGAAGATATGGACGGGCATGTTATTTACTTATGTGTAGAAGCTCCTAGAATTGCTAAACCTGATAAAACAAATAAACATAGACCTGTTGTTGGCATGCCTGTTATTTCAGTTAAAATAGGATATCACTGTTATCATGGTTTATGTGACATGGGTGCTAGTGTGAGTGCTATTACTTACACTTTATATGAAGAAATCATGAAAGACATAGAACCTGCTGAGTTAGAAGACATAGATGTTACTATTAAACTTGCTAATAGAGACACCATATCACCTTGTGAGATTATTAGAGATGTTAAAGTCTTGTGTGGGAAAATAAAATACCCTACTGATTTTCTTGTTCTTGATTCCCCACAAGATGACTTTTGTCCAATTATCTTTGCCAGACCTTTCTTGAATATAGTTAATGCTAAGATAGATTGTGAGAAACAAACTGTTGGTGTTAGCTTTGGTGATGAGTCTCATGAGTTTAATTTTTCCAAGTTTAGTAGAAATCATCCTGAAAAATAATTGCCTAGTAAGGATGAATTAATAGGTCTTGCTTCTATTGTTGTTCCACCTATTGATCCTTTAGAACAATATTTGCTAGACCATGAAAATGATTTACATATGCATGAAAGAAATTAAATAGATAAAGTTTTCTTTGAACAACGTCCTCTACTTAAACACAATTTGCCTATTGAAACTCTGGGAGGTCCTCCTCCACCTAAAGGTGATCCTGTGTTTGAATTAAAACAATTGCCAGACACTTTGAAATATGCTTATCTCAATGAAAAGAAGATATATCATGTTATTATTAGTGCTAACCTTTCAGAACATGAAGAAGAAAGATTATTGAAAGTTCTAAGGAAGCACCGGGCTGCTATTGGATATACTCTTGATGATTTAAAGGGCATTAGTCCCACTCTATGTCAGCACAAAATTAATATGGAACCTGATGCTAAACCCATTGTTTATCACCAACGTCGGTTGAATCCAAAAATGAAGGAAGTGGTAAGAACGGAAATCTTAAAACTTTTGGAAGAAGGTATAATCTATCCTATAGCTGATAGTAGATGGGTAAGTCATGTTCATTGTGTCCCTAAGAAAGGAGGTATTACTGTTGTTTCTAATGATAAGAATGAACTTATTCCACAAAGAATTGTAACAGGCTATAGAATGGTAATTGATTACAGAAAATTAAACAAAGCAACTAGGAAAGATCATTACCCTTTGACTTTTATTGATCAAATGCTTGAAATATTATCTAAGCACACACACTTTTGCTTTCTAGATGGATATTCTGGATTTTCACAAATACATGTCTCTCAACTTGATCAAGAAAAGACTACTTTTACTTGTCCCTTTGGAACTTATGCTTATAGACGTATGCCTTTTGGTTTATGCAATGCACCTGCTACCTTTCAAAGATGTATGACTGCTATATTCTCTAACTTTTCTGAAAATATTGTTGAGGTTTTCATGCATGACTATTCTGTTTGTGGGAAGTTTTTTGATGATTGTTTAAGCAATCTTGAGCGAGTTTTGCAGAGATGTGAACAAACAAATCTTGTCTTGAATTGGGAGAAGTGGCATTTTATGGTTAATGAAGGCATTGTCTTGGGTCATAAATTTTTTGAAAGAGGTATTGAAGTGGACCAAGCTAAGGTTGATGCAATTGAGAAAATGCCATGTCCTAAGGACATCAAAGGTATTTGTAGTTTCTTAGGTCATGCTAGTTTTTATAGGAGATTTATCAAAGATTTCTCTAAAATTCCAGGTCTCTTACTAATCTTTTGCAAAAGGATATTCCTTTTGTTTTTGATGATGATTATCTTGAAGCCTTTGAAATAGTCAAGAAAGGTTTAATATTTGCACCTATTGTTCAACCACCTGATTGGAACTTGCCTTTTGAAATTATGTGTGATGCTAGTGATTATGTTGTTGGTGTTGTTCTAGGACAAAGAGTTGATAAGAAATTGAATGCTATTCATTATGCTAGTAAAAATCTAGACAGTGCTCAAAGAAATTATGCTACTGCTGAAAAAGAATTCTTAGCAGTAGTGTTTGCTTGTGATAAATTTAGACCTTATATTGTTGATTCCAAAGTAATTCTTCACATAGACCATGCTGTTATTAAATATCTTATGGAAAAGAAAGATGCTAAACCTAGACTTATTCGTCGGGTTCTCTTGTTACAAGAATTGGATTTACATATCATTGATAGAAAAGGAGTTGAGAACCCCGTAGCTGATAATTTTTCTAGGCTTGAAAATGTGCTTGATGACCCACTACCTATTGATGATAGTTTTCCTGATGAGCAGTTAGCTGCAATAAATGTTGCTAATGGTACTCCTTGGTATGCTGACTATGCTAATTACATTGTTGCTAAATATTTACCACCTAGATTTACATACCAGCAAAAGAAAAATTTCTTCTATGATTTAAGACATTACTTTTGGGATGACCCACATCTTTATAAAGAAGGAGTAGGTGGTATTATTAGACGTTGTGTACCTGCGCATGAACATGGACAAATCCTACGGAAATGTCACTTCGAGGCTTATGGAGGGCATCATGCTGGAGATAGAACTGCTCACAAAGTATTCCAATCTGGATTTTATTGGCCTACTCTCTTCAAGGATGCACGTAATTTCATCCTATCTTGTGATGAATGTCAAGTAATAGGTAATATCAGTAAGTGTCAAGAAATGCCTATGAATTATTCACTTGTTGTTGAACCATTTGATGTTTGGGGATTTGATTAGATGGGACCTTTTCCTTCCTCTAATGGGTATACACATATTTTGGTTGTTGTTGATTATGTTACTAAATGGGTAGAAGCTATTCCAACCAGTAGTGCTGATCACAACACCTCTATTAAAATGCTTAAGGAAGTTATTTTCCCAAGGTTTGGAGTCCCTAGATATTTAATGACTGATGGTGGTTCACACTTTATTCATGGTGATTTCCGTAAGATGCTTGCTAAGTATGATGTTAACCATATAATTGCATCACCCTATCATCCTTAGTCTAGTGGTCAAGTTGAACTTAGCTATAGAGAAATAAAATTAATTTTGCAAAAGACTGTCAATAGGTCCAAGAAGAATTGGTCTAAGAAATTATATGATGCACTTTGGGCTTATAGAACAACTTATAAAAATCCTATGGGTATGTCTCCTTATAAAACGGTTTATGGAAAAGCTTGTCATTTTCCTCTTGAGTTAGAACATAAAGAATTTTGGGAAATCAAAGAGCTCAACTATGATTTCAAACTTGTTGGTGAGAAGAGGTTATTTGATATAAGCTCATTAGATGAATGGAGAACCAAAGCTTATGAAAATGCAAATTTATTCAAAGGAAATGTTAAAATATGGCATGAAAAATGAATTCAAAAGTGTGAGTTTAAAGTTGGAGAATATGTTCTTTTGTACAACTCTCGTTTTAGACTTTTTGCAGGAAAGCTCCTCTCGAAATGGGAAGGCCCATACATCATCGAGGAGGTTTACTGGTCTGGAGCCATCAAAATAAATAACTTTGAAGGTACTAACCCGAAGGTTGTCAATGGACAACGAATAAAGCATTATATCTCAGGTACGCTTATTAATGTTGAAAGCAATATTATCCAAACTTTGACACCAGAAGAGCACATAAAAGAGTCCTTTCGGAACACTCCAGAATCGTGAAAATAAGGAGGTACGTGATACGGTAAGTAAACGAACTCCGAAAATTCCGCAAAAATATTTTTTATCAGTTTTGGAATATTTTAAAATTTTGGAAATAAAGAAACTTCCAGGAAGCGTCCCCTGGTGGGCACAAGGCACCAGGGTGCACCAGGCTTGCCTGGCGTGCCCAGGTGTGTTGTGCCCACCTGGGACACCTTCTATACTCCGTTTTTCTTCCATATACTTGTCCTCCAAGATAAAAAAAACTATATATACTTCCCGAACCTATTTACCACCGTATCATGAAGAAATCCTTTGTTCTCTTTTTCCTTGCTGTTTTTTGTGAGATCCCATCTACCATGGCTTCTTATGGCTCCTCCAAGGACAAGTTCTTCAAGAACGTCATCAACCGATATTTGCGGGAAGTGGTGCATCACCCTCAGGTTATCCAGATGCATGAGGTGGTGCTTCACCTTTGCGATGTGTCGTGTCCCAAGGGGACGGGAACCATGGAGACTAGGCTTGAAGCTATGGAGCAAGATGTCTCCCGGTGCAAGGGATGGTGGAGCGTGGGCTCAATGCCAATCACCTCATGATCACAGATCTTTCCCATGATCTTAAGGTGGATGGCAAGCCCATGAAGGACATCATCTTCACACTCAACAAGCAAATCAACTTTATCGAAAGCCAGATCTATGATCTTCAAAACCAAGTCTTTGAATATGAGGTGAGGTTTAAAGGTATGAGTTTGGCTGCTGGTTGCAGGACCCGTGAGACTCATTCCTCCTCTTATGATGGTGGGCCACGACCATGGAAATTCGAGGACAAGATCTCTCCTTCATCACCGCCATCATCTTCTTCACCACCAAAAGAAAATTGAGTATCTGGTATGGGCACTCCCCTTGGCTTCCGCCAAGCTTGGGGGAGGTGCCTCGGTATCGTATCATCCTACTATCTTTTTGCTTTTACTTATTTTAGTTTGATCAATTGCTTTAGATGAAATAAAGTTTAGTTTGATCCTTTCTTCTTTGAGAGTTTGCTTAGCGATCTATCCTTGTAATCATGTGCAAGTTATATAATAAAGTTAGTTTGAGTTTTTACTTTCTTAACTTTCATGTTGCAAATAAAGAAAAGAATTAAAGAAAGAAAAAGAGGAAGGGCATAAATGAAGAAAGGAAATAAATCAATAAGATTATATACTAATCCTATGGTAGGTGATGGCACCACATAAGGAAAAGTATAAGTAGAAAATTTTATTAGAGATTGACAAACATAGCATTAGTCAATGATGCAACTCATGAAAGAATTAATAAGGGAAGGGAAGATTCACATATAGATATACTATCCT
This sequence comes from Triticum dicoccoides, assembly GCF_002162155.2. NCBI lineage: Eukaryota > Viridiplantae > Streptophyta > Magnoliopsida > Poales > Poaceae > Triticum > Triticum dicoccoides. Next base: position 565,142,137 of record NC_041386.1, read on the forward strand.
AGAAATATTTGGTGATTGTGAGCCCTCATCAAAATATTATATGCCAAAATTGTTGACGTTGGACAAGGAAGACAACTTAATGGTTTATGTTTGTTTATATTCACACAGAAGTCATATTGTCATAGATCCTTTAACATGTGATGCTTGCCCCTATATTTGCTAGCCAAAATTCTGTACTAAGTAGAGATACTACTTGTGCATCCAAAAACCCTTAAACCCAAATCTTTTTCAAGTGTCCACCATACCTACCTAGGGATTGAGTAAGATCCCTTAAGTAAGTTGTCGTCAGTGCAAAAAGGCAATAAAAATTGCTTCTAAAAGTGTGAGATCATTTAGTGTAAGACAAAATTGAGCGTTGTACGAACTTGGATGACAAAGAATAGAAGCGACAGACTGCATAATAAAGGTTGTCATCTTAAGGGGCAATACAACGTGACGTTCTCTTGCACTAAGGGATTGAGCATACAAACAATTTAGCGCATGGCAATCTCTGCTTCCCTCTACAAAGGGCCTATCTTTTACTATTATGCAAAGAGTCAAAGCTTTTCTCTCTATTCCATTTATTTTTCTCATTTGGCAAGCATCATGTGGTGAGGAAAGATCTAGGCACATATGTCCAGTTGAATATAGATAGCATGAGTTATTTTGTTGACATCACCCTTGAGGTGAGTATGTTGGGAGGCGAAACTATAAGCCCCTATCTTTCTATGTGTCCAGTTGAAATGTTTTGCTCATGGGTACAAGGTGAGTGTTAGCAATTATAGAAGACTATATGATGGTTGAGTATGCGGACTTGCCTAAAGGCACTGACACGTGACCCTTCCTGAAAATATGATGAATTGCAGTTGCAAGGTTGACTGATGTAAGTGCATCTAGTGTCTCTTAGTGATTTTGGTGTATTGAAGACTTATAGGTTAAGGGACTGATGCGTTTGTAAGTGTACACATGTCTATAAGTCTATGAGGACTTTGATATTTACAGAGAAAGTCGACCCCTAAAAATGAAGTTCTTCGACTGAAGACTTTGGATTTCTAAAGACTTTCTGAAGACTTTGAAAGTGAAGAAATTGGTGTGACCATGAAGACTTGGTATTCATTCGAGGAACATGAAGCATGAAGACTTTTGTTTTGTAGTTTCTTTTTATCTTTCTTGAGTCATAGGAAACACCGTACTGTTAAAGGGGTCGAGGAAATACTAAGGAAAAGTTTCCAAGTGATGCTCAACTCAAAATCCTACACCTACCAATCCCTTCGAGTGAAGCCATTGGAAATCTCATGCAGTTCAGTCAATTTCTTCAGTGACAGAGACGAAGCTCTTCTGGTCTCTGAGGAATTTGTTCTGACTGAGGAGTTAGGAATTCACCAGTGCGGATTGCCTACAAGTGAGGAACATGATAGCCCTGAGGAATTTGATAGTCAAATTTTTTACCGTTGTTGTGCTACGCGCCAGCTGTCCCAAAATATCTTCCAACCTAACGGTCATATCATTTAAGGGCATTTACGTCTTATCATGTCGGGCTGCTCCGTAGGCTATAAATAGCCTCCCCCCTACAACCACTAGCTGGTTGGCTGCTCCGAGAGAAACTGACACTTGTCATTTGAGAGCATACCAACCTCCGAGGACTTTGAGCGAAAATCATCAAGCGAGGAAAACCCAAACCCAAACACCTACATACCCAAAGTGACTGAGCATCACTGAAGAGATTGATCCTTCGTGGATCCGACTCTTGTTACCTTTGAATACTGTTCAACTTCCAGACGGTTAGGCGTCATGGTCTAGAGCATCCAAGAAGAAATTGTGGATCGCCGAGTGACCAAGTTTGTGAAGGTTTGGAAGTCACCTGAAGACTTACCACGAGTCATTGGGCGAGGTCTGTGTGACCTTAGCTCAAGGGGAATACGGTGAGGACTAAGTGTCCTGAGCTGCGTGTTCAGGACTGTGTGTCCTCAAGTTTGAATACCTATCTGCCCTAACCAGACGTACAACTGTCATAGCAATTGGAACTGGTCTACCAAATCATTGTCTTCACCAAGCCTACTGGTTCTATTTCCTCAACCCTTCCATTTTCTCATTATCGTGTTGTATGCTTATTCCTCATATCTGTTTGAAGACCTTGACTGAAGACTTTCTCAATTTCCTTAGTTCAATTTCTTCAGTCTGTTTGTCTTCATCCTGTTTTATCATGTGTTTACGCTTTCTATACTTTGTGCTTGTTTTCATTTCATCATGAAGACCATGCTTATGTTCTGTTATGTTTACATCTGAGTACCTTTTCTGCTACAAGTAGTTCTTCTCTTAGGAATTTCCTCACCCTGCAATTCCTCTGTGAAGAATTCATAAAAATTGCATATTCACCCCCCTCTAGTCGACTTAACGTACTTTCAATTGGTATCAGAGCAAGGTACTCCCTTGTTCTATGTGATTTTGGTTTAACCGCCTAGAGTTTTAGTTATGTCAACCACAGGAATGAAGACTGTGACATGCCCCATCTTTGACGGTCATGATTATCCCAAGTGGAAGGCCATGATGAAGAAGCGCCTCATGGCGATGAACAACAAACTCTGGACTGTCATTGATATTGGTCTTACTGACCTATGCAAGATGGCGGAGGCAAATGATATTCGCAAGTACACGCTACTCAACCTCACGGCGAAGGATATCATCTGCTCCGGCTTGTCACAAAATCAGTTCAGGAATGTTATGCATCTCAGCCATGCGAAGCTCACTTGGGACCGACTCTCTGAGGTCTATGAAAGTCATCAATCTCACCATGAACCCTGGTTCGAGGACCTCATAGAATCGCGCAAGGTTATGACTTTCAATCCAGAATCATCATCCTCCGCACCATGCCTTATTGCAAAAGGTGCCAAGGTAACTGAATGCTACTTATCTGAGTCCAGTGATGATGAATCTGGTGATGAATTTGGACCCAATTATGTCAAACTTGCTTCCCTTGCCAGTAAACAACAAAGAGCTTTGGAAAAAGTTTAAAACATGCTAGATAAGAGTGGTGATATGTTGGGTGAAGAACTGGATCGTTCTAAAGCTTTGGCTGAAAGTCTTCAGGGACTCCAATCCAAGTTTGATAATCTTCAGAGTCATCATAACACTCTCTTGTCTGGTCATGAGAAGCTTTCTTATGAATTTCTTCAAAGAAAGCAAGATCTTGAGCAGTTAAGAGTGAGTTATGAAGATCTTCAAAAGGAGCGTGATTCATTACTTGCTCAACAAATCAGCGTTGCTCAGGAAGAATTTATTCCTCCATGTTTGAAGTGCATTGAACGTGAATCTGCTAATTCTTCACCTGAATGCTCAAATGCTTCCATTGCTGCAAGTTCTTCAACTGTCTCTGCTATCACTAATTCCTCATATGAGGACATTGCTAGTATCACTAATGATGTAGGGCTGAAGGAATTATATATGACAGGCATGTACAAAAGCCTCAAAGGGCATCAGGCTCTTTGTGATGTGCTTAAAAAGCAGATCCTCAATAGGAACCTAGGAAAGAGGGTATTGCCTTTGAGAGGAAACTCAATGCTGATGGGACCTACTAGAAACCTAAGGAACATCCCAAAACCTCATGGGTTGCTGCAAAGGGACCTTCAGTGGATCCATCTACTTTATCTGGCTTTACATGTGAATCTTCATATTCTTCTGATGAGTCATTTTACTCCAACTATAAACTGTTCAAAAATCAGAATGGTGAAGTATTTGCTAGATATGTTGGCACTAACTGTAGGAACGGTCCTCCTATGAAGAAAATATGGGTTCCAAAAAGGTGCCTTGAAAATCTTCAGGTGAATGTCATCATGACACCACCTGTGAAGAATAGGAACCCCAGATCAAATTCTTCATATGGAACAAATTCTTCATATGGATCCAAGTCCTCATACGGACCAAATTCCTCATGTGGATCAAATTCCTCAAAAGGATCAAAGTCCTCATATGAACATCATCGTGCTAACCCTTCTATTTCGCAGGGAAGATCTAAGGATTATGTATATGTGCATTATTCTTCAAATCATTATGTTCATAAGTCCTTGAAGAATTTCTCTGCTTACTCTTATGCTTACCCTAACCCTTCTAATGTGAAATGAAGTGGATTGGCATCTATGCCACCTTTCTCTAATGGAGTTCGCAGAATGATAAAATCTTTGCCACACCGTTAGATGTGGGTGGTGAAGAAAAAGAACTAATATCTTATGCAGGGTCAGGTCTCTAGACGAACTTAAACGTCTGAAGAATTTGCTGGAGACCTGAATATGCTTGAAAGGACGCAAGCTAATCATGAAGAAATGAATTCTCATTTCTCTCGTCCTCATACTGCTTTATCTGTTTTATTGCTTGATGAAATTGATATCATATTATTCACTGATGAAGTATATGAGTTCGTAAGCTGCGCTAATTCATCTGCAGGATGATCAACCCAAAGCCACTGAGTGAGTCCTCGATAGTGGATGTACAAATCACATGACTAGTGACAAGAATCTATTGATGGACGCTCCCTTATCTCCATCGCATCTGAAGCATATCACCTACGCTGACAAAGGCAAAAGCAAGGTATTTGTCGGATTTCGGGTTCCGGCAGACCCTTGAGGTTCGAACTCTGGGGTGCGCGCGGAGATTATGCCCTCTACCTCTCCGTCTCGCAAAGATCTAAACTACTGAAAGAACAGCACAAGAGACACAAGGTTTATACTAGTTCGGGCCACCATTGTGGTGTAATACCCTACTCTAGTTTGTGGCGGGTGGATTGCCTCTTGGGCTGATGATGATGAACAATACAAGGAAGAACAGCCTCGCGAGGGTCTGCTCTTGGCTGGGACGATGAACTGCTAGGAGGAGTTCAGTCGCCCTTCTCTCTCTCTCTCTCTGATTCTCTGCTTGCCCAGGTTCTGGACCTCTCTTGATCTAGATGCTCAATAATAATCATCTCCCTACCCTGGGGGTGGCTAGTCCTATTTATAGGCAAGGGCCCTGGGCCTCTTCCCAAATATTGAGCGGGAAGGGCGCCAACAATTGGCCATTTTGAAGGGGAACATCTGGTACACTTATCCTGACTAAAGTTGGTCCTCGCCTGCCAAAGGCTCTGTGGTGACGCCGTCTTGGGCTCCATGATGACCTCCTTCCCACCATTGGACTGGTCTTGGTCTCGTTGCACCGAAATGGATGCCTTTGCTTGATCCTCTCGCCTGCGCTTGACCCCTTTGCACCAAAGAGGAAAGGAGGACACTGTGCGGACTGGCGCCCGCCTGGCGCCCTTGGTCGTCATGGCTTGCGTCATGGGCACCTCGTGAGCCAGCCTGATGAGGCCGCGCCTGAGGAAGCTCCGCGTCGTCCGCCCCGCAAGGCTTGGCCCCTCACGAGGGTCTTGGGTCTTGTGTTGATGAAGATGGGCCATGCTGGGCCCCCTTTGAGGCACGCCGCAGGCCGCAGACAGGCAAGTCTGAGGACCCCTGTTCCTAGAACGCCGACAGTAGCCCCCGGGCCCAAGGCGTGCCCGGACTTGGCCGTGCTGAGAGGCGAAAGGGAAAGGGCGAAGCGCCGCGGGCCCTAACAGCCTGCGGCCTTGGGCGCCGCGTGGCGGTTGATTGGACGTGGGCGGCACTGTTCCCCCACGCCCCCTTATTCTGCGCCCTGCTAGGCGGACTCGTAGTTGTACACAGCCGCTTCCCTTCCTGTTACTCGAGCGTCCTCTGTTCTTCCTCCCTTCGAGCGCCAGCTCCTGCCTCCAATCCAATCTCGAATCTTCCCCCTCCTTCCCATCGCCATGGCTCTGACGAAGAAGGAGAGAGGGAAGAAACCCATGCCTCCGTCTTGCCCGCCGCCATCGGTGGCCCCCGCCATCGGCCGGCCGATCATACTCAATCGAGAGTGCCTGGGCAAGGTCGGCTCGGCTCTGGCTACCATCTTCAATGAGTGTGGGAGGACGACGGCCTGGCCTACGTCTCACTTCCCCACTGACAGGATAATCACTGAGGTCTATTATTTTGCTGATGCCCTATGGGCGGGTCTGGTTCCCCCCTTTTCTGATTTCTTCAAGGCCGTCCTCTCCCATTACCAGATCCATATGATGCATCTGGGTCCTGAATCCATCACCCTTCTTTCGGTCTTTGCTTTTGTTTGCGAGGCAAGGATGGGCATCCCTCCTTCCGTTGCCTTGCTGCGCCACTTCTTCTCTCTGCGCCTTGCCGAACCTACCCAATGCTTGGCATGTGTGAGCTTCGTCGCCACGCCTAAGACTGCGGCCTCAGGGATCGACTTCGGGCATCCTTCGCCTTCGGCTGGGTTCCGCGAGCGGTGGTTGTACGTTGATGTCGGGGTGCCCAGCCCCTGCTGTCGAGGCCAACCTCGCCTGCTGTCCCTAATTCAGGCTGGGGCCAGGAGACGCTCGAGAGCCCCCGGGTCGCCTTCGTCTGGCGCCGCTTCGCATTCTTGAAATCGATCGGTGTGACAGCGCCCAAGGTGGTGAAGGAGTTCCTGTTGTGTCGCATTGCCCCTCTCCAACGCCACTCCCGCCGGATGTGGGCCTTCAGTGGGCGTGGTGATCGCTTGAGGCTCCAGGAAGAGGACCTGACACCTGAGGTGCTGAGGACAGTGCTCTTGATCCTGACTGGTGACCCCAACCCGGGTAGCATCCAGCAGGGAGGGGCCCTGCTGTACCTCTGCCAGAACAGGGACGACTTCGTGAAGTAGATGCCTATCTTTGATGAATGGGGGCTATGCCCCGTTGGCCTCCAAGGGCCTCGCGGGAATCCTGTGATGGTGACCGCCCTTCCGGTTAGCCAAGGCAACTCCTCCTCAAGTGGCGGAGCAGGGAGGCATGAGGCGTCGGAGGCCGAGGGTTCTCCCGATGAGGTGACAGCGCCGGGTGATGCTCCCGAGGGGGCAGCTCCTGGGACTCGTGCCGCTGAGGCTGAGGGTGGCAAGCAGCCGCTCCCAGCGCCTGGGGCTGAGGCCCCTGAGGCCCCAGGCGCGTCTTCTGGCGAGGTGATTGGCAGCACACGTCAGGCAGGCGCCCCTGACGCGGATCGCTTCGATGCTCCGCCTTCGGCGCAGGTTGATCCTTGCGCTCTTCTCTTGGGCCGCATCCGCATGGACTTTGAGGCCCTCCGGAGGAAAAGGGAGGCCTTGGGTGATGACTTCCCTTGTCGCTTGCTGAAGCGCAGGAAGTACTTCTCCACTGACGAGTTAGTCTTCTCCTTTTCTGGCTTCTGATCCTCTTGTTGCTTTTACTGATCGTTGTTCCGCAGGCCCCTTCCGGCCGAGCTCGCGGAAGTAGCTGAGGTGCCGCCCCCTTTGGCTTCGCCCCCTCTACCGTCCTCAAGTGCCCCGAGCAGCTCTGCCCTTGTGGTGAGGGCGATTGAAGAGGTGGACCATCCCGAGGTGCACCACGACCCTTCATTCCCCGCGATTTTCCTTCGCGGGCCCTCTATGGGCGTAGCCAGCCTGCCGTGGGCTTCTCATCTGGTCGTGGACTACGACTGGTTGAGGCGCCCCCTGCGCCTTTCATCTGGAAACGGGCTGGCTCCAGGCCGGGCTTCTGGTGCGACGTGCCCGGCCGTCGCGAGGGTGCCAGCCCCCAGCCCCCTGCCCGGAGGGGGAACGATGATTCGTGGCCCTCGACGCTTGCTTGGGGTAGATGATGGTGTGGAAGACATGCTCGAGCGCGCCCGGGAGCGCCGCTCTCGCCACCAAGGATTCCTTCGAAGGGCGACTGACGCGGTGAACCTGCTTGGGGAGGAGCTTGCTGATGAAGACGCGCGCCTGGAGGCCGAGGGCCTGCGCCTGGCTGCAAGGAGGTGCGAGCTGGAGGTTGCTATCGCCCTCGCGCACCATCAGCGTGATCTTGATGATGAAGAGGCGAAGGCGTCGCTAGAGGCCTCTCGGGTGGCCCGATCACAGGCTGCCGAGGAGGCCCGGGGAGCTGACCGACGGCGTGAGGCGGCGGAGGAGCGGGCTCGGGAGCTCCTGGCCCGGTGCCACTCACTGGAGGAGCAAGTGGAGCTGCGCGAGTCGGCCCTTGCATCGATGAAGGTGGCCTCCAGCGACCCAGCTAAGCTCCAGAAGCATGAGGAGCATTGACGCTGGAAGCCGCCGAACGCACCCGCGAGTACGAGCGGCTGGAGACGAGGGAGCGCTTGGTGACGCTGGCGGAGGACGATGTTGCTGCACGGGAAGCCCGCGTCCTGGAGGAGGTCGGATGTCGGGTGGCGATGGCGCGCCAAGACCTCGAGCGCGAGTTCGAGGGGAGGCTGGAGTTGATCCGGGTCGAAGCTGAAGGGAGGACCACAGCCTTGAGGGCCAAGCGGGAGGAGGCGACGCGGCGGGCCGACGCCTCCCGGGCCGCCCTTGAGGTAGCGCAAGGGGAGTTAGCCGCCTCCCAGGCCGAGATGCTCCGTCTTCACCAGCGGGTGGAGGAGGCTGAGGGCATCGCGCGCCAGAACGCGGATGAGATACGTCAGCGGCAGGTCCTGGAGCACGTGCACGGCCCCATGCTCGCCACGCTCCGGGAGAGAGCTAGCACAGCCGTGGGCAACATCTGTGAGGCGGCTGTTGGCGAGCCGCACACAATCAACTATGCTGGCAACCTTCAGTTCTTCACCGCCGCGGTGACGCAGCTGGAGGCGCGGTCGGTCAGGGCCGACAGGTTGGTGGAGGAGAGGAGCCGCGCCCTGCTCGGGTGCGCCTTTTCCCGTGTCTTCAGCCATCTCCGGAACATGGATCCCCACTTCGACTTTGACGCTGCTATCGCCCCAGTTCCCCAGGCCGTCCGAGACAACCTGGCACACTGGGTGGAAGACAACGTGGATGCCCTTGTCAGGGCCTTCGCTTCGGATGACGACGACGTGATCGTGGCTGCTGACGAGGGCGGTGTGGTGAACGGCCCTGACGCCGCTGGTGGCGACGCAGAGAGCGATGGCGAGTTCAGCGACGCTAGCGACGGCTCGGGAGGTGCTCCCGAGGACGCATTGGGGGATTTGTCCGACTGAGTGTGTATCACTCGTGTCTTTTTTACCCTGCATGAATAGAACTCGGGGTTTTGGTCTGATGGCTGTGAGAGCATTTTGGGAGGGGGAGCCCCTCATGTAAAACCTGTGTTCATCATATTAGTAGTTGTCACATTGCGCGAGCGCCCGCACCTGGTGGTTGGCTGGTTTACCTTTGTTTTGCGCGAGCCCCGAGGCAGCCCGTGGGAGGGCGTGACGTCTTGAGTGTTCTCTAGTTGAATCCGTAGGATATGAGAGTGTCGCTGGCGGGAAGCTTCACAGGCGTTGGCCTTCTTCACAGGCTCCGGGCCTTTTCCCAAATGCGACGGCTTCACAGGCATTTGCCTTCTTCACAGGCTCTGGGCCTTTTCATGAACGCGGCGGCTTCACAGGCAGTCGTCTTCTTCACAGGCTCTGGGCCTTTTCCTAAATGCGACAGCTTCATAGGCATTCGCCTTCTTCACAGGCTCTGGGCCTTTTCATGAACACGACAGCTTCACAGGCATTCGCCTTCTTCACAGGCTCTGGGCCTTTTCATGAACACGACAGCTTCACAGGCATTCGCATTCTTCACAG
>NC_041386.1:565151974-565179828 GCF_002162155.2 Triticum dicoccoides
CACAGGCATTCGCCTTCTTCACAGGCTCTGGGCCTTTTCATGAACACGACAGCTTCACAGGCATTCACCTTCTTCACAGGCTCTGGGCCTTTTCATGAACACGACAGCTTCACAGGCATTCGCCTTCTTCACAGGCTCTGGGCCTTTTCATGAACACGACGGCTTCACAGGCATTCGCCTTCTTCACAGGCTCTGGGCCTTTTCCTAACAGGACAACCTCCGCAAGCACCGGAAAATCCTCCCGAGAGGGAGCAACAACGGCAGTTTAGGTTGCGCACGAGCCAGGCCTGACCTGACTCGCGAGGGGCTCGCGAGGGGAGGCAGCTGTGGCGAAGCGGTAACCAGAACGCGAGAAATGGCACGAACGAGACTAAGCACCCCTTCCCCGAACACACGCAAATCTCAAATTCGAATCCAACTTAAATCCGGCGAGGGAAAAGTTACAGCCAAAGGGAAAGGCAATGAAAGCAAAAAAAGGCCGCGTCCGGCAGCTAATCTAGTCTTGGACGTCTTCTCACCAGCGCGGAGCTAAGTGCTGTCCACTGGGCATGGGAGGGAGCCCCAGGGCCTGAGGCCGGCACCCCTGAGACTCTGGGGCGTGTACAGCCCCACTCATTATTACGTGAGAGTGTCACGGGGCGGCGAGCTTCACAGGCACTGGGCCTTCTTCACAGGTACCGGCCTTGCTTCATATCGCCAGATGAGGGCCCCGCCTTGCGCCACACTCTAGTGCCACCAACGATGACCGGAAACCAGGACACCGCCGATGGGGTAGAGCGGTCGCCAGCGGTTCCCCCAACAACCACAGGTCCTCCGACAGGGGCAGGCCCTTAGGCACCTCCCCAGTGGAGGGCCTACCTCCTGAGAATGCCTTGCTCCGAACGCCGCGGTGGTGATGTCGGATCTCTGCCCCTCTCCTGCAGCCCCCTGCGCCCTCCTCTCGAGGGGTAAGAGACTGTGTGAGCGGGGCAGCTGCTTGCTGTGGCGACCTGCACCTCCTGTGATCCATGATTAGCGTACGCATGCTCCTGAGGAATTAGTGGTACCCGATAATCGTCGCCTCCAGTGTGGCCGGTGGAACCGTCCCGGGGCTCCTGGAAGAGCTCAGCTTCTGGTGTCTCGTCTCCCCAGCTCGGGCTGAGGAGCGAGCCTTGTTCGCCCTCGTGAGCATGCCCTTGGTCCATCATGTGGGGCACGTATTATTCTGGCGCCGTCATCCCGAAGGCTACGCCGTAGTGCTCCGTGTGCCATGCAGCTCTGCTTGACGTGCCCACCGTGGGGTGGTAGCGCGGCTGCCCGCTGAGGCCGTGGGCCGTGCCGAGTCCCTCTCCTTCACGTGCCGGAGGCGGGGGTAGCGCCACCACTGGTCCGGCGCCGACAGCTTCACTGGCGTTGGAGTAGCCTTGGGGCCCGCGGGCGCACGCGGGGCCCCCGCGCGTGCCGCCCTGGGCTTCAGACGGGAGCTGGATGCAGAAGGGGTGAGCCCCCGAAGCGGCAAAACCCAGGAGTTCGGCAACCCGTTCTAGCAGCACGTCGCGGCTGCCTTCCAGCAGCCTACACTGCAGCAGCTCTCGGGCCACCGTGAGCGCGGCCTTCAAGTTTGCCTGCTCCCGGCGGGTGTACGGTGTCGTGGTCGCGACGTGATTAGAGGCCCTTGCTGCCGACCGCGCTTGCCGCGGTGTGAGGGTTGTTGAAGCCTGTCCGCGCCGCCCGCGGCCCACAGCGCCTTGCGGACCACGAGCTGCCTGGGGCACGGGGTCGCTCGAGGCGAGCGGCTCTGCGTGGGCGGGCCACGCCGCCCATGGATCTTGGTTGCCCGCCTGGTCGCCGGACATGATGATGATGATGCGACGGGACGCGAAGTGGTAGAAAGGTGGATTCCGGCGCACCCCTACCTGGAGCGCCAAATGTCGGATTTCGGGTTCCGGCAGACCCTTGAGGTTCGAACTCTAGGGTGCGCACGGAGATTACGCCCTCTACCTCTCCGTCTCGCAAAGATCTAAACTACTGAAAGAACAGCACAAGAGACACAAGGTTTATACTAGTTCGGGCCACCATTGTGGTGTAATACCCTACTCTAGTTTGTGGCGGGTGGATTGCCTCTTGGGATGATGATGATGAATAATACAAGGAAGAACAGCCTCGCGAGGGTCTGCTCTTGGCTGGGACGATGAACTGCTAGGAGGAGTTCAGTCGCCCTTCTCTCTCTCTCTCTGATTCTCTGCTTGCCCAGGTTCTGGACCTCTCTTGATCTAGATGCTCAATAATAATCATCTCCCTACCCTGGGGGTGGCTAGTCCTATTTATAGGCAAGGGCCCTGGGCCTCTTCCCAAATATTGAGCGGGAAGGGCGCCAACAATTGGCCATTTTGAAGGGGAACATCTGGTACACTTATCCTGACTAAAGTTGGTCCTCGCCTGCCAAAGGCTCTGTGGTGACGCCGTCCTGGGCTCCACGATGACCTCCTTCCCACCGTTGGACTGGTCTTGGTCTCGTTGCACCGAAATGGATGCCTTTGCTTGATCCTCTCGCATGCGCTTGCCCCCTTTGCACCAAAGAGGAAAGGAGGACACTGTGCGGACTGGCGCCCGCCTGGCGCCCTTGGTCGTCATGGCTTGCGTCATGGGCACCTCATGAGGTACCCCGCCTCGATCTCTCCGCCTCCTCTTGAGCCAGCCTGATGAGACCGCGCCTGAGGAAGCTCCGCGTCGTCCGCCCCGCGAGGCTTGGCCCCTCGCGAGGGTCTTGGGTCTTATGTTGATGAAGATGGGCCATGCTGGGCCCCCTTTGAGCCACGCCGCAGGCCGCAGGCAGGCAAGTCTGGGGACCCCCGTTCCCAGAACACTGACAGTATTGGGTCTAGGTAAGGTTGCAATCTCGAAGGATCGACATATGGACAAAGTCATGCTTGTTGAGTCCTTAGGGTTCAACCTCATGTCTGTCTCAATGCTTTGTGATCTTGATATGGTTGTTGTCTTTGGCAAGTATCATTGTGTTGTGATCATGGAAGCTGACAATTCCAAAGTCTTTGAAGTCTTTAGGAGAGGAGATTTGTATATTGTTGATTTCTCTACAGGACCACAAGCTGCTACACGTCTACTTGCAAAAGCTTCGGGAGGCTGGCTATGGCATCGACGACTTGGTCATGCTGGGATGAGGAACTTGCACACGCTCGCGAAGAAGAAGCATGTCATTGGCATCGAGGGTGTCAAATTCCTCAAGGACCATTTGTGTGGAGCTTGTGAAGCTGGAAAGATGACCAAGGCCAAGCACCCCTCAAAGACCATCATGACTACCACTCGTCCATTTGAATTGCTTCACATGGATCTCTTTGACCCTACTCACTATGCCACATTTACTAATGTTGCATCCTTATATGGCTTTGTCATTGTTGATGATTATTCTCGATATACATGGGTGCATATCATCACTTTCAAAACTGAAGTGCAGGAAGTCTTCAAACGATTTTCCTCGAGGGCTTCAACCAACTTTGGTGTGAAGATCAAGCACATCAGAAGTGACAATGGAACTGAGTTCAAGAACACTGGTATTGATGACTATCTTGATGAGCTTGGTATCACTCATGAGTTATCTGCTCCATATACTCCTCAGCAGAATGGCGTCGTGGAGCGCAAAAACATGACTCTTGTTGAGATGGCTCGCACTATGCTTGATGAGTACAAGATGCCTACTCGCTTCTGGCCTGAGGCAATTGACACTGCGTGCCACATCATCAACAGGGTATATCTTTAGAAATTCTTCAAGAAGACTTCATATGAACTCCTTACTGACAAGAAACCCAATGTGAGTTATTTCAAAGTCTTCGGTGCTAAATGCTGGATTAGAGATCCTCATCACAGTTTTAAATTTGCACCGAAAGCACATGAAGGTTTTATGCTCGGTTATGGTAAGGACTCGCACACCTACAGAGTCTTCAACACCTATCACCACAAGGTTGTTGAAACTGTAGATGTGCGGTTCCATGAAACTAATGGCTCGCAAAGAGAGCACCTACCTCCTGTGACAGATGAAATACCTCCCGAGGAATCTATTAAGTTCAAAGCTACAAAGGATGTCATTCCTACCGAAGAATCTGCTGAAGAAATTTTTCCAGAACGTGAAGAACAACATGCTGATGCACCTGAAGAAAATGGTGCTGAGGAAAATGCTGATCAAAATTCCTCAACGACAACCAGCTCATCCTCGCGTTGCAAATGAAGTGCAGATTGAGAAAATCATCAGCGACATCAACATTCCAGGTCCTCTCACACGCTCAAGAGCTTCACATTTATCTAAATTTTGTGGGCACTTTGCTTTTGTCTCTATCAGAGAGCCCACTAAGGTAGATGAAGCATTTCTGGAGCCTGAGTGGATTCAAGCTATGCAAGAGGAATTACATCAATTTGAGCTCAACAACGTCTGGGAATTGGTCAAACGTCCAGATCCTCGCAAGCATAATATCATTGGCACAAAGTGGATCTACCGCAACAAGCAAGATGAAAATGGCCTTGTGGTGAGGAATAAGGCATGACTTATAGCTCAAGGCTACACACAGGTTGAAGGAATTGATTTCGATGAAACTTTTGCACCTGTTGCTAGACTTGAGGCTATTCGAATATTACTTGCTTATGCTAACCATCATGATATCATCTTACATCAAATGGATTTGAAAAGTGCATTCCTCAATGGTAAGCTTGAGGAAGAAGTATATGTTGCTCAACCTCGAGGTTTTGAAGATCCAAAGCATCCTAACAAAGTCTTCAGGCTCGATAAGGCCCTCTATGGCCTCAAGCAGGCCCCTCGGGCATGGTATGATACTTTGAAGGAATTCCACATGAAGAAAGGCTTCAAACTTGGTTCACTTGACCCAACTCTTTTCACTAAATCTTATGCTGGTGAATTGTTTGTGTGCCAAATATATGTTGATGATATCATTTTCGGCTGTACTGACAAACGTTACAGTGATGAATTTGCCTATATGATGAGTGAATAAATTCAAATGTTTATGATGGGAGAATTGAAATTCTTCTTAGGTCTTCAGATTCGTCAATAGCACAATGGCATATTCATATCTCAGGAGAAATACCTCAAGGATGTACTGAGGAAATTCGGCATGCAAGATTACAAAGGAGTCAAAATCCCTATGCCCACAAATGGCCATCTATGCACTGATGAAAATGGTATTGACTTCGATCAAAAGGTATACCGCTCCGTGATTGGTTCTTTATTGTATTTATGTGCATCTAGGCCAGATATTATGCTTAGTGATTGCAAAGGAATCACACCATAAGGTTGTGAAGCATATTCTTCGATATCTAGCTCACACACCAACACTTGGATTATGGTATTGATACGTCTCCAATGTATCTATAATTTTTGATTGTTCCAGTCTATTATATTGTCTGTTTTGGATGTTAATGGGCTTATTTATACACTTTTACATTATTTTTGGGACTAACCTACTAACCCAAGGCCCAGTGCAAATTGCTATTTTTTTGCCTATTTCAGTGTTTTTGCAGAAAAGGAATATCAAACGGAATAAAACCTTCGGGAGAGTTATTTTTGAAACAAACGTGATCCAGGGGACTTGGAGTGGACGTCAAGAAACCAATGAGGAGGCCACGAGGCAGGGGGCGCGCCTACCCCCCTAGGCACGCCCTCCACCCTCGTGGGCCCCTCATGGCTCCACCGACCTACTTCTTCCTCCTATATATATATATCCATATACCCCAAAAACATCCAGGAGCACCACGAAACCCTATTTCCACCGCCGCAACCTTCTGTACCGATCCCATCTTGGGGCCTTTTTCGGAGCTCCGCCAGAGGGGGAATCAATCATGGAGGGTTTCTACATCAACACCATAGCCTCTCCGATGATGTGTGAGTAGTTTACTTCAGACCTTCGGGTCCATAGTTATTAGCTAGATGGCTTCTTCTATCTCTTTGGATCTCAATACAATGTTCTCCTTGATCTTCTTGGAGATCTATTTGATGTAACTCTTTTTGCGGTGTGTTTATCGAGATCCGATGAATTGTGGGTTTATGATCAAGTTTATCTATGAACAATACTTAATTCTTCTCTGAAATCTTTTATGTATGATTGGTTATCTTTGCAAGTCTCTTCAAATTATCAGTTTGGTTTGGCCTACTAGATTGATCTTTCTTGCAATGGGAGAAGTGCTTAGCTTTGGGTTCAATCTTGCAGTGTCCTTTCCAAGTGACAGTAAGGGCGGCAAGGCACGTATTGTATTGTTGCCATCGAGGATAAAAAGATGGGGTTTATATCATATTTCTTGAGTTTATCCCTCTACATCATGTCATCGTGCCTAATGTGTTACTCTGTTCTTATGAACTTAATACTCTAGATGCATACTGGATAGCGGTCGATGTGTGGAGTAATAGTAGTAGATGCAGAATCATTTCGGTCTACTTGCCTCGGACGTGATGCCTATATACATGATCATGCCTAGATATTCTCATAATTATGCACTTTTTATCAATTGCTCGACAGTAATTTGTTCACCCACCTTAATACCTACGCTATCTTGAGAGAAGCCACTAGTGAAACCTATGGCCCCGGGTCTATTTCCATCATATAAGTTTCTAATCTATTTTATTTTGCAATCTTTACTTCCAATCTATATCATAAAAATACCAAAAAAATATCTTATTATTATTATCTTTCTCAGATCTCACTCTCGTAAGTGACTGTGAAGGGCTTGACAACCCCTTTAGCACGTTGGTTGCGAGGTTCTTATTTGTTTGTGTAGGTATGAGGAACTTGCGTGTAGTCTCCTACTGGATTGATACCTTGGTTCTCAAAAACTGAGGGAAATACTTACGCTACTTTGCTGCATCACCCTTTCCTCTTCAAGGGGAAACCAACACAGTGCTCTAGAGGTAGCAAGAAGGATTTGTGGTGCCGTTGAGGGAGTCCCGGACTAAGGGGTCCTCGGGCGTCCGGCCTATTATCCTTTGGGCCGGACTGATGGGCTATGAAGACATGAAGGCCGAAGACTGCACCATGTCCGGATTGGACTCTACTTGGCGTGGAAGGCAAGCTTGGCTACCGAAGATTCCTTCTTATGTAACCAACTCCATGTAAACCCTAGATCCCCTCGGTGTCTATATAAACTGAAGGGGATAGTCCGGAAAGGACAACACATATACTCATTACCATACCCACATAGGCTAGAATTCTAGGGTTTAGCCATTACGATCTCGTGGTAGATCCACTCTTGTAACACTCATATTCATCAATATCAATCAAGCGGGACGTAGGGTTTTACCTCCATAGAGAGGGCCCGAACCTGGGTAAACATTGTGTCCCCCATCTCCTGTTACCATCGATCCTAGACGCACAGTTCGGGACCCCCTACCCAAGATCCGCCGGTTTTGACACCGATATTGGTGCTTTCATTGAGAGTTCCACTATGTCGTCGACAAAAGGTTCGATGACCCCCTCAATCGTCAATAATGACGTTACCCGAGGAGGAACCTTCCTCCCCGGACAGATCCTCATATTTGGTGGCTTCGTACTACGGGCCAACTTGCTTGGCCATCTGGAGCAGATCGATAGCTACACCCCTGGCCATCAGGTCGGATTCGGAAGCTTGAACTACACCATGGATGTCCGTGGATTTGAGCCCGCGGTGATCGCTCCCCCTCACCCCGATGAACGTGACTTAAATCTGTCATCGGATCACACCCAGGAGATGGTTCTTGTGACTGCAATGACCTTAGAGCCGAAGCGGATCGAGCCATCCGAGGCCTCAGAGTCCGCGGCGTTGGAGCCGCACATGGACTCAACACCCTGCAATATTCGCTTTAACAGAACTTCGGACTCGTTTCCGGCTATAAGTTCCAGATTGTGTACGCCCGCAGACACCGAGCTAGATCGGTTATCGATCTTCGAGTTCAGCGCCGCTGATGTTTTCCAGCACTTGCCTTTGGGTGACGTGCTAAAATCTTTAAAGAAATTGTCCTTGGAAAAGGACTCACAACCGAACTATGTCCGGTTCGAGCTAGAGACGGATGATGAGGAATTCCTCTTCCCACCCGCCACCCACTTCATAGCCACCGTCGATGACTTAACCGACGTGCTCGATTATGGCTCCGAAGACATCGATGGTATGGACAACGATGCCCACAAGGAGCAAGGCCAAGACCCGCCATTTACTGGACATTGAACGGCCACCTCTTCATATGACGTGTACATGGTTGATACACCTAAAGGATCTGGCGACGACAAAGAAGAGCCAGATGCGAACAAAACCTCCGAGACACAATCCAAGCGTTGGTGGTCCAAACCACGCCCCAAGCCCCGCCGCTCAAAGGACGGCAACACTGGCACCGAAGAAAATAGTACTCCGGGCGACGCCTAAAACAGTGAAGGCCCCGCCGGGGCCACATCGAAACAGGAACACGACAGCAGGCAAAACAACCCTGACGAACAGGCCATAGAAGATGACCCGGAGGATGATAGTTACCGTCCGCCCTCCGAGGAGGAGACAAGCCTCGACAACAAAGACTTCATCATGCCTGAGGATCCTCTCAAGCAAGAGTGCTTCAAGCTTCAGCTCATAGCCACTGCAAGGAGGCTGAAAAAGAAACAACAACAGCTTCAAGCTGAACAAGACCTACTCGTCGACAGATGGACTGATGTCCTGACAGCCGAGGAATACGTCCTCAACCGCCCAGCCAAGAGCTACCCGAAACGCAGACCGCTACCTCGATTCGATGAGGAGGCGCTGGAGCATATATCTCCCTCACATAATGCGGATCGACCACCACGTGGTCGGGACAGGGCGGTGGAACGGCCACCCCGCGGTCGAGATAAAGCGGCAACTCAGGCCGAACAGCAGACCGCCCCACCACCCCATCAAAATAGGGACGAAAGAGTCTGGAGTCATACGTACGACCTCCGATAGACCCTGGATAGTAGAGCAGGACACACAAGATCGATCTACGGATCACGAGGACGTGCCTCGAGGTGCGATGACGGCTACTTATTCGGACGTGACAAACCTAACCACGCTCGAGCCGAATGCCACAGACGGACTCCTTCAGAGCTCTGCCACGATGCGGCCCGATATAGAGGCGCCGCACACCCGCTCTGCTTCACTGATGAACTACTGGATCATGAATTCCCTGAGGGGTTCAAGCCCGTCAATATCGAATCATACGACGGCACAACCGATCATGCCGTATGGATCGAGGATTTCATTCTCCACATCCATATGGCCCGAGGAGACGACCTCCACGCCATCAAATACCTCCCACTAAAACTCAAAGGCCCATCTCGGCACTGGTTAAATAGCCTACCTGAGAACTCAATCGGCAGCTGGGAGAACTTGGAAGAGGCTTTCCTCGACAACTTCCTAGGAACTTATGTCCGGCCACGAGATGTCGATGACCTAAGCCACATAGTTCAACAACCCGAAGAATCGGCCAGAAAATTCTGGACTAAGTTCCTAACCAAAAAGAACCAGATCGTCGACTGTCCGGACGCCGAGGCCCTAGCAGCCTTCAAACACAGCATTCGGGACGAATGACTAGCACGCCATCTCGGACAAGAAAAGCCGAAGTCAATGGCATCCCTTACGACACTCATGATCCGCTTTTGCATAGGTAAGGACAGCTGGCTGGCTCGTAGCAAAAACACAGCCAGCGAGGCAGGCCCTACAGAGGCCAAGAATAGCACCGGCAAGCTCCGGCGCAATAGACACAAACGCAGAAGCAATGGCAACAACACCGAAGACACCACAGTCAACACCGGATTCAGTGGCTCCAAGTCCGGCCAACGGAAGAAACCCTACAAAAGAAACAACGAAGGACCTTCCAGCCTGGACTGCATACTCGACCGTCCGTACCAAATTCATGGCACCCTGGATAAGGAAGCCAATCATACCAACATGCATTGTTGGGTCTTCAAGCAGGCTGGCAAGTTAAATGCCGAAAACAAAGAAAAGGGATCACAAAGCGAGGACGAGGATGAAGAGCCCCGGCAGCCGAACACCGGGGGACAGAAGAAATCCACCCCCCCCCAAGTCAAAATGGTGAACATGATATACGCCACGCACATCCCCTGAAAGGAGCGCAAACGAGAACAGGGACGTCTACGCGGTAGAGCCAGTCTCCCCAAAGTTCAATCCGTGGTCATCATCTCCGACCACCTTCGATCGACGAGATCATCCGACTAGTATCCGCCACAGCGGTTCGGCCGCACTAGTCCTGGACCCAATCATCTACGGATTCCACCTAACCTGAGTCCTTATGGATGGCGAAAGCAGCCTCAACCTGCTGTATCAGGATACAGTACGGAAGATGGGCATTAATCCCTCGCGAATCAAACCAACAAAGACTACCTTTAAAGGAGTCATACCAGGTGTAGAGTCCCGGTGTACGGGCTCAATCATGCTGGAGGTGGTCTTCGGTTCTTCGGACAACTTCCGAAGCGAAGAGTTAATCTTTGATATCGTCCCCTTCTGCAGCGGCTACCACGCACTGCTTGGACGAACTGCGTTTGCTAGATTTAACGCAATGCCACACTATTCTTATCTCAAGCTCAAGATGCCCGGTCCACGCAGCGTCATGACAGTCAATGGCAATACGGAACGCTCCCTCCGAACAGAGGAGCAGACCGCCGCCCTAGCAGCTGAAGCACAGAGCGGCCTTCTCAAGTAGCATTATAACCTAGTTGTCGAGCCCCTGGACACCATCAAGCGGGTCCGGACTACACTTCAACAGGAGAGTGCGGCTCGTCAAGAGCTCGACTAGCAATTCGGCCTCCGTCCCAGCCCTAATAAGGTAGTGCCATTCGTACCACGCGTACACAATTACGCACTCAAAATTCCATGGACATCGACGGAGGCACGAGATAACCCGGGGTCTACAATCCGGCCAGACCGATCCCGGACACACATACTTTTACTTCTCTTTCTTGTTTCAGGCACCTTTCTCCGCGGGCCTGATGTCAAGTCCTTTAGAAGGACTGAAATACAACGGAGGCAAGCAACACATGTGTGTAGGGTAACCTTTATACATTCTTCTTGATGGTATTCATACTTATTATTTCTCAGGACACGCACGCTGCGCCATATTGATGCCGGCATGTTAAATGGTAGGATACTTCTCGCACCATCTGTACGAGATACGCCTTGACGTATCCATCCAGTTATAATAAAATGGTTCGTGGCCCAGTTCCTGTGGTTTTCGCTTCTTACTTTGTTTTTATTTTCGATCTGCTTATGTGCTGCATCGACAATCTTTTACGTTTAATATTCGCGAGGGGCTACCTATTGCCCAACAATATGGCAGCACGATCCGAACACTTCTTGTATATGTTCGGCACCCCGAATTTAGCATTATATGCATTGGCTCCGCATGATGTCTTTGGTCAATAGTTGGGTTGCCCGGCTCCTGTGCTTGCTACCCTACGTTCCGCTCCATCGGCTAGGGTAGTGTCGGGGATATACCCCGCGGTATGACCCGGCTGGAGTTGTAAACCGGCTGGGACTTGGTAAACCGGCGGAGAGTTAAGACAGAGAGTCAAGACAGATGGCTAAGACAGATGGTAAACCGGCAGACAATGTTAAACCGGCAGACAAGGTTAAACCGGCAGACAATGTTAAACCGGCAGACAATGTTAAACCGGCAGACAATGTTAAACCGGCAGACGTTAAGAAGCCCAGGAAGGGAAGTCAAAATAGTTTAAGTTAAAGTCCGAGTTGGACTCCACATGTAACCCGCCCCTTCAACATATATAAGGAGGGGAAGGGCTCCTCAAAGGGGGACAAGAAAGAAACAATCTCTAGGGCTAGACACAACTAGAGGAGAGCCGGTTTACGGTGACTCCCTGGTGATGATAATGAGATGTAGCCTCAAACAACATGTAGGGTTGTTACCGGATGATGTTTCCCGGGGCCCGAAGCTGTCTAAACCCTTGTCTTGTGTTGCGTCTCTCGATTCCACTCAACCCCTCTCAAGCTACCACATAGATGCATTGGCCTCGCGACTAAGTCCTCGCACTAAGGACATCTGCCGTGACAATTCCACGACATTTGGCGCCCATCATGGGGCCTGCGCACGGTGGTGAGGAGTTCTTGGAGGGATCTCTTCTAGGGATCGACGAGCTCATAATTTTCCGGATGAGAAAGATCAATTTGAAAGGATGTATCAGTTTCAAGTTTATCGGTCTAGACTCATAATTTGGAAGGTTTAATAAGGGAAGTTAAAGTTGCAATTTGATGGTTGATGTAAGTCGCCAGTATCATCGACGTGTCAAGTTTCCGTCGTTGGCTCGTCAAAACCGATATGATCAGAGTCATCATCACCGTTCAACCGTCAATAGCAAAGGAAAAGTCAAGAAAAGGAAACAAAAGCGCCGAGGAGGATTCGATCCATCGCTAGCCACCTAATCCAGATGACTTCCGTCAAAATAACTACAACCCGGAGAGGACTTTGAAGCCTCCACGGTCTCTGCTACAGCTGCGGCTGCGCTTCGACCGCCCGGATCGCCTTTGCCATTGATCCGCCAGCTGCTGTGCCCCAACACCGCCACGTCCAATCGGTTCAAGGACTGGTCAGATTGGCTCTGTGTTCAGATTACTCCATCTTGAATATCCATTAGCAAAAACGTTGTGTGGGATTTTGAAGACATTAGGAGAGTCATACGTCCCTGAAGGTCAAAGTTTTAGTATACCGACTGTACAAATCGGCCAGTCCCCGATCTCATCTGAAATTACAGTCAAAATGACCCGGAATCAGACTTCGACGGAGACCCGGATTAGGATTCATCAAGAATAGCCACGACCCGGACAAGCATCAACCACGCCGGGCCGGCTTCTCCTCCACTGTGAGCCGGTCGTGCCTCGTCTGGTTCCGGAGGCCGTGCCCCTGCGTTTCCTCCATTGCCCCCGACCTGTGGGCTGATCTGCCCCTGCCACTGTATGTCAACCCGCCCGGAGGAGAGGAATCCGGTCTACCTCCATTTCCGGTTGACATCGACGGCTCCTTCGCGCGAACGCCCACGTTCGACGCCTTGCCCGCCCGCGCCGGCTCTGCATCCGCACGCTCGCGAGTGCCGGCCCTGCCTTCTCCTGCTTTGGCCGGGTTGCCTCAAGTCGGCTTTGCAAGTACTGAATCGCCCGCGCGCTGCAGGCCGCAAGTCGTCAGCCGCCGTTGAAAGCCTTGACCCGTCGTCGTTGATCCACCATGGTCGCTCCGCCGTGGCTGGCCCGTCGGCCGCTGCACCTTGTTTTGGCGATGAACCGCCGTGCCCCGTGAACTGGTCAAGCCATCATCACCCTCGCCTGCTTGTCGTTCCGCCCCAAGCATGAGCTCCGCCGCTCTAGAGCTGTTTTCGTACTTGCTTCTTCAAAGCCGTCTGCACCGCAAGTCATTGTTGAGCCGTCCCGTGGCCTCCCTTCACCTCTGACCTGGTGCTTCACTTCAAGCTACTCTCTCCATCACCACTACCGTCAGCTGGTCTGTCACAACCACAACAGGGCTGAGCTGCGTGCCCGACAGCATCGACGAACACCACGGACCCCGCCTTCATCTCCGAGTCAACGCCACTGGCGAATCAGCCGCCCATCTCGGCCGCTTTAGCATCCAGAGTTGTCGAGCCGCCCGACGCCTTCAACCCGTCCGCGCCTTCCAAACCGTTGACTCGTCGGACTCCATCATTGCTGATTGCGAGGCCATGCCACAATCTGCCATACTGGCCTCTCACTTCTGCGCCGGTTTTTGCTTCTGCACTAGCTGCGGGCCCTCTGCGGGAGCGCCGGCCCTTCGAGCTACTTTCATCGCCAGCCCTCACTGGAATCCCGTGTTGTCTCGTCGCGCCTCTACTAAGCTGCCTGTTTCCGTTTCTGCTACATCATTGAACCGACCTCTGGGTTATCTTCGCTGCTTCATGAGTATCCTGGCTGTTTCGGCTGCTGCCTTGGACCGGGCCATTCCCATGGCCGTTGCTAAACCGTCTTGATTCCCGCCATGGGTCGCGAGTGTCATCGCCTGCCGCTACTTTGAACCGCCGCCGGGTTGAGCCGCCCCCATGACCACGCCGCTCTAAGCAGCCGGTTTACCTCTGCTGCTCGCCGCAGCTGCTGGAATCCCTTGTTGTTGAACCGGCTCTTGCCGTTGAGCTGCCGTTCCGCTTCGCTCAGTCGTGGGTTTTCTTCGTCACCTGCCTCTGCTGTCATATGCTCCCCTAACAGCAAGAAGGAAAAGATAAGATGAGGTTCGGTTGGGAGAAAAGTCAAGGGCGGATTGAAAAAAAAAGCAAAGGAGAAATACAAAGGAAGGTCACGTGGGTGATGTACTGCATCACATCAGAGTAAACATATTTATCTACTTACAGCAGCATCCGGTTCATCTGACAAAATATAATCAGGTGCTATTGTTTCTCTCTACTTTTAGTTTATATTGTTTTTATCAAAGAACAATTATGTTGGTCTGTATAATTTTATGTGCAGGACAAGGATTCACTATAAAAGTGGTGCCATGCTATATCTATGAAGAGTGCGTTGGCATCATCATGCACCGGTGTCCGTGTCCACTTGTTGTCGAACATGTGTGTGCAAGCCACCACCCGTACAGCTCAATCTACATCAACTCGACGGGACCGCGCCCGCGATTGACTCGCTGTTCGCATGGCTTACCGTGCCAGTGATGGACTCGCCCGTCCGCGCTCGCTTAAAATACCACGGCCGGCTCATTTTTCCACTCCTGCGGTCGACTCACCCATGATTAATTTCAGCTTCACCATGGTGATCATCAACCCCGCGGTGTGTATTAACTGGCCTAAACATATCAGGTGAAATCCAGTATATTTTTATATTATATATTGCTTTCTTTACAAGAACGATTACTCCGGGTTGCAAAAGTTACTTAATGCAGGACCCTAAAACCGCCATGTTGGTGCGAATTTAAAGGCCGTCAGACAATTTCCAGCTTAAAAAGAAAGATTCCGGTTCAAGGGAAAGGTGTCTCCCACAAAGCTTTGAAGCTCTCAAATCCGGTTGAAGAATTTCCGGTTCAAAAAGGAATTCACTTCTCGCAAGTTCGAGTTTAAAGGCCGTCAGAAAGTTTCCGGCTGAAAATGAGGATTTCGGTTTAAAATCCGGTTCAAGGGAAAGATGTCTCCCATAAAGCTTTGAAGCTCTCAATATCCGGTTTAAAATCCCGGTTCAAGAAGAATTTATCTCTTGCAAAAATTTAAAAGTTGCCGAAGAGGACCTGTTGCCATGATGTACGGTTCAAACATGGGTATCCCGCCTTATAGGCTTATCATATTATTGATTACATGGGGGCTTTAGCTGACAAAGCGGAAATTTTGTCCATTAATCCGGCTATCACGCCACAACAAAAGCTCGGGAGCTTCACACCCAAGGGGCCAAAGAGAGTATTGTTGCTATGCACTGCTCAAACATAGGCACCCATTGAGCACAGCTCACAAAGTTACTTGGGGGCTCTTTGTGTAAAGTAACAAAGAGCTTGAAAGGACCCTTGTAATTGGGTATCGAGCCACGGCTTGGAAGCCTGGTGTATTCACCTAAAACCCTGGGTTAACCTGCCTTCATCAAGTAAGCCACTCCTATCCATGTAATCCTGGCATGACCCGCTGAACATTTGACAGTTACTCTCATTGAGACCCTGAGCTTGTCAAAGTTAAAACGATGATTGGTTAGTTGGAGGCCCATCTTAAAAGGCTTTGTCAAATGGTTTAACTCAGCGGCCTGGCAGCCCATGAAAAGCCTCGAGTTTGGGCCTGGCAGCCCTTGAAAAGCCTCGACTACACGGTTTTATTTGCCTTTGTCAAGATTTTTCTCTTTTGATAAATTTTATGTTGAACCGGTGTCTATTGACCCGGCGTGACTATCAGTCATCAAATTAACCCGGTGTTTAATAACCCGGCTTGACTTTCAACTACAAGTTGTCAGTACATAATCACTTATAATCTGGTGTTTATTGACCCGGCCTGGCTTTGGACTATAAGTCACCAGTATATATTTGGATTGCGCCATTGGAATTATGTGCTTATAAATATTGGGTATATTATTAATAACCAGTATTATGATTAAGGTTTTCAAAGTCGCTTTAGCGCAAATGGCTATCATATTATCAATATATATGATTTATTCTATAATTGAAGGAATAGTCCCGAGTTGCTGCAGGCTTACGACCCGGCACTTGGGGGCTACATTATTTCAGTTGAAATTACATTAAATACACAAGTCTCATGTCGCTGCAAGCATGCACCATGACACTTTGGGGCTAATGCAAAGTCATTTTTTGCTCACCTTATTGAAGACCCGACTCATCACATGGTAATGAGCCGGCCCTTGGGGGCTACCAATTGCCTCTGTCAACAATTTAAGGTACAAAGCTTTTTATCCATTACATTGAAGGGTCCACTGCTCAGTTGGTAAAGCACAAGGCTCTTAACCTTGTGGACGTGAATTCAAGCCCCATGATGGGGGTTACATCATATGATGTTATTTTCATTGAAGAATATATCAAAGTCCCAGCTCAATATTATCTTACTGAGCCGACCCTTGGGGGCTACACGTTGATGATAAAAGTTGACAAGGTTATATCTACAAAGTCCTTGCTCATTATTGCATAATGACCCGGCCCTTGGGGGCTACACTGATTGAAGTTTTTATGAGAATAAGGCAATTTCAAATCCCAGTTTGCTGCAAGCATGACAACCCGGCACTTGGTGGCTACATATGTAGAATACTCAATTCTGACTAGTGATTGATGAACAACCTGGATTTCTTCAAGATTGTGATATTCATATTGAAGCAAGTCTTAAGCTGTTGCTATGCTACCTTCTTAAGACTTGGGGGCTACAAGTGATAGGCATATAAGAGGTATATTTTCAAACTTCGTGTTAACTACAATTATGACCTGGTGCCATCAATATTTGTAAACCGGCAATGATAAACCGACAAGTTCAAGTCTTAAACCGGCACAGTTCTACATTCTCAAACCGGCAAGTTCTACATTCTTAAACCGGCTGAAGATCAAATGAGTATTTCAAAGGCCAATATTTTTGTTAAGCATTGGGAGCTGAAGTCAAAGGACTTATTCTTCACAATATTTCATTATGACAAACCGATGTCAGCAAATTGATTATGAAGCTGGTCTATTGACTCGGATTTTATAGAAGAAGGAAGTGACAAGGACTTAAGGATAATCAAGATCAGTTTAACATGGATAAATCCAAATTAAACTGGGGGCTAATGTCGGGGGTATACCCCGCGGTATGACCTGGCTGGAGTTGTAAACCGGCTGGGACTTGGTAAACCGGCGGAGAGTTAAGACAGAGAGTCAAGATAGATGGCTAAGACAGACCGTAAACCGGCATACAATGTTAAACCGCCAGACAAGGTTAAACCGGTAGACAAGGTTAAACCGGCAGACAAGGTTAAACCGGCAGACAATGTTAAACCGGCAGACAATGTGAAACCAGCAGATGTTAAGAAGCCCGGGAAGGGAAGTCAAAATAGTTTAAGTTAAAGTCCGAGTTGGACTCCACATGTAACCCGCCCCTTCAACATATATAAGGAGGGGCAGGGCTCCTCAAAGGGGGACAAGAAAGAAACAATCTCTAGGGCTAGACACAACTAGAGGAGAGCCGGTTTACGGCGACTCCCTGGTGATGATAATGAGATCTAGCCTCAAACAGCATGTAGGGTTGTTACTGGATGATGTTTCCCGGGGACCAAAGCTGTCTAAACCCTTGTGTTGTGTTGCGTCTCTCAATTCCACTCAACCCCTCTCAAGCTACCACATAGATGCATTGGCCTCGCGACTAAGTCCTCACACTAAGGACATCTGCTGTGACAATTCCACGACAGGTAGTAAAGGGAGAACTACTGTGATTGTGCCCTGGCTTTGACCAGACAAGCACCTCAGTAGATAAAGCTGAAAATTGACTGTCATGATATGGCGAGAGCCGGTCAGCTACTCGAGCGTTACAAATCGTTGGAGATTTTTTCCGCGTTACGCAAGAGATGGGCACTTCCCGATCATATGCTGATAGTACTTTGGATTAAACCAGGGGCTGCGCCCATGCTTTATTATAAAACTCCTATGGCTAAGTGAGGGTGTTAAAGCCATAAAGTCTGATTGCCTTTTTCGTTGCGCTAAACAACTCCTTCAAGGACCATGTAATTGGATCAAGATTGTTTAGATTCCATCCCGAACACCTCCGTACTATCTACGTGAGGGCAGAAGCCGGCAACTGGCCAACCCTCAGATTACACACAACACGGCCGCACAGGAGGAAACAATTCAAAGCATAATAAAATTACTTTACAAAAACTGGCTTTGTTCCCATAATACAAGACAAAGGAAACATGAATACATTTATTCAAATACAATGTCCTGCGAACATTGCGCCGCTACAAGTTGAGACCCTTCTACAACATCCTCGAAATATCGCTCGGGTGTGCGGTGCTCCTTGCCCTCCGGTGGCCCGCTGGCGACTTCAACAGCGTTCATCTTCGCCCACCACATCTTGCTGGGAGCGAAGGCCATACGGGCACCTTCAATACAAACGGAGCGCTTGATAACGTCCAGCCGAGGACAGGCATTCACCATCCGCCTCACGAGTTCGAAGTAGCTACTCGGCATAGCTTCGGCTGGCCACAGCCGAATTATCACATCCTTAATGGCTAGTTCGGCCACCCTAAAACTTAACGATCATTATGCTAAGCTAATGGATGGGTCTTTTCCATCACATCATTCTCCTAATGATGTGATCCCATTCATGACAACACATGTCTATGGTCAGGAAACTTAACCATCTTTCATTAACGAGCTAGTCTAGTAGAGGCTTAATAGGGACTCCACCAGCTATTTCAGCTGATCGGTGAAGGACACGGGATGCTCTGGTGCCGCATACTGCGACCAGAAGAGCCTCTCCAAAGAGCCCCCTCCTTCGGCTCGATAGAACTCCACGGCGTCTGATACGCTGCATGGCAAATCCGCAAAAGCCCCTGGGGAACTCCGAACCCGGGTTAGTAAAATGTACTACTTCTCCGCATACTTGCTTTGCATCTTAAATGCCTTACCCGCTGTGATCTTCTTGGCCTCCTGGATCTCCTAGAGGGCGGCCTGGGCCTCATTATGTGCGGTCTCTGCGCTCTGACGAGCCTTGGTGAGTTCGGTCCCTCGAACCAACGCATCATGCTCCAAGGCCTCGCATTTTTTCACCGCATCTTGGAGCTCCTGGTGGACTTCTTTGACCCGGGCATTTAGCTTCTTACGGGCGGCTTGCTGCTGGACAGCCTGCTCCTCGGCCTTCCTCAGGGCCTCGACTTCGGTCGCGGCTTCTGCACATATCACAATACCGCTGTCAATATACAACGTTTATCCCTTCCCAAACATATAGCAAGTCGTTCCTCACCTTGCTTCTCCTGGAGCCGAACCTTAACCTCGCCGAGCTCGTTCTCGGTCCACTCCAGCCTCCGCTTCAACTCGGAGACCTCGGCAACATGCGAGGTCGCCGCCAACAAGGAAGCTTGCTTATCAATACATATTCAGTCAGCCTCTTATAATTAAGGATTGATCCCCTGTCCGGTCCTTCTTGCCAAACACCGGACAGCGTCTCAGGGGCTATGGACTATATGGGTTTTTTCTCTTTTCTTACCTCGAAACCTGTTAACAGGCTGCTGCAGGCTTCATTCAGTCCGTTCTTGGCGGACCGAACCTTCTCGACCACCGCACCCATAAGGACACAGTGCTCGTCCATGATGGAGGCACTTTGTAGCGCCCCCATCAGGTCATCTAGCGCTCCTGGATGGACAGGAGCCACCGATGGAAGCGAAGCACCACCCCCCCCCTCCTTCAAAGGGGGCTGCTCGCCCGATTCCGGAGCCACATGGGTCTCCGGAATCGTATTTGGCTGAGGGCTGACCTGGATACGGCTCTCTTCGCCAATCTCCATGGGGATTGACTCTCCCATGTGTTCGGCAGTGGAGGTCCCGCCTTGTGGCACCTCCCGGGCAACGTCCTGGGCTCCCTTCGGAGCGGTCCTCCGGGATAACAGTTTGGTGTCATCCCTGGCCCCGGGGGAGTAAGCGGGCGGTGGTGACATGCTCGCCATCTCCGATAGAGCCAATGAACCTCCAGATGAGGATCGCTGGATAAGGTCACGGGCCGGACTGCAATAGTGTGGATTAACCATGTTAGAATAATAAAAAGAAAGGGTTGGATGTGCACATAAATAAGCCATGTCACTTACGATGCGGCCTAGGGCCTGGTACGAGGGCGACACTCCGGACTACTGTCGACGCCCCACGCGGTGTCAACCACTGGGGCGCCCTTACCCTTTTTGGGCGCTTGCGCCTCCAGATGTGTCGAGGCCACCCTTTTCTTCTTCTTCTCCTCGGGAGGAGGGTTGTTTTCCTCCTCATCATCCTCTTCCTCGTCGTTGTCCTCAGGGACATAGGAATGGGCCTCTTCATCTTCGGACGCCGCGTTCGAAGTGCCCTTGCGACGGGGGCCGCTCTTGGCCCCCTTGGCTTTCTTCTTAGCCTTCTTCTCCGGCGTCGTATATGGCGCCGGCACCAGCATGTTCGCCAGGCGCGGGATGACTGGTTCTTCGGGCAACGGAGCCGAACACTGGATCCTCTTCACCCTCTCCACCCAGTCCTGAGGAAGCAATACTAAATTCTCAGACATCATCCTCGAAACATTTAAGTTGGGAGTACATCAAAAGTAGCATACCTCGCTGGCGGGGCGGTTACAATTGTGAC
Organism: Triticum dicoccoides; assembly: GCF_002162155.2. NCBI lineage: Eukaryota > Viridiplantae > Streptophyta > Magnoliopsida > Poales > Poaceae > Triticum > Triticum dicoccoides. Next base: position 565,172,753 of record NC_041386.1, read on the forward strand.
CACGGTCTGAGTCCGTGGCTGGTGGCCTCTCGTTGCCCATAAAGAGAAACTTCCAGGCCCCTTCGTGAGAAGTATTGAAGAGCCTTTTTAGGGTCGGGTGCTTCTTCAAATTGAGTTCCCATAAAGGGCGGCTGCAGCGCTGGCACAGAAGAATCCGGTGGATTAGCATCACCTGGATAACGCCGACGAGCTTGATGTCCTTGGTCACCATGCTTTGAATGCGCGTCTGCAGCGCTATCAGCTCGTCAGGTGCACACCAGTTCGGACTCTTCTCGACCTAGGAGGTGAGTCGCATGGGAGCGCTGGAGCGGAATTCAGCAGCGGCGGCCCAGGTGGTGCATCGAGGTTCTGTAATATAGAACAACTGCTTCTGCCATTCCTTTAGTGTCTCAACAAAGGTGCCTTTGGGCCATTAGACGTTGGATAGCTTGCTCACCATGGCCCCTCCGCACTCTGCATGCTGTCCCTCCACCACCTTCGGCTTCACGTTGAATACTTTGAGCCACAACCCGAAGTGGGGATGGATGCGGAGGAAGGCCTCACACACGACGATGAACGCCGAGATGTTGAGGAAGGAATTAGGGGACATATCATGGAAATCTATCCCGTAGTAGTACATCAGCCCACGGACGAAAGGGTGGAGTGGAAACCCTAGCCTACGGAAGAAATGGGGGATGAATACCACCCTCTCTATGGGCTCCGGCGTGGGGACAACTTGTCCCTCGGCTGGCAGACGATGGGCGATCTCCTTTGCCAAATATCCGGCCGCCTGGAGCTTAGTAATGTCCTCCTCCTTGACGGAGGAGACCATCCACTTGCCCTGACCACCAGATCTGGACATGGTTGCTTGAGTGGAAAGGAGATGAGAGCTTGGGCGTTGGAGCTTGAGATCGGAAAGGCAGAGACAGAGAGAGAGAGAGAGAGAGGAAAGGAAGAGGGAATCCTTATCCCCTTATAAAGGCAGCAAATATTAAACGCCTCCTCACTCGCCTTAGGATTTGCCTGTTCCCTAGGCATGTATAAGCGGCATGGTTGAGTTACCCATGCCCGCATTGATGAGAATCCCGCAATAAGGGGGCACGATCTCTGTTTCGACAAGACGTGCCAATAGCAACCGCATCTCGAAGCGTGGGATGGCAGAAGAAAAATGGTACAAAATTATAACTGGACATATGTGATGTCGTGTTGGAAAAAAAGTTGTCAACAGATTGTGCAAATATTATATTCTCTCTGCGGTTATGTATGGTGTACGTAACAGGTCAGGATACTATCATTGCATCTGAAGACTATCTTGGAGTTCGAAGAAAAGGGGAACCTGCCTTGCAATTCCGAAGACAATCTGCATGCCGGACTCCTCGTCATTGAAAGCCAGGTTCAGGGGCTACTAAGGGAGTCCTGGACTAAGGGGTCCTCGGGCGTCCGGCCTATTATCCTTTGGGCCGGACTGATGGGCTATGAATACATGAAGGCCGAAGACTACACCGTGTCCGGATTGGACTCTACTTGGCGTGGAAGGCAAGCTTGGCGATCGAAGATTCCTTCTTATGTAACCAACTCCATGTAAACCCTAGATCCCCTCGGTGTCTATATAAACCGAAGGGGATAGTACGAAAAGGACAACACATATACTCATTACCATACCCACATAGGCTAGACTTCTAGGGTTTAGCCATTACGATCTCGTGGTAGATCCACTCTTGTAACACTCATATTCATCAATATCAATCAAGCAGGACATAGGGTTTTACCTCCATAGAGAGGGCCCGAACCTAGGTAAACATTGTTTCCCTCGTCTCCTGTTACCATCGATCCTAGACGCACAGTTCGGGACCCCCTACCCGAGATCCGCCGGTTTTGACACTGACAGCCGTTGCCGGGGAGATCTACGCATAAGTCAAGACATACCAAGTACCCATCACAAACTCTTATCCCTCGCATTACATTATTTTCCATTTGCCACTCGTTTTCGTCTCTCCCACTTCACCCTTGCCGTTTTATTCGCCCTCTTTCTCCGTTCCCCTTCTCTTTTCTGTTCGTCCCTTTTTGCTTGCCTCTTGCTGCCATCATGTCTGAAATTGGGGAGGTTATCATTGATAAGGATAATAATATGGAAAACTTTGATGCTATCAATGATCCTCTTGAAAATCCTACTATTTTACACACTAAAAAGTTTCAGATTGGTAGCGGTAATATTATTGGGAAGGGAGTTATTCAAGATTTCTTTACTTGTGCCGGTGCTTTGCCCACCATGAGCGGGTCTATTCTTCATAAAGCTAGTAGTCTCGCGGATGCTATATCTTTGCTCATAGTTGAACTTGAAAGATAATTTTTACATATGCATCCTTCCATACAAAGGATTTTCCTAGAATTTTCTAATATTGAGCATTCTTATGTTAAGCGAGTAGCGACCATCTTTTTAGCTCATGAGTTCATATTTATAATAAAGGAGGCCAATGAAATTTTTACGCATTATAGGGTGGATGCCGGCCGTCCTCCCATAGAAGCAATCCTTTTTTATCAAGAATACATTATGCGTTTACGATCTTTAGATCATGTTGTCTTTAATGAAAACCTTAGAAAAAAGGTTCCTACTGATGTTCTTGTTAACAGGATCTCTAAACTTAATGATAATTTTGCTATCCAGAATAATGGGTTAGGTTTTTCCCTTGAACAAAGGCTCAATACTTTTTTCCAAAAGAATGCTTATAATGATGAATTGGTTGTGCAATATGAGGGGCCAAAGGAGGAACCAACACCTCCCGAGCTTGATCTTGGGGACTTTTGTCCCATTAAATTTAGCCCTTTTGATTACTTTTGCTTGCCGCAAAGAAAGCTTGCTGCTGAACGTAGGGAGTATGATATGAGTTTTCGTGATTTACCTTATCATTATCATGGCAATACCTAGATCTATTCTTGCTTTTATGCCTAGCTAGGGGCGTTAAACAATAGCGCTTGTTGGGAGCCAACCCAATTTTATTTTTGTTTCTTGCTTTTTGGTTATGTTTAGTAATAAATAATTCATCTAGCCTCTGTTTAGATGTGGTTTTATGCTTTTAATTAGTGTTTGTGCCAAGTAGAACCTTTGGGAAGACTTGGGGAAAGTCTTTGCGATCTTGCTGTAAAAAACAGAAACTTTAGCGCTCACAAGATTTGCTGCCATTTTTTACTGGAGAGTGCGATTAGGTTGATTCGTTTTGCAGATGATTAATAGATAAATTACTCACGTCCAGCAATTTATTTTAGAATTTTTGGGGTTACAGAAGTATTCGAAACCTACAGATTACTAAGGATTGTTCTGTTTTGACAGATTCTGTTTTTCGCGTGTTGTTTGCTTATTCTGATGAATCTATGGCTAGTATCGGAGGTTATGAACCATAGAGAAGTTGGAATACAGTAGGTTTAACACCAAAATAAATAAAGAATGAGTTCATTACTGTACCTTAAGTGGTGGTTTATTTTCTTATACTAATGGAGCTCATGAGATTTTCTGTTTAAGTTTTGTGTTGTGAAGTTTTCAAGTTTTGGGTAAAGATTTGATGGATTATGGAACAAGGAGTGGAAAGAGCCTAAGCTTGTGTTGTGAAGTTTTCAAGTTTTGGGTAAAGATTTGATGGATTATGGAACAAGGAGTGGAAAGAGCCTAAGATTGGGGATGACCAAGGCACCCCAAGTTAAAATTCAAGGACAACCAAAAGCCTAAGCTTGGGGATGCCCCGGAAGGCATCCCCTCTTTCGTCTTCTTCTATCGGTAACTTTACTTGAGGCAATATTTTTATTCACCACATGATATGTGTTTTGCTTGGAGCGTCTTGTATGATTTGAGTCTTTGCTTCTTAGTTTACCACAATCATCCTTGTTGTACACACCTTTTGGGAGATACACACATGAATTGAAATTTATTAGAATACTCTATGTGCTTCACTTATATCTTTTGAGCTAGATAATTTTGCTCTAGTGCTTCACTTATATATTTTAGAGCACGATGGTGGTTTTATTTTATAGAAATTATTGATCTCTCATGCTTCACTTATACCATTTTTAGAGTTACTTAGAATAGCATGGTAATTTGCTTTGGTTATGAAACTAGTCCAATATGATAGGCATCCAATATGGGTATAATAATAACTATCATAGAAAGTGCATTGAATACTATGAGAAGTTTGATACTTAATAATTGTTTTGAGATATAAAGGTGGTGATATTAGAGTGTACTAGTTGAGTAATTGTGAATTTGAGAAATACTTGTGTTGAAGATTGCAAGTCCCGTAGCATGCACGTATGGTAACCGTTGTGTAACAAATTTGAAACATGCGGTGTTCTTTGATTGTCTTCCTTATGAGTGGCGGTCGGGGACGAGCGATGGTCTTTTCCTACCAATCTATCCCCCTAGGAGCATGCACGTAATGCTTGGTTTTTGATGACTTGTATATTTTTGCAATAAGTATGTGAGTTCTTTATGACTAATGTTGAGTCCATGGATTATACGCACTCTCACCCTTCCATCATTGCTAGCCTCTTCGGTACCGTGCATTGCCCTTTCTCACCTTGAGAGTTGGTGCAAACTTCGTCGGTGCATCCAAATCCCATGATATGATACGCTTTATCACACATAAACCTCCTTATATCTTCCTCAAAACAGCCACCATACCTACCTATTATGGCATTTCCATAGCCATTCCGAGATATATTGCCATGCAACTTTCCACCGTTTCATTTATGACACGCTTCATCATTGTCATATTGCCTTGCATGATCATGTAGTTGACATCGTATTTTTGGCAAAGCCGCCATGCATAATTTATCATACATGTCACTCTTGATTCATTGCCCTTCCCGGTACACCACCGAAGGCATTCATATAGAGTCATACTTTGTTCTAGTATCGAGTTGTAATCATTGAGTTGTAAATAAATAGAAGTGTGATGATCATCATTAATAGAGCATAATCCCAAATTAAAAAGAAAAAGAAAGGCCAAATAAAAAAAGTCCCAAAAAAGGAAAAAAGTGAACAAACAAAAGAAAAGAAATAAAAAGGGGCAATGCTAATATCCTTTTTGTCCACACTTGTGCTTCGAAGTAGCGCCATGATCTTTATGACAGGGAGTCTCTTGTTTTTTCACTTTCATATACTCATGGAAATTTTTCATTATAGAACTTGGCTTGTGTATTCCAAAAATGGGCTTCCTCAAATGCCCTAGGTCTTCGTGAGCAAGCAAGTTGGATGCACACCCACTTAGTTTCTTTTGTTGATCTTTCATACATTTATAGCTCTAGTGCATCCATTGCATGGCAATCCCTACTCCTTGCATTGACATCAATTGATGGGCATCTCCCTAGCCCGTTGATTAGCCGCGTCAATGTGAGACTTTCTCCTTTTTTGTCTTCTCCACATAACCCCCCTATCATTATTCTATTCCACCCATAGTGCTATATCCATGGCTCATGCTCATGTATTGCGTGAAAGTTGAAAAAAGTTTGAGATTACTAAAGTATGAAACATTTTCTTGGCTTGTCAACCAGGTTGTGCAAGATGAGAGCATTCTTGTGTGACGAAAATGGAGCATGACCAAACTATATGATTTTGTAGGGATGAACTTTCTTTTGCCATGTTATTTTGAGAAGACATGGTTGCTTAGTAAGTATGCTTGAAGTATTATTATTTTTATGTCAATATTAAACTTTTGTCTTGAATCTCTCGGATCTGAATATTCATGCCACAATAAAGAAAATTACATAGAGAATTATGCTAGGTAGCATTCCACATCAAGAATTCTGTTTTTATCATTTACCTACTCGAGGACGAGCAGGAATTAAGCTTGGGGATGCTTGATACGTCTCCAACGTATCTATAATTTTTTATTATTCCATGCTATTATATTATCTATTTTGGATGTTAATGGGCTTATTTATAAACTTTTATTTTATTTTTGGAACTAACCTACTAACCCAAGGCCCAGTGCAAATTGCTGTTTTTTTGCCTATTTCAGTGTTTCGTAGAAAAGGAATATCAAACAGAATCCAAGCGGAATAAAACCTTCGGGAGAGTTATTTTTGGAACAAACGTGATCCAGGGGACTTGGAGTGGACGTCAAGAAACCAACGAGGAGGCCACAAGGCAGGGGACGTGCCTACGCCCTGCGCGCCTTCCACCCTCATGGGCCGCTCGTGGCTCCACCGACCTACTTCTTCCTCCTATATATATATACATCTAGGTTATTCTGTTAAGCGTAACAGAATATTATTCTGTTACCTTTTTTGAACTGACGGTTTCAGGTGGTTGTACTGATGTTTTCGAAGTGGTTGAACTGATGCTTTCAATTGTGTTTAACAGATCATCTTCTTTAGTTCAAAAACTTTTTGTAATTTTTTGTCGGAACGTGGCGTGTAATATATCATTGGAAAGCTCTTGACAACCATATTTCAAGTATATTGAACGTTTTTGCAAAATCATTATGGTTTAAGAGCAGTATTGAAAAAACCATTTTTTCAAAATCGAAAACGTGAATCGTATTTTGGACTCAATTTTCAAACGGTTTGTCGGAATTGAGCAAATAAGATGGCGTTGGAAAGCTGGTGAAAATCCGCATCTTCCATATATGTATTATTTTTTCTAATTCTATATGATTTAAAAGTAATTTGAAAAACGGTGAAATTCTGGGCGAAATGTATTTTCGCGATTTTTTGCAAACGGTTTGTCGGATTGACGCAAATGATACGGCGTTGGAAAGCTATGTAAAATGCGCAACTTTTTCATATAGAAATATTTTTCTAATTCCTTACGGTTTAAAAACAAATTCGAATACGGTCAAATTTGATTTTGATCGCGATTTTTTTTAAAGTTTGTCGAAATATGGCAAATAATATACCGTTGGATAGCTATCAAAAATGCGAAACTTAGTCATGTTGAACGTTTTCTCTACTTCGCAACCATTTAAGAGTAATTTTGAATACGACATGACGGATACTGTTGTTTTCTCATGTGAAAAACAGAGTAGTCGTACTGATATATATGTATGTTTATACTTATAGAGCCCAGGGGTAACAGAATAATATTTTGTTACTAGTAACAAAATAGT
>NC_041386.1:565180602-565244142 GCF_002162155.2 Triticum dicoccoides
CATCCAGGAGCACCACGAAACCCTATTTCCACCGCCGCAACCTTCTGTACCCAAGAGATCCCATCTTGGGGCCTTTTCCGGAGCTCCGCCGGAGGGGGAATCAATCACGGAGGGCCTCTACATCAACACCATAGCCTCTCCGATGATGTGTGAGTAGTTTACTTCAGACCTTCGGGTCCATAGTTATTAGCTAGATGGCTTCTTCTCTCTCTTTGGATCTCAATACAATGTTCTCCTTGATCTTCTTGGAGATCTATTTGATGTAACTCTTTTTGGGGTGTGTTTGTCGAGATCCGATGAATTGTGGGTTTATGATCAAGTTTATCTATGAACAATATTTGATTCTTCTCTGAAATCTTTTATGTATGATTGGTTATCTTTGCAAGTCTCTTCGAATTATCAGTTTGGTTTGGCCTACTAGATTGATCTTTCTTGCAATGGGAGAAGTGCTTAACTTTGGGTTCAGTCTTGTAGTGTCCTTTCCCAGTGACAGTAGGGGCAGCAAGGCACGTATTTTATGGTTGCCATCGAGGATAAAAAGATGGGGTTTATATCATATTGCTTGAGTTTATCCCTCTACACCATGTCATCTTGCCTAATGCGTTACTTTGTTCTTATGAACTTAATACTCTAGATGCATGCTGGATAGCGGTCGATGTGTGGAGTAATAGTAGTAGATGCAGAATCGTTTCAGTCTACTTGTCTCAGAAGTGATGCCTATATACATGATCATGCCTAGATATTCTCATAATTATGCACTTTTTTATCAATTGCTCGACAGTAATTTGTTCACCCACCGTAATACCTATGCTATCTTGAGAGAATCCACTAGTGAAACCTATGGCCCCCGGGTCTATTTTCCATGATATAAGTTTCCAATCAATTTTATTTTGCAATCTTTACTTTCAATCTATATCATAAAATACCAAAAATATTTATCTTATTATTATTATCTCTATCAGATCTCACTCTCGTAAGTGACCGTGAAGGGCTTGATAACCCCTTTATCACGTTGGTTGCGAGGTTCTTATTTGTTTGTGTAGGTACGAGGGACTTGCGTGCAGTCTCCTACTGGATTGATACCTTGGTTCTCAAAAACTGAGGGAAATACTTATGCTACTTTGCTGCATCACCCTTTCCTCTTCAAGGGAAAACCAACGCATTGCTCAAGAGGTAGCAGGTATCCCAAGGGCTCGGTTTTTGATCTCATTGGATATTCAGATTCTGACTATGTTGGTGATCATGCGGACCGCAAGTCAACATCAGGCACATGCCATTTCCTCGGACGATCCTTGGTCTGTTGGTCCTCGACGAAACAAAACTGTGTATCACTGTCTACTGCTGAAGCTGAGTACATTGATGTTGGTTCTTGCTGTGCTCAATTGTTGTGGATGAAGCAAACCCTCAAGTACTGCGGCATCAACATGAAGAATGTGCCTCTCTACTGTGACAATGAGAGTGCCATCAAGATTGCTCATAACCCAGTTCAGCACTCGAAGACAAAGCACATTCAAATTCGTCATCATTTTCTTCGTGATCATGTGTTGAAGAGCGACATCGCTATTGAGCATGTGAAGACTGAAGAACATCTAGCCGATATCTTCACAAATCCCTTGGATGAGAAGAGATTTAGCAAGTTGAGGTGTGAGCTAAATATCTTAGAATCTTCGGATGTCCTTTGAAAAGGACACACATCCTAACACTTATGCAAAATTGATGACTTAGATGTGCAACAAGTAACGTTTTTCTTCAATCAATGAAGACTAACCCTCTAAGTGTGAAAAAATTAACGAAGAATTTGATTCTCAGAACCCTACGACAATTGTACGCGGTGTCTAAAATCATCATTCTTATACGGTGGGTCACGCCACCACCAAAAGTTGAAAATCTTCAATTTGAGTTTTTGAAATTCCTCAGTTGTTCATTTTCTTAAAATTTGCAATGTCTTCACTCTCTCCGTTGGTTTTCTTCATTGTCATATAGATATATGTGAGTTTATGTCCTCTACAGCGTTCACTTATTGTTATTTCTTCAAGTTGCTTGTTCTGCTAAGTGAATGTGATCGGACCCTTCCCCCTCTATGCTAAACTCAACCTAGTCTATTCACAAATTCTTCATGTGAGTTCTATTTGAAAGTCGTTCAAAATCTTCACTATGTCCTTGTCAGCTGAAGAATTTGCAAACGAAACTTTAAACTTATCTTATCTGAATTTTCAGCTTTTTCCGCTCAAACCGCTCCACTTTCCATGATATATATTATCCTATGCACCCATGATCGCACACGATCGTCACCTCTCTATACGTGGGTGACACATGTCACGCGAATGAGAAGGTCCAGGGGCACGTTCGTCCAATTTCCTCGGGCGAGCAGTTTTTCACTTTGGCTATAAATAACCCCATCCCTTCCTCACTTCGTTTTTACTCCGCTCGACCTCACTCCCTCAGTCAAGCTCTCAAACCCTAGCGCCACCGCTACTTCCATCGTTGCCGGTGAGGAAGAGCTTCACTGCCTTGACCTCGTCACCGTCGTACTCGCGCCGGTTGCGGATTTCTTCACTCTACCGCCGCCGTAGATGTCTTCCTTCGCCAAGTTAGGGCGTGGAAGATCCGAACTGACGAGCTTCTAAATCTACTCTTCACAGTTTGTCATGTTCTTCGTCAAGGGTAATTAAAAGTTACTTTACTGCCCTTGTTGATTCTGATGTTTTCTTCAAATCTTCAAAAGGTGTTTATTCCTCAAATCTTCACACACTAAACACCTCACATATCATCTGTTCTTGATCTGTTTCTCTAAGCAACATTTCTCTTCAAGATTCCTAAATTGTGTGGATTTTCAAATCTGTACAACTCTAGAACCCAAGTCAAAGAATGCTTAGTGAAATTCCTCAAGATTCATCTGGTCAAATTCCTCAAACTTGTTCTTTTTGCAAAAACTTCTGAGAACGCATATGACCTCTCCAAATTCTTCGCACCTATACTCTGTTCACAGGTACAATGTCTGCTGCTGAATCTCTAGGTTCTCATCAACTTAACTCATTTGCAGTGTTCCTCGAAGAAAAATTGCATACCTCTTCAGAGAATTCAACTGTTCAAAATCCTCAGGTGAAGAAAAATGGCTGATGGAAAGAAACCTCAGAAGGGAGGAAAGAAACTGGATGTCAACACAGCTTTTGAGATCCCTGATGACATTTACAAGGATTATTTCACTCCTGGTGAGGCCACACATGGAAAGGAGGACAAAAATCAGCGCAAGGTGTGCATACAAAGGATAGAGAGGAGATGGGCACGAGAATGGAGAGAATACAGATATGTCACTCCAAAATGTATGAAGAAATTTGCTCTTCACCCTCCTTGCCCAATACCTCCATTGGCACCTGGCCAAGAAGCTGATCCCACTAGCCTCAAGCGCGGTGAGGACTATCCTGATGAATGGGCAAAGCGTCAAGCTAAGTTGGCCAAAGTAGCAAAAGAGGCAGTGAGGAAATTCAATGAAGACTATGTTGCTGCTGCTGCCACTGTTGAGGCCTCTACTAGCAAGCCGAAGAAGGCCATGCCTAAGAAGCCTGCACACAAGCACAGTGCCCCTTATTTTTCAATGCCCTCACGGCCAAGCTCCTCTACAATGCCCTCACGGCTAACTTTTGCTAAGCCCTCACGGCCATTTCCTCAAGCCACTCCAGTTCCTCAAGTTGCAAAATCCTCAGCTCCTCCGTCAAAGTCCTCAACACCTGCGCATCTTGCCTCGTGCCAAAGGATAACAGGCATCTCTATTGCCTCAGGAGCCTCTGCAAGTTCATCAGCTCCTCTGCATTCTTCAACTGGCCCCACTTTGCTGAGACCAAGGCTACTGCTGGACGAGGCACTAGACCAAGTCCTCAAAAGAAGCAGGTCGCCTTTCAAGTCCCGTCCTCTGGGGACGAAGCTGATGATGAAGAACTTGAAGAAATCATCAAAGACAAATAACACAGGGCCGCTAGAGCCAAAGACAGTAACGTGCCATTGATGCTGGATCCAAAGTTGATCCTCGACTTCATCGAGTTGTGGCACAAGGACCCCCAACACACCTCTGCCTGAGATGAACCTCACTCGTGGTCAAAGTCATGTGTTGACTGCCTTCATTGACGAAGAGAAATGGAAGTTTGAGAAGGCCAGGCAGCTGAAGAAGGCGCAATACACGAAAGAGCACTACCTGAAGAAAAATGTTGTCAATATGACATCTGATGAACTTCTTTCTATTCAAACAGAGATCAAAGGACTCAGTGATGAATTCAACGTCTACCACATAGACTGGCTTGGAGCCAAGGTCAAATTTGTGAAGTTAGCTGAAAACTTCACCACCAATGTTGCAGCTCCCACGCAACAAGAAATTCCTCAGGCTGAAGCATCTGCTCAGCCTACTGAAGAAAATGCCAGCATCGCTGATGACAATCAGGCTGCTGAAGAAAATGCTACTACCAGGGCTGATGGCTGCATTCCAGCCGCTGATGAAACTTCCTGGGCAACAACTAGTGTTGCGCCTGAAGAAACTGTCAGGACAACTGAAGCTTCAACCATTGTGCCTGAAGAAATTGATCATGCTAGGGCAACTGCATCAGTTGTGCCTGAAGAAATGGAACCAATTTACTCTGCTCCTCCTGCACCTACACCAAGTCCAATTCTTCCTTCTGCATCAGAAGCGAAGAAGACCAAGGCTGCGGAGTATGCAACTGTGAAGAAACGGAAAGGAGCTCGTTTGAAATTGACAAACTCGTTTGAAAATCCGATTTATGTTGTTCTAGTATCCTACACGCCATCAAAGGAGCTCGTTCCTTTTGATGAAGAATACGTGATCCCAAGCGGATCCGATGAAGATATTCCTTCTGCTGCTTCTTCAGAGCAGTTGGATGAAGAAATTGAGGTGGATGCAATCCCTTCAACACTAGTTTTCTCATCGCCGATACCTCAGTTTACTGCTGAAGAGGCCAACATTGAATAAATAAATGAAGATGGGCATGTGGACATTGGGTGCACAACGCCAGTGATGAATGATGACTTTTGGGAAAATCAGCACCCCAATTCTCCTTTGTTCACTCCTCTGCAAAAAATTCCTCAGTCCCCAGTGACTACTGAAGTTCAAATGGGATCTGAAGAACCACACCCCACTCCATCTATACATGAAGAGATTCCAACCACTAGTGCTGATGAAATTGCTGCTCAAGAATTGAAGACCCAGGCTGCCACTAAAGAAGAAACTGAAATTCCTCAGCCTGCGGATCCTGAGATTGCGATTCCTGAGGTTGTGATGCAATTGACTGACACTCCTCAGCCCAAGCCAAAGGATCCTTTCTCAAAGAAGCAAAAATTCAAGGCTGCTAACTTCTTCCACGAGCATGTATTCTTCACGGACTACAACCCCTATGACTCTGCTCGTCTTAGAAGGAAGCGTTTCTGGACTGCCAGCCAAGCAAACTTCTATTCTTCGCTGCTTTTCAATAAAGACAAAGTCTTCGACCACGAGCATATTCCTCACGTGGACATGGAATCACTGCCTTGCTTCGCGCCAGTCCTTAGTGTTCTTCATGACGCTGGACTGCTCAACTTTTGCACTGACATTGTTGATTGGAATGAAGAGCTAATTCTTCAGTTCTATGCCACGCTGCACATCACAGGAGAAGCTGAAGATGTGAACTCTTGGGTATTGGACTAGATGACAGAGAATACACATTTCAAAGCACCGGACTCTGAATTGCTTCATGCCCTGCCTGTCAGTCCTACCCTTGAAGGCGCTCGTTGCATATACCATGAACCTGAACTTACTGCTCACTACATGCAAGTGTTGATGAAGCCGTTGAAGCCCGGTCAAGCCCCAAGGACCAAATTCCTCATGAAGGAATTGTTGTTTGTGCCTAGAACTGTCTATCGCATTCTGACAAAGACATTGAGTCCAATAAAAGGCCATGATTCGAATGACGAAGAAGTTGTTGGCAACATGAAGAATATGCTATTCAATATCATACATGGCATTCCTATCAACTACCATGACTTCTTCATGAGAATCTGGTGAATGTTGCACTCTCTCCATTTGAGTTGAAGCCTTATGCTCCTTGGATTATGAGATTCCTTAGAACAAGGTCTTCACTCAACTACAAGGCTGATTTTCAGAATCAAGTCAGTTACCTGCCCCCAATAGAAGTCCTCAAGCGAACATTTTCCTCATCTGATGAAAAGGGCAAGGCTACTGCAATCATTGATGAAGGCATTCGTCCATTGGATGGTCTATTCTGCAAAGCTGCATCCTACTCCACCAATGATGACTCTGCCACTCATGACTCTGCCTCAAATGCTTCAAAGCAAAATCCTCAAGGCACAACTCCAAGGGTGATGACTGATCGTGAGCTTCTCCTCGGTCTTCACCAGAAGGTCGATCGCAACCACAAATGGGTTAAGCGTCAGTTTGGTTCTATTCTTCACAACATGACTGCTACACACAATGCAGTGAAGAAAAACCAGTACTACCTCCATGAAGTTTTCGGTCGCACCTGGGCTGTTTTCTCACATCTGTATGGTGAAGATGATCTGAAGCAGATGGGTTTCAAGCAGGACTTTGACTGGTCTCAGCCATCGGCAAAGAAATTCAAGAAGACCAAAGTTCCATCCTTGGTAGCCAGCTCATATTCTTTATCATGCGCGACTGATGAACATGAAGACTTGGACGACACTGCGGCAGGCCCTACCTCAACAACCGACCCCAACAATGCTGGTGCTCCTTCATCGAATCCGTGATGATGTTCTTCAGGGGCGTTAGTCCTCACTTTCTGCCCCTTTTGGTCATTCGATGACAAAGGGGGAGAAATTTGAGTTAGTCTTCAAGCGGATCTACTTATATGGGCGTTTTTTCTAAGTTACAACTCTCGTTCTTTTGAAGACTTTGCTGGATCGAGTTGTAAACTTAAAACCCGATGGTGGTCTGATACTTTTGATGTGTTCTTCTGCATGCTTATTCCTCATATATGTTAATGCATGCATGTTGAATTACATCAGTCACCATATTTCTTCATGCATTTCGAATTCTTCATATCATATGTTAAATGCATGCATGAATTACAAGATATAGGGGGACACCTCCATGATTATACTCTTCAAGTGTGCATTGCTTCAAAAGCAAATTCCTCACTATGCACATCTTCAGGGGGGGTTCTTCTATATCTTGCAATCAAATTCCTCAATATCAGTATTTACACTATCCCCGTTAAAAACTTAACCTATATTGTCATCAATCACCAAAAATGGGGAGATTGTAAGTGCATCTAGTGCCCCTTAGTGATTTTGGTGTATTGAAGACTTATAGGTTAAGGGACTGATGCGTTTGCAAGTGTACACAGGTCTATAAGTCTATGAGGAGTTTGATATTTACAGAGAAAGTCGACCCCTAAAAACGAAGTTCTTCGACTGAAGACTTTGGATTTTTGAAGACTTTCTGAAGACTTTGAAAGTGAAGAAATTGGTGTGACCATGAAGACTTGGTATTCATTCGAGGAACATGAAGCGTGAAGACTTTTTTTTTTAGTTTCTTTTTCTCTTTCTTGAGTCATAGGAAACATCGTACTGTTAAAGGGGGCGAGGAAATACTAAGGAAAAGTTTCCAAGTAATGCTCAACTCAAAATCCTACACCTACCAATCCCTTCGAGTGAAGCCATTGGAAATCTCATGCAGTCCAGTCAATTTCTTCAGTGACAGAGACGAAGCTCTTCTGGTCTCTAAGGAATTTGTTCTGATTGAGGAATTTGATAGTCAAATTTCTGACCGTTGCTGTGCTACACGCCAGCTGTCCCAAAATATCTTCCCTCCTAACGGTCATATCATTTAAGGGCATTTATGTCTTATCATGTCGGGCTGCTCTCTAGGATATAAATAGCTGCCCCCTACAATCACTAGCTAGTTGGCTGCTCCGAGAGAAACTAACACTTGTCATTTGAGAGCATCCCATCCTCCGAGGACTTCGAGAGAAAATCATCAAGTGAGGAAAACCCAAACCCAAACACCTACAAACCCAAAGTGATTGAGCATCACTGAAGAGATTGATCCTGCATGGATCTAACGCTTGTTACCTTTGAAGACTGTGCATCTTCCAGGCGGTTAGGCATCATGGTCTAGAGCATCCAAGAGGAAATTGTGGATCGCCGAGTGACCGAGTTTGTGAAGGTTTGGAAGTCACCTAAAGACTTACCACGAGTGATTGGGCGAGGTCTGTGTGACCTTAGGTCAAGGGGAATACAGTGAGGACTAAGTGTCCTGAGCTGCGTGTTCAGGACTAGGTGTCCGGGACTATGTGTCCTCAGGTTTGAATACCTAGCCGCCCTAAGCAGGCGTACAACTGTCACAACAGTTGAAACAGGTCTACCAAATCATTGTCTTCACCAAGCCTAGTGGTTCTATTTCCTCAACCCTTCTGTTTCCTCATTACCGTGATGTATGCTTATTCCTCGTATCTGTTTGAAGACCTTGACTGAAGACTTTCTCAATTTCCTTGGTTCAATTTCTTCAGTATGTTTGTCTTCATCCTATTTTATCCTGTGTTTACGCTTTTTGTACTCTGTGCTTGTTTTCATTTCATCATGAAGACCATGCTTATGTTCTGTTATGCTTACATCTGAGTACCTTTTCCGCTGCAAGTAGTTCTTCTCTTAAGAATTTCCTCACCCTGAAATTCCTCAGTGAAGAATTCATAAAAATCGCCTATTCACCCCCTCTAGTCGAAATAACGCACTTTCAACTGAGATCATAGTTTGTTGGTTTCTAATAGAGTTTTTGCTTTATACTTCGATTGTGTGATGAACTATTACTTATTCATGAGAAGTATATGATAAAGGTCCTATGATAAAAGTCCTATGTTTAATGTTTTTGTTGTTATAATAATCAACATGATGCTTCTATGTCCGTATTTTGTTTTTATTGACACCTCTCTCTCAAAGCATGTGGACATGTTTTTCGATTTCGATTTTTGCTTGAGGACAAGCGAGGTCTAAGCTTGGGGGAGTTGATACGTCCATTTTGCATCATGTTTTCTTACTGTTATTTATAATGTTTTTATCCATAATAATGCTTTTTGGAGTAATTCTAATGCATTTTCTCTCATAATTTGCAAGGAACACATCAAGAGGGAGAATTCTGGCAGCTGGAAATCTGGACCTGAAAAAGCTACGTCAGGCTACCTATTCTACACAACTCCAAATAAGCTGAAACTTCATGGGGATTTTTTATGGAATACATAAGAAATATTGGAGCCAATAAACACCAGAGGGGAGCCACCAGGTGGGCCCAACCCACCTGGGCACGCCAGGCCCTCCAGGCGCGCCCTGGTGGGTTGTGGCCTCCTTGTCCCACCTCTGGTGCCCATCTTCTGGTATATAAGTGGTTTTGACCTAGAAAAAATAAGATGAGGGCTTTCGGGACGATGCGCTGCCGCCTCAAGGCGGGACTTGGTCAGGAGCACTTTTGTCGTCCGGCGGAGAGATTCTGCCGGGGGAACTTCCCTCCCGGAGGGGGAAATCATCGTCATCATCATCACCAACAACTCTCCCATCTTGAGGAGGGAAATCTCCATCAACATCTTCACCAGCACCATCTCATCTCAAACCCTAGTTCATCTCTTGTATTCAATCTTGTTACCGAAACTATAGATTTGTGCTAGGGGGTGACTACTAGTGTTGATTACATCTTGTAGTTGATTACTATATGGTTTATTTGGTGGAAGATTATATGTTCAGATCCATTATGCATATTAATACCCCTCTAATCATGAGCATGTTCATTGTTTGTGAGTAGTTGCTTTCGTTCTTGAGGTCATGGGAAAAATCATGTTGCAAATAATCATGTGAACTTGATATGTGTTCGATATTTTGATAGTATGTATGTTGTTATTCCCTTAGTGGTGTTATGTGAACGTCGACTACATGACACTTCACCATATTTGGGCCTAAGGGGATGCATTGTGGAGTAGCAAATAGATGATGGGTTGCGAGAGTGACAGAAACTTAAACCCCAGTTTATGCGCTATTCCGTAAGGGACCGATTGGATCCTAGAGTTTAATGCTATGGTTATAATTTATTCTTAATACTTTTCTCGTAGTTGTGGATGCTTGTAGGAGGGTTAATCATAAGTAGGAGGTTTGTTCAAGTAAGAACATCACCTAAGCCCCGGTCCACCCACATATCAAATTATCAAAGTAGCGAACACGAATTAAACCAACATGATGGAAGTGACTAGATGAAATTCCCGTGTACCCTCAAGGACGCTTTGCTCATCATAAAAGACCGGTTGTCCTGTCCTTTGCCTCAAAAGGATTGGGCTACCTTGCTGCACTTTTGTTACTATTATCGTTACTTGCTCGTTACAAATTATCTTGCTATCAAACTATTCGCTACTTACAATTTCAGCACTTGGAGACAATACCTTACCGAAAACCAATTGTCATCTCCTTCTGCTCCTCGTTGGGTTTGACACTCTTACTTACCGAAAAGAGCTACAATTGATCCCATATACTTGTGGGTCATCAGTGACATTGGAGTATCTAGGTGACATTAGGGTTTTGGTTGATGTGTGTCTTAAGGTGTTATTTTAGTACGAACTCTTGGGTTGTTTGTGACACTTATGGGAATAGCCCAATAGATCGATCAAAAGAATAACTTTGAGGTGGTTTCGTACCCTACAATAATCTCTTCATTTGTTCTCCACTATTAGTGACTTTGGAGTGACTCTTTGTTGCACATTGAGGGATTTTTATATGATCTAATTATGTTATCATTGTTGAGAGAACTTGCACTAGTCAAAGTATGAACCCTATGCCTTGTTTCTAAATATTGAAATACCGTTTTCGCTCACTTTTATCACTAGTTACCTTGCTGTTTTTATATTTTCAGATTACAAAAACCTATATCTACCATCCATATTGCACTTGTATCACCATCTCTTCGCCGAACTAGTGCACCTATACAATTTACCATTGTATTGGGTGTGTTGGGGACACAAGAGACTCTTTGTTATTTGGTTGAAGGGTTGTTTGAGAGAGACCATCTTCATCCTACGCCTCCCACGGATTGATAAACCTTAGGTCATCCACTTGAGGGAAAATTACTACTGTCATACAAAACTCTGCGCTTGGAGGCCCAACACGAGTCTACAATAATAAAGTTGTGTAGTAGACATCAAGCTCTTTTATGGCGCCATTGCCGGGGAGGCTAGGTAAGCGGCACTCACACCCCGTCAACGAAGCTCTTTTCTGGCGCCTTTGCCAGGGAGGTGAGTGCTTGAAGGTATATCTTTAGATCTTGCAATCGGATCTTTTAGTTTCTTTTTTTATCACTAGTTTGGTTTATAAAAAGAAAACTATAAAAAATGGAATTGAGGTTGCATCATATTATTCATCTTTATAATGTATTTCGTTAAAATGGTGGAAAGGAAAATTGTGCTCAAGTGTTAGAATAAGAATTTTATAAAATTCATGTAAAAAGGTGGGTGAGTGCTGAGGATTAGCATGTAATAGAATTCATGTAACCAATGGTGGAGGCACTCTTTGCCTTTTCTTCTATAATATATGATATGCACACTCGTGCATATTCGAGAAAAAAAAGAATTTTATAAAATGTTTGACATAAAATATTTGAATGATGAGCATGATTGCAATGTTATTGGTATGAATTCTTTGAATATCCATGATGCTAATGATATGCAAAGCCACAAGCTTGGGATGCTATGTTTGATGGAGATGATATTTTTAGTCCCCCAAGATTTGATGTGCAAATTTTTATAATGATTGAATGCCTCCTATTTATGATGATTATAGTGATGAAAGTGGATTTGGAGAGGACGTGACTTTATTTAATGACGAATCCACTATTTTGGAAGAGGTTTCAATTGACCATGACAGCAAAGTTGCTATCTATGATTATTATGGTGATGACATGTATGCTATAAATAATAATGATAACCATGAAACTTGTCATCATGATTTTAATTTTCAATCACATGATAGCTATTTTGTTGAGTTTGCTCCCACTACTATTGATGAGAAGAAATTTGCTTATGTGGAGAGTAATAAATTTTTTATGCATGTGGATCATGAAAAGAATGCTTTATGTGATAGTTATATCGTTGAGTTTATTCATGATTCTACTGAAAATTATTATGAGGGAGGAATTTATGCTTGTAGGAATTGCAATAATATCAAGTTTCCTCTCTATGTGTTGAAAATCTTGAAGTTGTGCTTGTTTTGCCTTCCTATGCTAGTTGATTCTTGTTCCCATAAATTGTTTTATCACAAAATCCCTATGCATAGGAATTGTGTTAGGCTTAAATGTGATTGCCATGTGTTTCATGATGCTCTCGTTATGTTTCAATCCTCTACTTTTATGTGGGCATCATTGAAATCATCGTGCCTAGCTTCAAAGGCATTAAAGAAAAGCGCTTGTTGGGAGACATCCCAACACTTTTACCTAATGTTTTTGTGTGCTCACAAGATTAAGCTACTATAGTAATCATGTTTTATAGCTTTCGTTTCAATAAAGTGCCAAGTAAGACCTTTGGGATGGTCTATGGTGATAGTTGATTTGATCTTGCTGAAAAACAGAAACTTTTGCGCTCAGGAAAATAATTCTTGTTTTTAAAATAAGCATGATAAAATACTGATTATTTTTGCAGAATATTAATAGAAAAATTTCCGAGGTTTTCCTAATTTTTCAGAATTTTTGGAGTAGCAGAAGTATGGTTGGAGTACAAATTACTACAGACTGTTCTGTATTTGACAGATTCTGTTTTCTATGCATAGTTTGCTTGTTTTCTAGTTTCCATGGCTTATATTGCTCAATATAAATTGTGGAAATGAGATGATACAGTGGGCATTGTGTGGAAACAATTATGAATCTTGTCTTTGACAGTGCCAAAGTGAAACGGTTTGCTCTTTATCATACTAACCTATCTCACGAAGTTCCGTTAAGTTTTGTGTGATTGAAGTTTACGCGTTATGGGTGAGATGCCGATATGAGGACAATAAGGAGTGACAAGACCCTAAGCTAGGGGATGCCCAAGGCACCCCAAGGAAATATTCAAGGAAGATCCAAGTAGTCCTGGCCATGGGCAGCCCGGCCCGAACTCGGCCCGGCCCAGGCCGCTCCTGGGCTGGGCTCGGGCGTAGATTTTGAGCCCGAAGGTCGGGCCGGTCTGGGCCCAGGCCCATCATTTTCGTGTTTTTCTGAAGGACGGGTCGGGCCGGCCCAAAGCCTGACGGGCTTTTATGTGTTTGGGCCAGGCTCGGGCCCATAAAATAGGCCCGACGACCGGGCCGGGCTCGGGCCTGGGTTTTTTGCGTCAGGCTTCGCTAGGCCCATCCCGAAGCCCAGCCCGGCCCGAGGTATGGCCAGGTATAGATCCAAGCAACTAAGCTTGGGGATGCCCCGGAAGGCATCCCCTCTTTCTTCTCCAACATTATCGGTAACCTCACTTGGAGCTATGTTTTCATTCGTCACATGATATGTGTTTTGCTTGGAGCGTCAATTTATTTTTTTAGGATTTGCTTGCTGTTATTTATAATAATGTTTTGCATCTTTTATTTCAATAAAAGTGCCATTGATAGCCTTCACTATGCTTATTTTACAAGTCTACATGTTGCTGTTTGAAAACAGAAAGTTTACTGCTGTTGCAAAAATTCCCTAGAAAAGTCAGAATGTGATAAAATGTTGAAACTTTTTGCAAAATAAGATCTGATAAATTTTATACAGTGTGGAAAATTTTCATAATCTTTGGAGTTTAAGAAGTACTGATACTCTTTCATTCTTTACATACAGTACTGTTTTGGCAGATTGCTGTTATGTTTGCATATGTTTGCTTGTTTAATTATTCTATTTGAGGATAGGAGTATTAAATATGCAGAGGCATTTAATATGCAATGTTGAACAATAATTTTAGTGATTTTCTACAGTAGAGAATGATAAGGTTTTTCCATTGGTTTATACTAACTTATCTCACGATTTCTTGTTGAGTTTTGTGTGGATGAAGCTTTTGAGATTTAGAAAAACCGTGATATGAGAAGAATTAGGGAGACACAAAAGCTCAAGCTTGGGGATGCCCAAGGCATACCAAGATAATATTTCAATAAGTCTCAAGCATCTAAGCTTGGGGATGCCCCGGTAGGCATCCCACCTTTCTTCTTCAACAATTATCGGTTAGTACCGGTTGAGCCTGAGTTTTTGCCTCTTCACATGATGTGTGATATTCTTAGAATGTCATTTTATTTTTATTTTTGCTTGCTGTTTTAATAAAATGCTTATACCTGAAAGTTTTTGAATAAGAGAGAGTCCTCAAATAGCTACCTATTTACTTAACTACTCGCTTGGTCTTCACTTATATCTTTTTGAGCATGGTGTTCTTTAGTATTTTTGAAGAAATTCTCTCTTGCTTCACTTAAATTAATTTGAGAGAAAAAATATTACGCTCATGATCTTCACTTATATTTGTTTGATCTTATCAAAAGCAACACATGAAAATTAGTTCCAATGTGATAGATATCCAAGAAGGATATAATAAAAACTTTCATGAAGATCATTGGACAAAATAAACTTGATTATTTGTAATAGTTTTGAGATATGATGATAGTGATATGTGAGTCATGTTGGTGAGAAATTATGATTTAGTAAGAATATTGGTGTTAAGGTTTGTGATTCCCTATGCAAGCATGAAAGTTAATAGTTGTGCAATGAAATTACATCCTACTTGTGGTGCATTATTCGGTGTTAATTATGCTCAATGCTCGCTTATGAGGTTATTTGTTTCTTGGTTGGTCGCTTCTCAATCTTTTGCTAGCCTTCATTTTTGCACTAAGTATGATCAATACTTGTGCATCCAAAATCCTTTAAACCAGTTTTGTCGGATGAGTCCGCTATACCTACCTATATGCAGTATTCTTTTGCCGTTCTAAGCAAATTTGTATGTGCCATCTCTAATTTTCAAAATAAATTTCTCTTTTGTGTGCTCGTACCGCTTGCGAGGCGGTGAGGGGTGGCCAATATTCTCCATGCTAGATGTGTTATTCTCATGATGAGTGTTTATTCACTTGTCATTGCACAAGAGTAAGGCAAAGGTATTAGGGATGCCCAGTCCTGAAATGAAAAATGAATTTACTCTATGTTGTCAAATAATAAATTCCTTGGAAAGTGTTGGTATGGAGGGCACCCGTGGATACAGCTAGCCATGGAAAGTGAAAGTATGGTGGAGAAAGGAATAAACTTTATTTTTTGTTTGGTAGCCGCCTATGATATATCTAACATGGAATGTGTTGGGAACTCTAAGTCGTTTTCGTTGGTGGGAAAAGTATGCCTCTCAAAATGTTTTTATCTCTCAGTTTTCGATTTGACCTCTGGCACCTCTACAAATCCCTACTTCCCTCCGTGAAGGGCCTTTCTTTTACTTTATGCAATTTTTATTTTTAATTTGAGTCTCCATCTTCTCTTACAAAGCACTAACCAGGGGGCACTATGATCGTACTTGAGCATTGGGTGTAGTTAATATGCGAGTGTGTTTCATGAATGGATCAATGATTGAGCATGGTGGGCTAGGGATAATTTATTTCAGCGTTGATATTTTGAAAGACATGGTTTATTCGTGATATGCTTGAGTATTGGCGTCCTCATGTCAAATTATAGACTATTACTTTGAATCATTCAAGTCCAAATTTCCATGCTACAAAAGAAAAGAGTATATGATGAATAGATAGGTAGCATTCCACAACAAAAACTATGTTTTAAATTGCTAATTTACCATGATAAGTTTTATGAGAAAGAGTTGTTGTTATGATGCTAGGAAAAGTGACTGAAATTATCATTGATCAAACTTATGCACTTTGCTAGCATTCACACTTCATAAATTATTTCTTTTATCATTTACCTACTCGAGAACGAGTAGGAATTAAGCTTGGGGATGCTGATACGTCTCCAACGTATCTATAATTTATGAAGTATTCATGCCATGTTTACAACAATTTTATATGGTTTTGGTATGATTTGCATAGAACTAACTCGGACTGACGTTGTTTTCAGCAGAACTATCGTGGTCTTGTTTTTTGTGCAGAAATGAAAGTTCTCCAAATGAGTTGAAACTTTTTGACGATTTTTTTGGAACAAAAGAGACCCCCGAAACTTCGTGGGAGGTCCAGAAGAGCCACGAGGAGCGCACAACCCACCAGGGCGCGCCTGGTGGGCCTGGCTTGCCCCAGTGGGTTGTGCTCACCTCAAGGCCCATCTTCGCGTGAAACCGACGCCAAAAAATCCTGTAAATAGAGAAACCATCCGAAATAAACCTAGATCAGAAGTTCCGCTGCCGCAAGGCTCTGTAGCCACCGAAAATCAATCTAGACCCCGTTCCAGCACTCTGCCGGAGGGGGAAATCATCTCCGGTGGCCATCTTCATCATCCCGGCGGCCACCACGATGAGGAGGCAGTATTCCACCCTCGAGGCTGAGGGTTTGTACCAGTAGCTATGTGTTTAATCTCTCTCTCTCTCTCTCTCTCTCTCTCTCTCGTGTTCTTGAGATGTCACGATCTTGATGTATCGCAGGCCTTGTTGATATACTCGGATCATATGGTGTTTTCTCCTCTCTATCTTGTTGTGATGAATTAAGTTTTTCCCTTTGAGTTTTCATTGTTATCAGATTGAATACTTTTATGGATTTGAGAGCACTTGATATATGTGTTGCATATGAATACTCATGGTGACAATGGGGTATCATATTGATTTACTTGATATGTGTTTTGGCACTCAACTTGCAGATTCCCGCGGTGACATTGGGGTAATCTATGCATAGGGGTTGATACACGTTCTTGTCTTTTGTTTCTCCGGTAGAAATCTTGGGGCACTCTTTGAGGTTCTTTGTGTTGGATTGAGTATTATGAATATGAAATTATTTGGTGTTATTTTAGTACGAACTCTTGGATAGATCGATTGGAAAGAATGGCTTCAAGGTGGTTTCATACCCTACAAATGATTTCTTCTTATGTTCTCCGCTAGATAAGAACTTTGGAGTGATTCTCCGTTGCACGTCGAGGGATGGTTATGTGATCCAATTATATTAGCATTGTTGAGAGATTGCACTAGCGAAGGTACGGACCCTAGGCCTCATTTTCAAGCATTGCAATACCATTTTTGTGCCCGTTTACTATTTGCTACCTTGCTGTTTTTATTTATTCAGATTATAAAAATATATTTCTACCATCCATATTACACTTTTATCACCATCTATTCGTCGAATTAGTGCACCTATACAATTTGCCATAGTATTAGGTGTGTTGGGGACAAAAGAGATTTCTTGTATTTGGTTGCAGGGTTGTTTGAGAGAGACCATCTTCATCCTACGCCTTCCACGGATTGATAAACCTTAGGTCATCCACTTGAGGGAAAATTGCTATTGTCCTACAAAACTCTGCGCTTGGAGGCCCAACACGAGTCTACAAGAATAAAGTTGCATAGTAGACATCAGCCAACACTTTTACCTACTGTTTTTGTGTGTTCACATGATTAGGCTACTATAGTAATCATGTTTTATAGCTTTTGTTTAAATAAAGTGCCAAGTAAAGCCTTTGGGGTGATCTATGGTGATAGTTGATTTGATCTTGCTGAAAAACAGAAACTTTTGCGCTCAAGAAAACAATTATCATTTTTAACAGAAGCATGATAAAATACCGATTCTTTCTGCAGAATATTAATAAACAAATTTATCAGGTTTTCCTAATTTTTCAGAATTTCTGGAGTTACAGAAATATTCGAGAGTTACAGATTACTACAGACTGTCCTGTTTTTGACAGATTGTGTTTTCGATGCATAGTTTGCTTGTTTCTAGTTTCTATGGCTTATATTGTTTAATATAAATTGTAGAAATGATAGGGTACAATAGGCATCATGTGAGAAAAATTATGAATCTTGTCTTGACAGTACCTAAGTGGTGATTTGCTTTCTTATACTAACGGAGTTGTTTTCTGTTAAGTTTTGTGTTGTGAAGTTTTCAAGTTTTGGGTAAAGTTTTGATGGACTACGGAATAAGGAGTGGCAAGAGCCTAAGCTTGGGATGCCCAAGGCACCCCAAGGTAATATTCAAGGACAACCAAGAGCCTAAGCTTGGGGATGCCCCGGATGGCATCCCCTCTATCGTATTCGTTCATCGGTAACCTTACTTGGAGCTATATTTTTATTCACCACATGATATGAGTTTTGCTTGGAGCGACATTTTATTTTATTTGGGTTTTCTTGCTGTTATTTATAGTAATGTTTTGCATATTTTATTTCAATAAAAAGTCAAGTGTAGCCTTTACCATGCTTATTTTGCAAGCCCATATGTTGCTGTTTTAAAAACAGAAAGTTTGCTATTATGTTTTGAATATTTGTGAATAGTAAAAGCATGATAAAATCTTGAAATTTTTACACGATGAGTAAAAACAAATTATCTACAGTGTGGTAATTTTTCAGAAATTTTGGAGTTAGGGAAGTATGATTCCTCTTGCATTCTTTACAGACTGTTATGTTTAGGCAGATTGTTGTTATGTTTGCATTGTTTGCATATGTTTGCTTGTTTAATGATTCTATTTAAGGATAGGACTCTTAAATATGCAGAGGCATTTAGTATGCAATGTTAAATAATAATCTTACTGATTTTCTACAGTAGAGAATGATTAGGTTTGGCACGGATTTATACTAACTTATCTCACGAGTTCTTGTTGAGTTTTGTGTGGATGAAGTTTTTGAGATTTAGGGAAACCGCGATATGAAAGGAATTAAGGAGACAAAAAAGCTCAAGCTTGGAGATGTCCAAGGCATCCCTAGTCAATATTTCAAGAAGTCTCAAGCATCTAAGCTTGGGGATGCCCCGGTTGGCATCCCACCTTTCTTCAACAACTATCAGTCAGTTTTGGTTGAGTCTAAGTTTCTGCTTCTTCACATGATATGTGCTATCCTTGCAATGTCATTTTTTTGTTTTGCTTGCTATTTGAATAAAGTACTTAAGATCTGAAATTTTATTTATGATAAGGAGTCTTCACATAGTTACATAATTATTCGCCTAGTCATTGATCTTCACCTATATCTTTTGGAGTAGTTTGTCATTTGCTCTAGTGCTTCACTTATATCTTTTTAGAGCACGGCGGTAGTTTTATTTTGAAGAAATTGATGAACTCTCATGCTTCCATTTTATTATTCTGAGAGTCTCTTAACAGCACGGTCATTTTCTTAGGTTATAAATTTAGTGCTAATATGATGGGCATCCAAGAGGGATATGATAAAAACTTTCATATAAAGTGCGTTGAATACTATGAGAAGTTTGATTCTTTATGATTGTTTTGAGATATGAAGATGGTGATAGTAGAGTCATTCTAGTGAGTAATTGTGAATTTGAGAAATACTTGTGTTAAGGTTTGTGAGTCCCATAGCATGCACGTATGGTGAACCGTTATGTAACAAAGTTGGAGCATGCAATATTTTTTGATTGTCTTCCTTATGAGTGGCGGTCGGGGACGAGCGATGGTCTTTTCCTACCAATCTATCCCCCTAGGAGAATGCACGTCGTACTTTGTTTCGATGACTAATAGATGTTTGCAATAAGTGTGTGAGTTCTTTATGACTAATGTTGATTCCATGGATTATACGCACTCTCACCCTTCGATCATTGCTAGCCTCCTCGGTACCATGCATTGCCCTTTCTCACCTCGAGAATTGGTGCAAACTTCGCCGGTGCATCCAAACCCCATGATATGATACACTCTATCACACATAGGCATCCTTATATCTTCCGCAAAACAGCCACCATACCTACCTATTATGGCATTTCCATAGCCATTCCGAGATATATTGCCATGCAACTTTCCACCGTTCCATTTATTATGACACGCTTAATCATTGTCATATTGCTTTGTATGATCATATAGTTGACATCGTATTTGTGGCAAAGCCGCCGTTCATATTTATTTCATACATGTCACTCTTGATTTATTGCACATCCCGGTACACCATCGGAAGCATTCATATAGAGTCGTATTTTTTCTAGTATCGAGTTATAATTCTTGAGTTGTAAAGTAAATAAAAGTGTGATGATCTTCATTATTAGAACATTGTCCCACGTGAGGAAAAAAGAGAGAAGCCAAAAAAAAGAAGGGCCAAAAAACAACGAAAAACAAAAAATGAGAGAAAAAGAGAGAAGGGGCAATGCTACTATCCTTTTACCACACTTGTGCTTCAAAGTAGCACCATGATCTTCATGATAGAGAGTCTCCTATGTTGTCACTTTCATATACTAGTGGAAATTTTCATTATAGAACTTGGCTTGTATATTCCAACGATGGGCTTCCTCAAATTGCCCTAGGTCTTCATGAGCAAGCAAGTTGGATGCACACCCACTTAGTTTCTTTTTGAGCTTTCATACACTTATAACTCTAGTGCATCCGTTGCATGGCAATCCCTACTCACTCATAATGATATCTATTGGTGGGCATCTCCATAGCCCCTTGATACGCCTAGTTCATGTGAGACTATCTCCCTCTTTTTGTCTTCTCCACAACCACCATATTCTATTCCACCTATAGTGTTATGTCCATGGCTCACGCTCATGTATTGCGTGAAAGTTGAAAAAGTTTGAGAACATCAAAGTATGAAACAATTGCTTGGCTTGTCATTGGGGTTGTGCATGATTTGAATATTTTGTGTGATGAAGATGGAGCATAGCCAGACTATATGATTTTGTAGGGATAAGCTTTCTTTGGCCATGTTATTTTGAGGAGACATGATTGCCTTGTTAGTGTGCTTGAAGTATTATTGTTTTTATGTCAATATTAAACTTTTGTTTTGAATCTTATGGATCTGAATATTCTTGCCACAATAAAGAAAATTACATGGATAAATATGTTAGGTAGCATTCCACATAAAAAATATGTTTATCATTTACCTACTGAAGGACGAGCAGGAATTAAGCTTGGGGATGCTTGATATGTCTCCAACGTATCTATAATTTTTGATTGTTCCATGCTATTATATTATATCTTGGATGTTTTATATGCATTTATATGCTATTTTATATGATTTTTGGGACTAACCTATTAACCTAGAGCCCAGTGCCAGTTTTTGTTTTTTCCTTGTTTTTGAGTTTCACAGAAAAGGAATATCTAACGGAGTCCAATTGACTTGAAAATTTACGGAGATTATTTTTGGAAAATATAAAAAATACTGGAACGAAAAGATATCGGAGAAGAGTCCCGAGGCATTCACAAGGGTGGAGGCCGCCCCCACCCCTAGGGCGCGCCCTCCGTCCTTGTGAGCTCCTCGTGGGCCACCCTGACTTGTTCCTGACGCCAATGCCTCTTATAAATCCCAAAAAACACAGAACAGAACCTAGATCAGGAGTTCCGCCGCCGCAAGCCTCTGTAGCCACCAAAAACCAATCGGGACCCTGTTCCGGCACCCCGCCGGAGGGGGGAATCATCACCGGTGGCCATTGATACGTCCATTTTGCATCATGTTTTTTTACTGTTATTTATAATGTTTTATACATAATAATGCTTTTTGGAGTAATTCTAATGCCTTTTCTCTCATAATATGCAAGGTATACACAAAGAGGGAGAATTCGGGCAGCTGGAAATCTGGACCTGAAAAAGCTACATCAGGCTACCTATTCTACACAACTCCAAATGAGCTGAAACTTCTAGAGGATTTTTTATGGAATATTTAAGAATTATTGGAGCAAATAACTACCAGAGGGGGCTCACCAGGTGGGCAAAACCCACCTGGGCGTGCCAGGGAGCCCAGGCGCGCCCTGGTGGGTTGTGCTCACCCAGGCCCACCTCCGGTGCCCATCTTCTGGTATATAGGTCATTTTGACCTAAGGAGAGGACTTTCGGGACAAAGCGCCGCCGCCTCGAGGCGGAACTTCGGCAGGAGCACTTTTGCCCTCTGGCGAAGCGATTCCGCCAGGGGAACTTCCCTCCCGTAGGGGGAAATCATCGTCGTCGTCATCACCAACAACTCTCCCATCTTTGGGAGGGAAATCTCCATCAACATCTTCAACAACACCATCTCATCTCAAACCCTAGTTCATCTCTTGTGTTCATTCTTGTTACCGGAACAATAGATTGGTGCTTGTGGGTGACTAGTAGTGTTGATTACATCTTGTAGTTGATTACTATATGGTTTATTTGGTGGAAGATTATATGTTGAGATCCAATATGCTATTTAATACTCCTCTGATCATGAGCATGTTTATCATTTGTGAGTAGTTACTTTTGTTCTTGAGGTCATGGGAGAAATCATGTTGCAAGTAATCATGTGAACTTGATATGTGTTCGATATTTTGATAGTATGTATGTTGTGATTCCCTTAGTGGTGTCATGTGAACATCGACTACATGACACTTCACCATATTTGGGTCTAAGGGAATGCATTGTGGAGTAGCAATTAGATTATGGGTTGCGAGAGTGATAGAAGGTTAAACCCCAGTTTATGCGCTATTCCGTAAGGGACCGATTGGATCCAGAAGTTTAATGCTATGGTTAGAATTTATTCTTAATACTTTTCTCATAGTTGCGGATGCTTGCGGGAGGGTTAATCATAAGTAGGAGGTTTGTTCAAGTAAGAACAACACCTAAGCACCGGTCCACCCACATATCAAATTATCAAAGTAGCGAACATAAATCGAACCAACATGATGAAAATGACTAGATGAAATTCCCGTGTACCCTTAAGAACACTTTGCTGATCATAAGAGACCATTTTGGCCTGTCCTTTGCCTCAAAAGGATTGGGCTACCTTGCTGAACTTTTGCTACTACTATCATTACTTGCTCGTTACAAATTATCTGGCTATCAAACTACTCTGCTACTTACAATTTCAGCACTTGCAGACATTACCTTGCTGAAAACCACTTGCCATTTCCTTCTGCTCCTCGATGGGTTCGACACGCTTACATATCGAAAAGAGATACAATTGAGCACCTATACTTGTGGGTCATCAGCAATCTTCATCATCCCGGTGCTCTCCATGACGAGGAGGGAGTAGTTCACCCTCAGGGCTGAGGGTATGTACCAATAGCTATGTTTTTGATCTCTCTCTCTCTCTCTCATGTTCTTGATTTGGCATGATCTTGATGTACCGCGAGTTTTGCTATTATAGTTGGATCTTATGATGTTTCTCCCCCTCTACCTTCTTGTAATGGATTCAGTTTTCCCTTTGAAGTTATATTATCGGATTGAGTCTTTAAGGATTTGAGAACACTTGATGTATGTCTTGCATGTGCTTATCTGTGGTGACAATGGGATATTCACGTGATCTACTTGATGTATGCTTTGGTGATCAACTTGCGTGTTTTGTGACCTTGCGAACTTATGCATAGGGTTTGGCACACAGTTTCGTCTTGACTCTCTGATAGAAACTTTGGAGCATTCTTTGAAGTTCTTTGTGTTGGTTTGAATAGATGAATCAGAGATTGTGTGATGCATATCGTATAATCAAACCCGCAGATACTTGTGGTGACATTGGAGTATCAGGGTGACATTAGGGTTTTGGTTGATGTGTGTCTTAAGGTGTTATTTTAGTACGAACTCTAGGGCTGGTTGTGACACTTATAGGAATAGCCCAATAGATTGATCAGAAAGAATAACTTTGAGGTGGTTTATACCCTACAATAATCTCTTTGTTTGTTCTCCGCTATTAGTGACTTTGGAGTGACTCTTTGTTGCACGTTGAGGGATTGTTATATGATCTAATTATGTTATCATTGTTTAGAGAACTTGCACTAGTGAAAGTATGAACCCCAGGCCTTGTTTCTAAGCATTGCAATACCGTTTTTGCTCACTTTTATCACTAGTTACCTTGCTGTTTTTATATTTTCAGATTACAAAAACCTATATCTACCATCCATATTGCACTTGTATTACGATCTCTTCGCCGAACTAGTGCACCTGTACAATTTACCATTGTATTGGGTGTGTTGGGGACACAAGAGACTCTTTGTTATTTGGTTGCAGGGTTGTCTGAGAGAGACCATCTTCATCTTACGCCTCCCACAGATTGATAAACCTTAGGTCATCCACTTGAGGGAAATTTGCTACTATCCTATAAAACTCTGCACTTGGAGGCCCAACAACGTCTACAAGGATAAAGTTGCATAGTAGACATCACAAACCTTTTGAGAGAGACACGCATGAATCGTGATTTATTAGAATACTCTATGTGCTTCACTTATATCTGTTGAGCAAAGCAATTTTGCTCTGGTGCTTCACTTATATATTTTAGAGCACGGTGGTGGTTTTATTTTATCGAAATTATTGAACTCTCATGCTTCACTTATATTATTTTGAGAGTCTCTAACCAGCATGGTAATTTTCTTTGGTTATGAATTTAGTCCTAATATGATAGGCATCCAAGAGGGATATAATAAAAACTTTCATATAAAGTGCATTGAATACTGTGAGAAGTTTGACTCTTTATGATTGTTTTGAGATATAGAGATGGTGATATTATAGTCATGCTAGTAAGTATTTGTGAATTGGAGAAACACTTCTGTTAAGGTCTGTGATCCCCGTAGCATGCACGCAGGATGAACCGTTGTGTGATGAAGTCGGAGCATGATTTATTTATTGATGTCTTCCTTATGAGTGGCGGTCGGGGACGAGCGATGGTCTTTTCCTACCAATCTATCCCCCTAGGAGCATGCGTGTAGTACTTTGTTTCGATGACTAATAGATTTTTGCAATAAGTATGTGAGTTCTTTATGACTAATGTTGAGTCCATGGATTATACGCACTCTCACCCTTCCACCATTGCTAGCCTCTCTAGTATCGCGCAACTTTCGCCGGTGCCATACACCCACCTATTACCTTCCTCGAAACAACCACCATACCTACCTATTATGGCATTTCCATAGCCATTCCGAGATATATTGTCATGCAACTTCCATCGTTCCGTTTATTATGACACATACCATCATTGTCATATTGCTTTGCATGATCATGTAGTTGACATCATATTTGTAGCAAAGCCACCTTTCATAATTCTTTCATACATGTCACTCTTGAGTCATTGCACATCCCAGTACACCGCCAGAGGCATTCATATAGAGTCTTATTTTGTTCTAAGTATCAAGTTGTAATTTTTGAGTTGTAAGTAAATAAAAGTGTGATGATCATCATTATTAGAGAATTGTCCCACGTGAGGAAAGGATGATGGAGACTATGATTCCCCCACCAGTCGGGATGAGACTCCGGACAAAAAATAAATAAAAAGGAAAAAAACGAGGCCAAAGAAGCCCAAAAATGGGAGAAAAGAGAGAGGGGGCAATGTTACTATCCTTTTTCCACACTTGTGCTTTAAAGTAGCACCACGATCTTCATGATAGAGAGTCTCCTATGTTGTCACTTTCATATACTAGTGGGAATTTTTCATTATAGAACTTGGCTTGTATATTCCAATGATGGGCTTCCTCAAATTGCCCTAGGACTTCGTGAGCAAGCGAGTTGGATGCACACCCACTTAGTTTATTTTTGAGTTTTCATAAACTTATAGCTCTAGTGCATCCATTGCATGGCAATCCCTACTCACTCACATTGATATCTATTGATGGGCATCTCCATAGCCCGCTGATACGCCTAGTTGATGTGAGACTATCTCCTTCTTCTTTTTTGTCTTCTCCACAACCACCATATTCCATTCCACCTATAGTGTTATGCCCATGGCTCATGCTCATGTATTGTGTGAAAATTGAAAAAGTTTGAGAATTTCAGAAGTATGAAACAATTTCTTGACTTGTCATCAGGGTTATGCATGATTTGAATATTTTATGTGATGAAGTGATACCTCTCCGTCGTATCTACTTTTCCAAACACTTTTGCCCTTGTTTTGGACTGTAACTTGCATGATTTGAATGGAACTAACCCGGACTGATGCTATTTTCAGCAGAATTGCGATGGTGTTATTTTTGTGCAGAAATAAAAGTTCTCGAAATGACCTGAAAATTAACGGAGAATTATTTTGGAATATATAAAAAATACTGGAAGAAAGATCCACGTCAGGGGGCCCACCACCTATCCACGAGGATGGGGGCGCGCCCTACCCCCCTGGGCACGCCCCCTACCTCGTGGGCCCCCAGACGATCCACCGACCTCAACCCTGACTCTATATATTCACTTTTGGGGAGAAAAAACCAAAGAGAAGTATTCATCGTGTTTTACGATACGGAGCCGCCGCCAAGCCCTAAACTCTCTCGGGAGGGCTGATCTGGAGTCCGTTCGGGGCTCTGGAGAGGGGAATCTGTCGCCATCGTCATCATCAACCTTCCTCCATCACGAATTTCATGATGCTCACCGCCGTGTGTGAGTAAATTCCATCGTGGGCTTTGTCGGAGTAAATGACCACGGGTAGCCTAGCCGGCTCCCCCTGGCCCTTCTGAAAAAATTACGAGCCGATTCGGCCCTCAACAATCCAAGACGAGGGGCCACCTTCCTTGGCCGGCTGACTCCCAGGCCGACTATCAGAAGGCGGTCCGACTTTGGCCCTCATGAAGAAAGCCGCGGGAAGGCCAACTCCTAGAGGCCGGCTCCCACCAAGCGGTCAAGATCATACCCTTGAAGTCTGCATTCACATAACGATGATGTGACGGGGCGTTGCTACAGTAAAGCCTGCCACCCCCGAATCCCCGAGCATGCCTGGCACAGTGCGCCGTATGGAGTGGCCATGACCCGTCCGGCGCGGCACTGTTGCCATGTTGACCCTGATGTCACCCACGACTTGCCGCCAGCGCGGCCCACGGGCGGTGGGCCCCTTCGGGCAGAGAGACGCTCGAAGGCGGCCAGGCCTCCCCCAGTCGGCCCGAGACTGGGCCGGCTCCCCACAGCCAGCTCGCTTCCCCCCTCGAAGGAGACGCCCCATTAAAGAGACAAGACGCGATAAGGCTACAGCGATCGTCCGCCGGACGGCGGCACTGTAGCCACGCCTACCACGACGAAGCCCTCGTCATCAGGTTGAGGCAATAGTAACCAGCCACTGACAAGACCCTTGGCAGTGGGGCCTGCCTATTGACCAAGGAGTTGGCAGTCGGCGGAACCCAACAGCCGGCGGGCCCCAGCAGTCGGTGCAGAAGCCGGCGGGCGTAGTCAAAGACGGCTAGGGCCCGCGCCCAGCCGGATTACCATTGTACCACCGGGGGGTGGGCCTATATAAACCCCCCGGGGCACCCATGCAAAGGGTTGATCTGTGCTAGTTTTAGCCACCACATAGGGAGGAGAAGAGAGCGGGCCGTGCCCTTCTTCCTCCTCTCGCCAAACAGCTCAAGGAGCATCTTGTAGCCACTCGTTCATCTAGTGATCATGCGGAGACCCCGCAGAGCATTAGTAGGGGTGTTATCTCCACGGAGAGCCCCGAAGCTGGGTAAGATTCGCCGGCGTGCATGTCTTCGCCTCATCCCGCTTCCAGGCACCGGCGACGTCTTACTGGCTCCCACAATGATAAGCCACCCGTTGGCATATGTCGCACCTACCACCCGACATTTGGCGCCCACCGTGGGGCCAGGTGCACCGTCGTCCGGAGACCTGTTCTGGACGGGAACCCTCTTTCTCCCCAGCGAACGTAGCCAGCCCGGCACGCCCGATGGCGCTTGCCGCGACGCGCTGCAAGGCGTCGCCAACATCTGCGCAGCAAGCGGCCTCGTCGATCTCCTTGGCAAGACCTTCATCTCCGACGAGCTCGCCTCCGACGCGGGCACCGACCACCTCGTCAACTTCCTCGGCCAGCTCCACGTCTCCAGCGAGCCTGCTGTGGACTTGGAGTCTGTCGGCTCCACCAATCCGATGCATGTCGACTCCGACACGGCCTCGCTCGACACTTTCCCCACCGACGTCATGATCTACGACGGCCCGCTTCCTCGAGCCGATGGCTGTGACGGTGCCACCATCGAGGTGATGGTCATCAGCCACGGCGGCGCTTCTGGCGAAAACGCCCCCAGCGCCCCGCATGCGGCGGTCCACGACTTGTCCATCCCACTCCTGGCCGATGCCGACGCCGAAGCGCTGGAGGTTCGCCGCCTCGCCCTCCTCGCGGAGAGCCGGAAGTTGGCCTCCATGAGACGCCTCACCGAGGCCCACCAGCGCGAAGTCGACCGCGCCGCCTTTGGCACGCCGCCCCCAGGCGGACCAAGCCGAGCCGGTGTTGTCAGACAGCGCGGCACCGCCGTCGCTGACATGCTAGGAGTCGACCGCCCGGTCTACGCCACTCCACTCGAGAACCTGCGCGCTGCCCAGGCGGCCATAGATGAGCTAGACGGACTAGGGGCCAAAGAACTCCCCCACATGACCAGACGCATCCAGCAGCTAATCGATGCAGCCGCGCAGCGGCATGAAGTCGACGTCCGCGCGGAAAGCCCTCCCCCGCGCCGAGAGCACGGCGCGACGTCCCGGACGCCGTCTGTGGGCAAAACCCACGCGCGACACGAGAAAGAGCCGGCCGCCAGCCGAAGCCGAACCCGGGTTTCCATCGAGCGAGACGCAGAAGGCCGTCCCCGAGCCGTGGAGCGGCGGGGCAGCCCACCTCCGCCTCCGCCTCGTGGGGAGAGGTATCCCACCCCGCCGCCTGTCGCGCACCCGACTCTCAGCGGCCGACTAGGTCGCCGCGAAGGAGTCGGCGAGAATGACGCCCGCCATCGGATCGACCGCCTAGCGCGATCCCTGGCGCTAGAAGAAGATGATGATATCGGCCCGCCTTGCTTCGGCCCCCGCATCCGCGACGAGCCTTTCCCCAAAGGGTTCTCGGTCCCAAGAGACACGCCCAAGTACAACGGCTCCGTGAAGCTGGAAGATTGGTTGATCGACTACTCCACAGCGGTTCACATAGCAAACGGCAACAGGCGCGTTGCCGTGAAGTATGTGCCCCTCATGCTACAAGGCACGGCGCGGACCTGGCTCAACAGCCTCAAGCCATACAGCATCAACAGCTGGCTAGACTTCACAGAAGCTTTCGTCCGCAACTTCACCAGCACCTACAAGCGAGCTCCCAAGCCCAGACAGCTCTCCTTGTGCGTACAAGGCCCCGCCGAATCCACTCGCGACTACCTCACGCGTTGGGCCGAGCTCCGCAACTCTTGCGAAGGGGTGCACGAGGTGCAGGCCATAGAATACTTCACTGCCGGGTGCCGAGAAGGCACCCTCCTCAAGCACAAGCTCCTTTGCAACGAGCCGACTACCCTCGACGAGCTTCTGGTCATAGCGGGCAAGTACGCCACCGCCAACACCTCGATGAAGACTGAGCTCCGGGTAGACGCGTCCGGGAAGGTACTCAACCCGGTGCCCAAGACGCCGGCTAGGGACTCCGGCCGACGCCCGCACCAGAACGACCATAAGCGCAAAGGCCCCGTACCGCCCTCCACCAGTCGGCAGGTGGCCACAGTCGAAGACGAGCAGCCCGAAGGGCGGCCCGCACCCAAGAAGCAGAAGGGTGGCAGGCCGGCTTGGCAGCCGGCCTTCTCCTACGAGCAAACTCTCGACGCCCCATGCAAGTTCCACAGCGGCGCGAAGCCGTCCAATCACACTACCCGGAAGTGCCACTAGCTCACCCGAATCTCTAAAGGCGAAGGGCTCGCGCCGCCTCCGCCTGCTGGTCCGCCGCCTCCGGCTCCGCAGCAGCTGGCCACTCGGCCAGCAGTCGGAGCCGTGCACGATGAGTTCCCCGATGAGCATGCCGCCTATGTCGTCTTTACAAGCCAGCCCGAAGACCGGCGCAGCAGACGTGGAGAGCACCAGGAAGTCAACACGATCGCTGCCAACCCCTCCGAGCACATGCACTGGTCAGAAAAGCCTATCAGCTAGAGCCGGGACGACCACCCAGAGGTGATGCCATCTCCCGGCTCGTATGCGTTGGTTTTGGATGCCACCCTTGCAACGGACAGACGCGCCGCCTGCTTCTCCTGTGTGCTAATAGACGGCGGTAGCAGCATCAACATCCTGTACCGTGACACCCTGGAGAAGCTGAACGTCAAGACGAAGCAACTCATGCCTACGCAGACTGTGTTCCATGGCATTGTACCTGGCCTGTCCTGTGCCCCCATTGGCAAGATCAAGATTGATGTTCTCTTTGGGGACAAGGATCATTTCTGCCGAGAAGCAGTCTGGTTTGAAGTGGTGGACCTGGAGAGCCCATACCATGCACTGCTTGGCCGCCCTGCCTTGGCCAGGTTCATGGTTGTTCCCCACTATGCCTACCTCAAGATGAAGATGTCGAGCACCAAGGGCATCATCACCATAGCCGGCGATTACAAGAGGTCCTCCGAGTGCGCAGCAGCCAGCAGCCGGCTGGCCGAGTCCCTTGTGATTGCCGAAGAAAAGAAGATGTTGGACCGAGTCGTGGCCATGGCAGGCAAACAGCCGGCCCTGTCCCCCGGTCCCAAGGAGTGTGATGCCCAAGGATCTTTCCAGCCGGCCATGGAGACGAAGAAGATACCTCTTGACCCCGAGCACCCAGAAAGGTTTGCCGTCATCGGGGCAAACCTAAACAGCAAATAGGAAGGCGAGCTCGCCGATTTCCTCCATGAGAATCGGGATATCTTTGCATGGTCCCCTAAGGACATGCCGGGTGTTCCAAAGGAATTCGCCGAGCACAAGCTACACGTCCGAGAAGGCACAAAACCAGTCAAACAACCCCTCCGCTGACTGTCGAAGGAGAAAAGAAGGATTGTAGGGGAAGAGATAGTCCGGCTTCTGGCAGCCAGCTTCATTATGGAGGTTTTCTTTCCAGAGTGGCTTGCCAACCCGGTCCTCATGCTGAAAAGAATAACAAGTGGCGCATGTGCATAGACTACACGAGCCTAAACAAGGCCTGCCCCAAAGATCCCTTTGCCTTGCCAAGGATTGATCAAGTGATAGACTCCACGTCTGGATGCGAGCTGTTGAGTTTCTTGGATGCTTACTCAGGATACCAGCATATAAAGTTAGATCCGGCCGACCGCCTGAAGACCGCCTTCATCACGCCATTCGGAGCTTTCTGCTACCTAACTATGACATTCGGCTTGAGAAATGCCGGTGCCACTTTTCAGCATTGCATGCAGAAGTGCCTCCTCAAGCAGCTCGGCAGAAATGCCCACGTCTATGTAGACGACATCGTGGTAAAGACGGAGAAGCGCAACACCTTGCTGGAAGACCTCAAGGAAACATTTGAGAACCTGCGCCGGTTCCAGATCAAGCTCAACCCCGAGAAATGCGTGTTCGGAGTGCCAGCCGGCCAGCTCCTAGGCTTCCTGGTCTCCGAACGCGGCATCGAATGCAACCCAGTAAAGATCAAGGCCATTGAGAGAATGGCGATACCCACCAAACTTCGAGATGTCCAGAAGTTCACCGGGTGCTTGGCCTCCCTGAACCGCTTCATCAGCCGGCTCGGAGAGAAAGCTCTCCCCCTCTACCGCCTCATGAAGAAGACCACTCACTTCAAGTGGAACGACCAAGCCGACCAAGCTTTTCACAAGCTGAAGAAGATGCTGGCCACGCCGCCTGTCCTGGCGGCGCCGACTGAGAAAGAGCCCATGCTCCTTTACATTGCTGCAACCAGCAGGGTGGTCAGCACCATCATCGTAGTCCAGCGCCCAGAAGAGGGCCGAGCCCAGCCGGTCCAGAGGTCGGTGTACTATTTGAGTGAGGTGCTGTCTACCTCGAAGCAGAACTATCTGCACTACGAGAAGATGTGCTATGGCGTGTACTTCGCCGCCAAGAAGCTGAAGCCCTACTTCCAAGAGCACCCCATCACGGTCGTATGCACCGCCCCGCTTGCCAAGATCATAGGCAGCCGGGATGCATCCGGCCGGGTGGCGAAATGGGCCATCGAGCTGGCCCCCTACACGATCTTCTACCAGCCTCGCACCGCCATCAAGTCCCAAGCATTGGCTGACTTCCTCGTCGACTGGGCCGAGACCCAGTACCTGCCGTCGGCTCCCAACTCCACTCATTGGCGCATGCACTTCGACGGGTCCAAGATGCGCACAGGCTTGGGAGCCGGCGTCATCCTCACCTCTCCCAAAGGCGACAGGCTCAGATACACGCTGCAAATTCACTTTGCCGCCTCCAACAACGTGGCCGAGTACGAGGCGCTCGTACATGGGCTCCGGCTTGCCAAAGAGCTCGGCATCCGCCGGATCTTATGTTACGGTGACTCGGATTTGGTAGTCCAGCAATCATCCGGCGACTGGGACGCCAAGGACGCAAATATGGCAAGCTACCGCTTCCTTGTTCAGCAGATCAGCAGGTACTTTGAAGGATGCGAGTTCCTCCATGTACCGCGAGCCGACAACGAGCCAGCTGATACCCTGGCTCGAATAGGCTCCACTCGGCAGGCAATACCAACCGGCGTCTCTCTGCAGCGCCTCCTCAAGCCGTCTATCAAGCCATCTCCAGAGTCCAATT
Source organism: Triticum dicoccoides (assembly GCF_002162155.2). Taxonomy (NCBI): domain Eukaryota; kingdom Viridiplantae; phylum Streptophyta; class Magnoliopsida; order Poales; family Poaceae; genus Triticum; species Triticum dicoccoides. The sequence goes on from NC_041386.1 coordinate 565,213,028, forward strand.
CCATCTTCGTGTCGCCTAACCCCGACGCGGCCGGGTCCGCCTCGAAGAACCAAGCAAGTGACCCGGGGACTTCAGTAGGCGGCTCGGGGACTTCCGTAGTTACGCCCGACTCAGGGACTGCCATACCCGGCTCGGGGACTGCGGTAGTCGGCCCGGGGACTGCACCAACACAACAGACGGCGGCCGACTCCAGCATTTCACCACCCACCCCGCCTGCCCTGGTCGCAGTAGCTGTGTTGGCAATAGAAGAAGTCGCAGCTCCATCATGGGCCCAGTCCATCCTCAACTTCCTAATAAACCAAGAACTATCGGCTGACGAAACAGAGGCAAGAGAAGTCCAACACCGTGCCGGAGCATACACAATCGTCAACAGAGAGCTCGTCAGGCGCAGTGTCACTGGAGTCTTCCAGCGATGCGTCGAGCAAGAGAAGGGCATTGCAATCCTCAGAGACATCCACCAAGGAGAATGCGGCCACCATGCGGCCTTAAGATCACTCGTCGCCAAAGCTTTCCACCATGGGTTCTTTTGGCCGACTGCTTTGGATGACGCCAAGGAGTTAGTTAAACATTGCAAAGGGTGCCAAGTCTTCAGCTCCAAGCAACACCTGCCGGCTTCGGCACTCAAGACCATTCCCCTCACCTGGCCCTTCGCCGTTTGGGGACTGGACATGGTGGGCCCATTCAAGACGGAGCGCGGCGGCATGACACATCTGCTTGTCGCCGTGGACAAATTCACCAAATGGATTGAGGCAAAGCCGATTAAGAAGCTGAATGGGCCGACTGTCGTGACATTTGTCGCAGATATAACAACTCGGTATGGCGTGCCGCACAGCATCATCACCGACAACAACACGAATTTTGCCAAGGGAGCATTGGCGCGTTTCTGCGTGATGCAGGGCATCCGGTTGGACTTAGCGTCCGTTGCCCACCCGCAGTCAAACGGCCAAGTGGAGGCAAAGGTCAGATTTTGGAAACACAAAGGATCCATCAGGAATAACTTGTAGAATAAGTCTTACAATTTCCTCATGGAAGAATGGATAACCTTCCTGAAAAGGAATCTATAACCATAGGGCCTCCTGTCGGGTGTGCTAAGCACAACATCCTAGATAAAAAGATGGTAATACTCCAAGGTAAAGAAGAACAAATGTTCAGAGCCAACGGCCTCATCCTTTCCGGCATGAAACCCCGACTGGTCGTACCACTGGAACGTTCGGCCGGCTGTTGGCTCGATGAGCTGCCGGCCGTCCTCTGGAGTCTGCGCACTACCCCAAACAAGTCAACCGGCTTCACTCCTTTCTTCCTCGTGTATGGTGCCGAGGCGGTCATCCCAACTGACATCAAGTTCGACTCGCCTCAGGTAACCATGTACATGGAGGCAGAGGCCAAGGAAGCACGAGAAGACAACGTCGACCTGCTGGAAGAGGGCCGGCTATTAGCCCTCAGCCGGTCCGCCATCTACCAGCAGGGCTTGCATCGCTACCACAGCCGGAAGGTCAAGCCAAGATCTTTCCAAGAGGGCGACCTCGTGCTCCGGCTGATCCAGCGAATAGCCGGCCAGCACAAGCTCTCCGCCCCTTGGGAAGGCCCCTTTGTCATCAGCAGAGCGCTGGGAAATGACTCCTACTACCTGATCGATGCACAGAAGCCGAAGGTGCGAAAGAGAGACGACTCCGGCAAGGAGTCAGAACGACCATGGAATGCCAACCTCCTCCGAAGATTTTACAGTTGAAATGCAGTATGTATCGTGCTAACTTTTGTGCTAAGTACGAGACAATAGGCCCCCCGAGGAGAGCTCAGGGACTGCCATCTTTTATCTATGAATGAAGAGTATCATGCTTATGATTATGTCATTACATTCACTTTTTTCGTCCGGCACCGGGTTCGACTAGTCGGCCCGGGGACTGGCCGCCTTGAGTTATATCAGAAGTCCTACCCGCAGTCAGACAAGTAGTGTACCAGCGCCCAAGCCCCCTCTTGCCAAAAGTCGCAGTTCAAAGAACCGGCTGTCCGGCTGGCAAGAGTTAAAGGCAGGAAAGGACGCCCACACGAAAAATGGCTAGGGACTAACGGACTAATATAACAAAAGCCAGTTTTTCTCCTACCGCCGACCGACTACCAGAGTAGTCGGCCGGCCGGCTCCCATTCACCATGCTTCAATCTAAGAAAGCTCGACTACTTGCCTTCCCAAAAAAATGTATATAGCCAAGTTCTTCCTTAGCCGCAGGCTGCAGAGCAGCCGCCGGCTGGGAAGGCACCAGCTAGGGGAAGGCGGCAAAGGAAACAGCCTAAAGATGAAAAGCATACGCGAATGGAAGCCAAACACACACACGATCATATTTACACAAAAGGCCTTCGAAAGGCCAGCATTCAACATAGTTTGAATACACAGTGGGTGGAACTGCGCAAGTTTAACAAAAATTGTTCAAAAAGTAACAAGCAGGAAAAGCAAGGGCGGCAGATTAAGCCAAGGGAGCGACTGGCGAGTCGGGCAGGTCGGTGGAGGCGGCAGCGCTGGCTGGAGGAGTGGCCGGCTGGTGAACCTCAGTATGATCACCACCTCCCGCAGAAGGAGCGCTAGCACGCGCCTCGTTGCTGGAGGCACGGTCAGGCTGGGGCTGGCTGGCCGCTCCACTGGTCGGCTCGACGTCTTCGCCTTCCTCCCCTTCATCGTCTTCACCTTCATCGCTGGAAGTGATCTCCTCCGCCGAATCCTCACCCACTATCGGGTCCAGCCCGAACCACTCCTCCGGCTGGGCAACGCCATCGTCATTTATTTCAGGAGCGAAGACGCTGATGTCAGTGCACTTGACGATCGTCGAGGCACGCTGAGCGATAGCCGGCCGCACCTCCTCCATCTCCTCGTCGACCTCCAGCCGCTAGGTGCGTAGCTGGCCCAGGTTCAGCCCAGGGTACCAGGCTTGGACGAACTCCAGCGCCCACCCAGCTCCAAGACGGGCCGCCGATGCCTTCCAGGCCTCGAAGCGACCAACCGCAACCTCCAGCCAGTCGGCAGTCCGACTCGGGGTGCGGGGAATTGTTTTGCCTGGCCAGAGGGCGGCCAACACCTGCGCCTCGGCGCGCTGGAGACGGTGGAGCATGCGGTGAGTCGGCTGCAGCCGGGCTTGGACCACCAAGAGTTGCTCCTCAAGCGTCCGGGTCGCATCCGGCGCGATTTCAGCCCCCGCCTGCCGGCGCGCCTCGCGATGAGCCTCGATGGTTTGGGTGGCGAAGACGGAGTAGCCGGGAAAGTAGTCTGCACAGAGAACAAAAAGCGGCACAAGTCAGAAGAGAAATCAGAAGGCAAGGGACAAGCAAGGAGTAAGGAAGGAGGCTTACCATCAATTAGATCCTCAACCTGGCCGTAGCCCTCGCTCAACGCTTGTTTCGCCTCAGCCCAGCCCGCCGCTTCGGTTTCGAACTCAGGTTTGAGGGCGTCCTCGCTGTCATGCGCCTTCTTCAAGGCCGCCTTGTGGCTCTCCTCCTGGTCGGCCAACTTCTTGGCCAGGCGGTCATGCTCCAGGACTAAGGTGCTGCACTCGGCTTCCTTGGCGCGAAGGGCGGCCTGGGCCTCGCCGAGCTGCGCCCTCAAGTCGGCATTGGCTCCTACAAGCATGAAAACAAAGGAAAAATCAATAAGGAAGAAGTCGTCAAGGAAGATCCGACCCGACTGCTCAGCAGTCGGCCCGAATCTCGGGGACTACACCCAGTGGGTGCGCTGACGCGCCCCCACAGGAGATGAACGAAACAAAGCACGCACTTCAGCTGCTGGTCAGGTCCTCGGTCCTCCGGCCCAGCTCCTGAGCCTGGGAGTTGAAGGCAGCAGCGTGGAGGTTATGATACTCCTGGAAGATCAGACAGGAGGCGAGGATGAGATAATTGTCAGGACCTAGTAAGTTCCAAGCCGCCTGCGCAGCAGCCGACTCGGAACTCGGGGACTACACCCAGTGGGTGTGCTGATGCGCCCCCACGGAAGAAATCAAAAGAGCAAAACAACCAAGGCTAGAAGACTCACTCGGATGACGGCCTGCGTCGCGAGGAACTCTTGGGTATATCGCTGCAGCGAGGCAGCCTGGGCTTGAAGCCGGTTCTGGACCTCCTGGGCCGCCGCGTTCAGCTCGCCCGTCCCCCGCTGGGAGTCCACTCGGACGTGCTGGCGCTGGCCGCCTCCAGGGCCTCTGCCGTCTGGCTGGCACCCGCAGCTCTGTGCAGCTCCGACGCGGAGGTAGCTCCCCCTGCACGCCAGCGACATGCCGGCTGCACCTCGAGGCCGGCTCCTGCCACCGGCTCGCCCCCGACCGGCTGCTCTGGCGCCGCGGCTGGTTGGCCATTGTGGCCCGCTCCAGTCGGCTCCGTCTGCGGTGCCTCCTCCACGAAGACCACGTGGTCCTCCCTCCTCTCCATCACCGACGGGTCGCGGTCGACCTCCTCCGACGGGGGCACGGGGATGTCGGGGGCCACGGCACGGAGGGGAACGGCGAGCAGCGGAGGCTGGTTGCGTGAGGCCTCCGCCTCCATCTCCGCAGCTGCCACCTCCTCCCGGGCCTTGGCCGCCACGGCGGCCTGCTCCTTCGCTGCCTGGGCGGTCCTTCGCTCCGCCGCATCCCGCTCCTCCCGTGCCTCCCGTGCATTCCGCTCCGTAGCCTCCATGGGGTCGGTGCGGGGATCCACGCGGCGAGAGCTTGAGGACCCTCTAGTCGGCCCGACTACGGAGCCGCCAGGACCTCGCTCAAGGGAAAGCGGCGCCCTGCCCGGCGAGCAAAGAAAATTTTAGAAGAGCGTCAATCGAAGAAGACAACAAAAAAATATACAAGACATTCGGCGACTTACGACGAGATCGCATACGGCTGTTTCACCGCCTTGCGGAAGCGTGCCGCCTTCGCGGCTGCCTCATCCCGCCTGGTCGCCGCGGTAGAAGCCTTGTATTTCTTCGGCCGGCTGCCGAAGTAGGTCGTCGCGGCCCGGCGTTTCTGCGCGCCGCCACAGGTAGCCGGCGCGGAAGAAGGGCCCGCGCCTTGATGATCAACCGCCAGCTGGCGGCGCGGAACGACTTCGACTTCGTCATCATCCGGCCAGTCCTTGAAGCCGGCCCCGAGCCCCGCGCTGTCCACCTCGCCGCCTTCCCCCACAACGGCATCTTCCATGGCAGCCGCTCCCAGGTCTAGATCATCGACGTCGTCCACCGTGCGGTCGGGGAGGAGTCGGTGCTCTACCCCTGCGGCCCCACCAGCCGGCGGAAGAAGAGGGTTCTGCCAAGGACAAACCAATTGATCAGAAGTCGGCCATCATGAGGCCGGCTACAAAAAGGAAGAAAAGAAGAAAAACTTACGGCATGCGGAGGGTTGGCGCGAGAATACGGCCCCTTGCCGTATCGCCAATCCTCAGCGAGCTTGCAGTTGGAGATGTAGTTTACCATGTAAGACACCTCGACGTGAGGCATCTCCCTGGTGCTCAGCCGGCACGGGTCGAAGCGGCCGCTCATCTGACAAATCATGTGAGGCCGGCTTTGGAGCGGAAGTACTCGGCGCTCCACGAAGGTGGCCACCAGGTCGGCTCCGGTCAGGCCCTCCGCTTGGATCATCACCCGGAGCCGGGAGACGGCTGCATTCCCGGCCTGAGACAACGACCTGGCCCGGTAGCTCCACGAAGGTTGCCTCCCAGCCGGCGGGCCAGCTACGTAAGCCGGCAGGTTGACGTAGTCGCCTTGCTGGGCGACGTTCTTCATGTAAAAGTAAGACTTCTGCCAGAGCCTCACCGACTGGATCAGCGGGATGGGCGGGAACGGATTGTTCTCGCCCGCCCGCCTCATGGCAATGAAGGCCCCGCAGGGGGCGGGCACGCCCGCGACAGCGGTGCCGAGCTTGCTCTGGAAGAATTCTCCCCAGAGCTCGAGAGTGGGGAGAACCCCAAGAAAGCCCTCGCACAGGGTGAAGAAAGCCGACAGCAGCATCACCGCGTTGGGCGTGAGGTGGTGCGGATGGAGGTGGTAGAATTCGAGGAAGGAGCGAAGGAAACCACTTGCCGGGAGGCCGAAGCCGCGCAGGAAGTGTGAGCGGAAGATTACCCGCTCGCCCTCCTCCGGTGCCGGCGAAATCTCCCTCGCCGGCGCGCGTCGAACCCGCACGAAGTTCTCTCCCGGCAGACGCCGCGTGCGGCGGAGGAACTCGACGTGGTACTCGTGGACGTTGGAGCCATCCCACGAGCTCGACAACGCCATGGGAGCGGCACGGGGAGGAGCGAGACGATGCAACGACGGGGACGCGCATGACCCCGCTGCGGCGCGCCGAAGGAACTGAGAGGTCCGACGGCGGAGCGGAGCGGCAATGGGTCGCTGCAGTGGCAGAAGGAAGGCGAGAAGGGGCGGGGCGAGGGAGAACGTGCGAGCCCCTGCCGCTCCCTCTCCTCCCCCTACTTATAGACCCGCATGGCGGAGCCGAGGAGGCGCGGTGTGGGGGAACATGGGATTAACTGCGCCCACGCCCCCACGTCCCGTGATTATTGCGCCCTGATGGCGTAATGGAACCGCCGCGGGAAGGCGAGCCGTCCGTTATGGGCCGCAGAAGATCCGTGCTCGGGCCGAGGCCTAGGAGTGGCGGGCCCGGGCCTGCGGCGACATCTCATCGCGCACGTGCGTTGGCAGGTTTTCCTTGCCACGTGGCCCGCGGGATGGCGCGTGGTCAGCTCGCAGGCCGACCCGTGTTCCAGCCTACAAGACATGGAGTTTTCCGAAGACGGCGCGCCTAAGCAAAGCCGGCTCCTCAGGGTAGGAAGCTGACCAAGCTTCTCGCCCCTTTGTCAGCCTCGGAGCTCGATCAGCTTCGGGGACTACTGTCGGAGTAAATGACCACGGGTAGCCTAGCCGGCTCCCCGTGGCCCTTCTGAAAAAATTACGAGCCAATTCGGCCCTCAAGAATCCAAGACGAGGGGCCGCCTTCCCCTGGCCGGCTGACTCCCAGGCCGACTATCGAAAGGCGGTCCGACTTTGGCCCTCATGAAGAAAGCCGCGGGAAGGCCGACTCCCAGAGGCCGGCTCCCACCAAGTGGTCAAGATCGTACCCTCGAAGTCTGCATTCACATAACGACGATGTGACGGGGCGTGGCTACAGTAAAGCCTGCCACCCCCGAATCTCCGAGCACGCCTGACACAGTGCGCCGTACGGAGTGGCCATGACCCGTCCGGCGCGGCACTGTTGCCATGTTGACCCTGATGTCACCCACGATGGGCTGCCAGCGTGGCCCACGGGCGGTGGGCCCCTTCGGGCAGAGAGATGCTTGAAGGCGGCCAGGCCTCCCCCAGTCGGCCCGAGACTGGGCCGGCTCCCCACAGCCGGCTCGCTTCCCCCCTCGAAGGAGACGCCCCATTAAAGAGACAAGACGCGGTAAGGCTACAACGATCGTCCGCCGGACGGCGGCACTGTAGCCATGCCTACCATGACGAAGCCCTCGTCATCAGGTTGAGGCAATAGTAACCAACCACCGACAAGACCCTTGGCAGTGGGGCCTGCCTATTGACCAAGGAGTTGGCAGCCGGCGGGCCCCAGCAGTCGGCACAGAAGCCGGCAAGCGTAGTCACAGACGGCTAGGGCCCTCGCCCAGCCGGATTACCATTGTACCCCCGGGGGGTGGGCCTATATAAAACCCCTGGGGCACCCATGCAAAGGGTTGATCTGTGCTAGTTTTAGCCACCACATAGGGAGGAGAAGAGAGCGGGCCGTGCCCTTCTTCCTCCTCTCTCCAAACAGCTCAAGGAGCATCTTGTAGCCACTCATTCATCTAGTGATCATGCGGAGACCCCGCAGAGCAGCAGTAGGGGTGTTATCTCCACGGAGAGCCCCGAAGCTGGGTAAGATTCACCGACGTGCATGTCTTCGCCTCATCCCGCTTCCAGGCACCGGCGACGTCTTACTGGCTCCCACAATGATAAGCCACCCATTGGCATATGTCGCACCTACCACCCGATAGGCTTGCTGGACGGTGATGGGTTGGATGAGATTTATCATGTAATAGAGTTAGTTTTGTTAGGGTTTGATCCCTAGTATCCACAATGTTCTGAGATTGATATTGCTATGACTTTGCTATGCTTAATGCTTGTCACTAGGGCCCGAGTGCCATGATTTCAGATTTGAACCTATTATGTTTTCATCAATATATGAGAGTTCTTGATCCAATCTTACAAGTCTAAAGTCACCTACTATGTGTTATGATCCGGCAACCCCAAAGTGACAATAGTCGGGACCACTCCCGGTGATGACCGTAGTTTGAGGAGTTCATGTATTCACTATGTGTTAATGCTTTGGTCCGGTACTCTATTAAAAGGAGGCCTTAATATCCCTTAGTTTCCAATAGGACCTCGCTGCCATGGGAGGGTAGGACAAAAAATGTCATGCAAGTTCTTTTCCATAAGCATGTATGACTATATTCGGAATACATGCCTACATTACATTGATGAACTGGAGCTAGTTCTGTGTCACCCTAGGTTATGACTGTTACATGACCGATCGCATCCGGCATAATTCTCCATCACCGATCCAATGCCTACGAGCTTTTCATATATTGTTCTTTGCTTATTTACTTTTCCGTTGCTACTGTTACAATCACTACAAAACCCAAAAATATTACTTTTGCTACCGTTACCTTTTGCGACTATTACCACTACTATCATATTACTTTGCTTCTAAATACCTTGCTGCAGATATTAAGTTTCCAGGTGTGGTTGAATTGACAACTCAGCTACTAATACTTGAGAATATTCTTTGGCTCCCCTTGTGTCGAATCAATAAATTTGGGTTGAATACTCTACCCTCGAAAACTGTTGCGATCCCCTATACTTGTGGGTTATCAAGAACATTTTCTGGAGCCATTGCCGAGGAGCATAGCTCTATTCTTTGAGTCACTTAGGATTTATATCTGCTTATCATTATGAAGAATTTGAAAGATCCAAGAACCAAGATCTATCCCTCAACTACGAGGGGAGGTAAGGAACTGCCATCTAGCTCTGTACTTGATTCACCTTCTGTTTTGAGTAAGCTTGCGACACCTAAACCTGCTTCTGCTATTAATTCTCATACATCGCATGTTATTGATGATGCCACTTCTGCTATGCATGATACTTATGATGAAACTACTTCTATGCTTGATACTACTGTGCCACTTGGTGAATTTCTTGATGAACAACTTGCTAGGGCTAGAGATAATGAAATTATTGAAATTGATAATATTGATGAAAGTGATGATGAAGATTCTCCCCCTAGATATGAATTACCTGTTGTTCCTAAGGGTTATGTTATGGATGAAGAAACTGCTAGAGACTTTCTTGCTTGCAATGATAGAAGTGATCTTAAGAAACTTTCAGCTAAGATGAAACAAAAAACTTTGAATGCTAGAATGAAATATGATCCTGCTTATGCTACATCACCTATCTTTGTTACTGATAAGGATTATGATTTCTTTGTTGATCCTGAGTTAATTACTTTGGTTAAATCCGATCCTTTCTATGGCTTGAATATGAAACTGTTGTGGCACATCTTACTAAATTAAATGATATAGCTACCATGTTCACTAATGATGAGAAAACTTGCTATTATTATATCCTTAAATTATTTCCGTTCTCATTAAAGGGAGATGCTAAGATATGGTTTAATTCTCTTGATCCTGGTTGTGTGCGTAGTCCCCAGGATATGATTTATTACTTCTCTGCTAAATATTTCCCTGCTCATAAGAAACAAGCTGCTCTAAGGGAGATATATAGTTTTGTGCAAATTGAAGAAGAGAGTCTCCCACAAGCTTGGGGGAGGCTTCTACAATTACTTAATGCTTTGCCTGATCATCCTCTCAAGAAAAATGAAATACTTGATATCTTTTATAATGGACTAACCGATGCTTCCAGAGATTACCTGAATAGTTGTGTTGGTTGTGTTTTCAGGGAAAGAACTGTTGATCAAGCTGAAATTCTATTGAATAATATGTTGACCAATGAAAATAATTGGACACTTCCTGACCCAACTCCTAAGACAACTCCGAAGAAAAGGGGTATTCTACTTCTTGGTCCTGCAGATATGCAGGAGGCAAAGAAATCTATGAAAGAAAAAGGGGTTGTTATTGACTGCACCAAGGGCAATGTCACTTTTCATGTTAATGGTAATGAGCATACGGTACACTTTTCGAGGAAACAACCTCAAGTCCACAGTATCAATTCTATTGGAAAATTTTCAACAATTACTATTGGAGGTTTTGAATTTCCTCTTCCTACTGTCAAGAAGAAATATGATATTCTTATTGTTGGGGATGTGCATATCCCCATTGAGGTAACCTAGTGTTATTCGAAAATTCTCCGGTTTCATGCAATTCAAAATGAGTTTGTTAACAAGACCCGATCAACCTTGTTAGTGGATTCCTTTTGATGAGCATGAGTTGGATGAATTTAGAAAACACAACTCTCTGTATCCTCTTTTTACTTTCTATTATTAATATTAAATAAAGCAAAAATAATATTTTCTGTCTGTTTTCTGAATTATCCATGCAATAAAAAATACCCCGAAAATAAAAGTTCTCCAAATGCCCTGAAATTTAAATATGTTTTTTTCTGAAATATTTGAGAATATCTAGCACTAAGAACACAGCAGGGGGAGCAAGCACCTGGCCACGAGGGTGGAGGGCGCGCCCTACCCCCTGGGCACGCCCCCTGCCTCGTGGGCCCATGGTGACTCCCCTCCACTTATTCCAGCTACCACACACTCCTTCCTCCCAATAACATCACTAGCCAGCTCAAACCCAAGTCCAAGATCATCTTGCTGCCATTTTCGATCTCCTTGCTCAAAGCTCCATTCACAAAACTGCTTTGGGGGATTGATCTTTGGTATGTGACTTCTCCAATGGTCCAATTAGTTTTTGTTCTAGTGCTTTATTCATTGCAAATTTTTGCTGCTTAGGTGACCCTATTCTTGAGCTTGCATGTCAAATTTATATGGTCAAAAGTAGTTTTGATGCATGATATATCCTCTAGGCACTTGTAGGAGTAGTTGCTATCAATATTGTTGAGTTTGGTTCACTTTTATTTTTAAGTTACTAAAAATTTCAGAAATTTTTCAGAGGAAGAAATATGTTTAGGAAAATGTACCAAGGTGGTTCTTCAAGGAAGCAAGCACCCAGACTCACAATACGTGATGCGGACGAGGAACCACCAAGGGATGCTCAAGTGCGGCCCTGTGAATGGCCGTCAGAGGACTTCATGGTTCGAGCGGGAATCAAGGAGGAATTTGAAGCTTATGTGCGTAATGCTGATCTTGAGAGCTTCGAGGCAGATAAGTGCCGCCAATACCTCTATTTAATTGGTTCATTTGTGAGAAGGTTTAAATTTTCATCATCACACAATTCTCAAATGGTCCTGTTCGATCTTTATGATAAATCTTATACCATGGACTTAGAAGATTTTAGCACTGCTTGTAAACCCACAGTGGGGTGATGTTAGTGAACCTCGCAAGTCTGAATTTAGAGATTTTCTTGCTAGTATAACTGTGGGAGAATCTAGGGATGTGACACAAGCTACCATAGGGAGCATTCATTTTCCTGCTATACATTATTTTGCTCTCTTCATAGGTAGATGCATTAATGGTAAAGATGAAGCATGTCACATGTGTGTGCCTGATCTTAGCGTTCTCAGAAGCGTTGTTTTAGGAGATAAACAATACAACTTGGGGGCTATTGTTGCACATAGGTTGCATAATAATCGTATTCATGGAGATTTCTTTGGTGGAATTTATGCAAACCGTATAGCTAACTTTCTTGAGATACCTATACATGGACATGATATTGAGTTGCCTCCTTCTTATTTAGATTATGAAGCTATGGTTCGTCATCAGTTTGTTGAGAGGAACGATCAGTTCCTCCAGTACCGACTAATCTTTGACAGACGACGCACCTATCATGTCGCTCTCCCTACTCCTACTTTCTTTGACTTTCAGGCAAAGGGAAGATATTTTATAACCACGGAGGAGGCGACCGAGTACGAAAGAAGGGCGGAGACAGCTTGCCTCCAAGCTGCAGCTCATCAGGCAATTGCCGCTGCTTCTTAGTACGACCCCAGTTACAACTTTGGATATCTGCCAGGCCAGCCGTGGCCATAGACCAACTTACGCCAAAAGCCTAAGCTTGGGAGAGTACGTATTTCTCACCGGCATTACATTTATGTTCACACACTCATGCTAGTTGTCGGTGCTCATACTTTTTCATTGTAATATCCATGCTAGTTTTTTTTCTTTTTTATGCTTTCTTCTTGTGTGTTTGATAAACCTTAAGAAAAAACAAAAATTAGTTGTAGTTTTTAGCTAGTTTACTTTCCATGCCTGTAGTAGTAATACTTAAAAGAAAACCCAAAAAGATTTCTCATTCTTCTTTTGCTTGTTGGGAGCTTTCCCGTGTAAATAGTTTTATTTCTTTTCTTGTTCTTTGGGGGTCGAGAGGAGAAGACCATATGGAAAATGTTGAGTGGCTCTTATATGCATTATTGTTGATCTAACAAAGAGCCCATATTACCTTGTCTTCTCACTTGAATTGAATGCTTGCAGATTCCAGTTTGTCCAATGCACATGCACTATTATTATTATTATCCACACTAATCGGTCGTGCAAGTGAAAGGCAATAATGATGATTATATGATGAACTTATTGAGATGAGAAAAGCTAGTATGAACTCGACCTCTCTTGTTTTTGTAAATATGATTAGTCCATCATTCCCGATTCAACCTATTATGAAAGAAACATATCTGCAATGACAATTAGAGATTGTAGTTGCTTATGCCATGCTTAATTAGCTAGGAGCTTATAATGGTTTACCTTGCGTGCCAATATGCTATTAAAATGGTTATGATGTGGTATGATAGGGTGGTATCCTCTTTTGAATGATTCGAGTGGCTTGACTTGGCACATGTTCATGCGTGTAGTTGAAACAAAATCAACATAGCCTCTACGATATTTATGTTCATGGTGCATTATATCCTACTCATGCTTGCATTCGGTGTTGATTAATTTTAATGCATGTTCATGACTGTTGTCGCTCTCTAGCTGGTCGCTTCCCAGTCTTTTTCTAGCCTTCACTTGTACTAAGCAGGAATACTGCTTGTGCATCCAATTCCATAAACCCCAAAGTTATTCCATATGAGTCCACTATACCTACCTATATACGATATCTACCTGTCGTTCCACGTAAATTTGTATGTGCCAAACTCTAAACCTTCAAATGAACATTCTGTTTTGTATGCTCGAATATCTCATGTATCAACTAGGGTTGTCTGTATCTTCCATACTAGGCAGGTTATTCTCAAGAGGAGTGGACTCCACTCCTCACTCACAAGAAAGTGGCTGGTCATCGGGATGCCCAGTCCCATGCTTTATGCAAATCAAATCAAAATAACTGCAAACAAAACTCCCACGGGACTCTTGTTAGTTGGAGGCACTCGTTGTTTCGAGCAAGCCATGGATTGATGCTTGTTGGTGGAGGGGGAGTATAAACATTACCATTCTGTTTGGGAACCGCCTATAATGTGTGTAGCATGGAAGATATCGAGATCTCTCGGTTGTTATGTTGACAATGAAAGTATACCTCTCAAAATATTGTTCACATCTATTTCAAAACCGAGTTCTGGCACCTCTACAAATCCCTGCTTCCCTCTGTGAAGAGCCTATCTATTTACTTTTATGTCGAGTCATCGCCCTCTTATTAAAAAGCACCATTTGGGGAGCACCGCTGTCATTTGTGTCGTGGAAACGTCACGGCAGATGTCCTAGTGTGAGGACTTAGTCGTGAGGCCAACGCATCTATGCGGTAGCTTGAAGGGGTTGATCGGAATCGAGAGACAACATGCAAGACGAAGATTTGGACAGCTTCGGGCCCCGGGAAACATCATCCGGTAACAACCTACATGCTATTTGTGGCTAGGTCTCATTATCATCATCAGGGAGTCGTCATAACTCCGACTCTCCTAGTTGTGTCTAGACTTAATGATTATTCAACTTCTCCCTCTTGGGGTGCCCTGCCCCTCCTTATATATGTTGAAGGGGCGGGTTACATGTAGAGTCCAACTCGAACTTAAGACTTAACTATTCTATCTTCTCTCCATGGGCTTCTCTCCATGGGCTTCTTAACGTTTCGGGCTTCTTAATTGTTGACTTACAATCTGGCTTACCATCTGGTTTAACTGTCTGGCTTAACTGTCTGACTTAACTATCTGCTTAACTATCTGGCTTATATGACTGTGTCTGCCGGGTTACATGACTGTGTCTGCCGGGTTACATGACTATGTCTGCGGGCTTAACCTGCTTAACTGTTCCCGCTGGCTTAACCTCTGGTTTAAACAATCTGCCGGCTTACCAATGAAATACCAAGTCCCAGCCGGGTCATATCTCTGGCCGGGTCATACCGTGGGGTATATCCCCGACATTAGCCCCCAGTTTAATTTGGATTTATCCATGTTAAACTGATCCTATAAACAAAACACAAGAACAATTTTAACAGGTTATGCTCCAGGTTAAATATTCTTGTAAGCCAGCACCTGAACATCCTTAAGTCTTTGTCATTTCCTTCTTCCAGAAAATACGGGTCAATAGCCAACTTCGTAATCAATTTACTGTCGTTGGTTTCTCACAGAGAAAGACTGAAAAATAATTCATTTGACTCAGGTCCCCATGCTTAAAAATATTGGTCTTTGAAATACTCATGTGACCTTCAACCGACTTAAACATGAAAAAAACTTGCCGGGTTATAAATAGATAATGTCGAGTTATAATTGTTGCCGACGCCGGGTTAAAACTGAGAATTTTGAAGATTTCTCTCCGTCATATCCATATTACCTGTAGCCCCCAAGTCTTAAGAGGAGAAACATAGTGATAGCTTAAGACTTGTTTCAATATAAATGTTGCAACCTTGAAGAAATCCAGATTTTCCATCTCAGTCACTAGTCAAAACTCAATATTCCACATATGTAGCCCCCAAGTGTCGGGTTGTCATGCTTGCAGCAACCTGGGACTTGTAATTGCCTTCTGCTCATAAAAACTTCAACTAGTGTAGCCCCCAAGGGCCGGCTCAGTAAGATATACTGAGCTGGGACTTTGTATATAATTCATTGATAATAACGTCATATGATGTAATCTCCACCATGGGGCTTGAACCCACATCCATAAGGTTAAGAGCTGTGTACTCTACCAACTGAGTAGTGGATCTTTCAATATAATGGACTGAGGCTTGTGTACCTTGAATTTTTGATAGGAGCAATTGGTAGCCCCCAAGGGTCGGCTCATTACAATGGGATGAATCGGGTCTTCAATAAGTTGATCAAAAAATGACTTTACATTAGCCCCCAGTGCCATGGTGCATGCTGGCAGTGACATGGGACTTGCATATTTGATGTAATCTCAATTTGAATAATGTAGCCCCCAAATGCCGGGTCGTAAGCCTGCAGCGACTCAGGACTATTCATTTCATTGTAGAATAAATCATATCCATTGATAAAATACTAGCCATTGCGCTGAAGCAACTTTGAAAACCTCAATCATAATATTAGTTACTGATAACCATAATAAAAATCCAGCCATGTTGGCTATTAAAGATTTGAATAACCCGGTTTGAAAACCTCAATCATTCAATATCATAATGAAAATCCAGCCAAGTTTGGCTATTTAAAGATTCAAGTACCTTATCTGTTGACAAATAAATCCAGAGTTTTAGATACCCGGCGGCTCTTGGCCGATGGCGATTTAATACGCCTCCATTCTAAGCCAGAATTTTTATAACCCGGCTATTTATAGCCTTTGAGAAAATCCAGCATGGATGATCATTCCGAAGCATCAATTTTAATGATGAGCTTGGACTTAAGCATTTATATAAGTCACAGTTCTGCAAATCCTGCACACAGTTTAAACAACATACGCCCTGGCGACTTAATGTCAAAAGCCAGGGCGGGTTAATAGAAACCACATATATATGCTTCAGATATGAGCAAAAAGTCTCAAAACCCAAAAGATTGTGTTCAAAAAACTTAATCCAGACAAAAAGAAAATCAAGGCTTCTGATTCGAATACGATCAGTAAACCGTTCCAAAGGGGTTAAGCTAGGATTCGAATACGATCATGTAGCCCCCAGTGGCTTTGCGTTGCTGATCAAGAGGGTACCGACAGCTATGTTCTCTTTGGTTTGAATACGACCTATGTTTGAACAGGAAGCCCCCAAATGACCTTGAGAGTTGTTTAACGATGCTGATTCGAATACAATCCACGTCGGACCCAAAAGGGGTTGAGCTATGATTCGAATACGATCAAGAAGCCCCCTAGTGAGTTTGGCAGTGTGCCGATCAAAAGGAACAGGAAGCCCCCAAATGACCTGTAACTGTGGCTATGAGCCGGATCAAAAGGTAATCATAGCTTAGCTCAATAAGCCGGAAGCCCCCAAGTGATATATTTCTGAGCTGTGCTCGCCGGGTGCCTATATTTGAGTTGTGTTGTGGAACAAACTCTCTTTGATCCCTTGAGCCGGATTTTAAACCGGCATTCTCCATTTTGAACCGGAAATTTTCTGACGGCCTTTAAATTTTCATCAATATAATAGCAGCCTCCGGAACTGGGTTATCTTCCCTCCACTAACCCGGAGTTCTTGACTTGCTTTAAACTGACCAAAACTTGTTGAGTCTTATCATTGTAGCCCCCGAGTCTTAAGGCTACTCGAGGAGTTGGCTTGAGATTCTCCATACTTGACCATGATATTAACCGGCATATAGTTGAACAGCGGATTGCTGAAATATGTTGAATCCCGACGGGTTATAAATGACCTTGTCCATTGATGCATCCGATGTATGCAAGGAACATAGTTTGATGGTCTCATTTGCCATTATGAATTCTGATATGTTTTGTCAAGAATTATCAACCATAGGGTTGCAGCAATGATGATAAAGGTGGCGGCTTAAAGCGCGGCACCAAGCGGCTCAGAAGGGATCCTCCGAGTTACTCTGGTATGGCCTATACATAGCCAGGATCTTAGCTCCCTTGCTATTTTATTATCCTCCTGTGGATCAAACCAAACTGCTGGCGTAACTGAGAATTCCTCCAACACTGTAACCTTGGAAAGCAGAAACTTCACAAGTGTCTTTTTCGAGAGGTAGTCCACTGTAGTTGCCAATATTAACTTTTCTTCAGTCTGTGATCCAAGCATATGACATCCGTATGCCTCACACTAGGGGTATCCAAGCACTATACTTGACGATATTGTTGATAGCATTATCCTTTGGTTCTGTATCTAGTTCGCCATCTGAATAAGTGTCCAACAAATCAGTCATTGGTTCAACATCAAACAAATCGTATATCATCTTATCACGTGCACCCAGACAAAAATAGCGACAGTGCTAGCAAGCCCTTGGCATTTGAAAAGCAAGGCGGATCAGACAGACGACTCAAAAACGGCGAAGTAGAAGCAAAACTTGACGGGTCATAGCAGCCACAACGCGACACCTCGTGGCGACTCAAGGTGGCGGGTTGCGCGAGAGCCCAGCGGGAGCCAGCAATAGGCGGCTTGAAAGCCGGTGGAGGCAGTACTTGGAGCAGGGGCATGACAAAGATTAATCCAGTACTTTGCTGTCAAAACCAAATTTGATCACGAGCTCTTCAACAACCATGTACTGTCGCTTCTGTTTGACTGTATTGACATTGTCAATGAATTGTTGAGCACACTATTCTCCCCCAAATACACTAGGTTTATTCTCACTTGAAGTGTTGGCCATTATTTAAGACAAATAATCTGCTCTTGCAGAATGCCATACAACCTCAATTCTTGTTGACGGCGCCGCACCACAATTCTTTGCAATTTAGCAGCATTACTCAGGTTTGAAGTATTCCTCCAGATATTATATGCGTATATGGTATTCTCAGCAGTGGCCTTTTGGAAAGACAAAACATCTTCTGAACGAGCATGTATAAGACGCCATTGCGAATATCCATTATACTGTAATAAACGAGCCAATAGGCGGATGGCAAGTCGGACTGCTGTGCGCATGCACGCACGCGGAGCAAAGGTGAGCCTGGGCGACTCAGCAGCCTGAGAGAAACACGGCAGCGGCCTGGAAGAAAACCGCTGAGGCAGGCGTCGCGGCAGCGGATGCGGCTTGTGGCGGAGGAAAGGTCTTTCGAGGTGGCCCAGGAGAGCGGCTGGTTAACCGACGCCGGCGAGGAGATGCCACGGCAGCGGTTCAGGCCAGCGATTCAAAGCAGGCAGCTCGAGGCCGCTCCGGCGAGGGCGGACCCCTGGTCGAAGTGGCGGCTGGGAGGTGGGCAGTACAGCGCGGGGTGACTTAACGGGGCGGCTCAAACGCGGAGCGAGCGACGATAGCGGCCCACGGTGAAGGTTCGGAGGCGGAGGTGAGGCCAATCTGGCACGGATAGCTACTGTAGAGGCACGGCGAGGCAAAGCCAAACCCACGAACGAGCGACTCGGGTGCGCGGGCACAACAGCCAGCGGCAAGTCGAAATTAAACCAACGAGCGGGCGACTCGGGCGCGCGGGCGCGTGAGCCAGAGGCCGGAGGCGTGCGGGCCAGCGGGCAGCTTGTCGCGCGGCGGCAACTACGGAAAAGGGCCCGCTCAAGGCACAGCGGGAGCGACTCACAGGCTCAGAGGTGAGGGAGGCTGTAACGAGAGCACTCCGGCGGCTTAACGCGTCTGCCACAGTGGCGGATTGGAGAGGCGCGGATGTGGCTGATTCAGCGCGGCCATAATGTGGTGTCTTGCGGCTGCAGGCAGCACGGGGCGGCTACGCGCGGACAGCAGAGGCAGAGGCTGGCGAGGTGGACTTGGGCAGCGGAACGAATAGCCGGCTCCAGGTGCCTGCAGCGATGGCGACGCAAAGTGCGACAAGACATGGTGGAGGTGGGCGCGGTGCGGGCGAGTCCGGCTCGAGGCCACTGACACGGTTTGGCGCATAGGTTGACACGGCGACTTGATGGCGGATACGGCCGATGGGCGCGACGGCTTTTGACGCGGCCATAGCAGAGGAAACGGGCCACAGTAGCGGCTTCAGCACGCCGACGAGGCCGGCTTGATACAGCGGCTCAAAACGGTGACTTGCAGGTTCAAATACGAGGCCAATTTAAAGACGGCCAGCATTGAGTGAGGCTCGGAGGCACGAGGCCGCGGCGGTTGAGGAACGGTAGAGGCGGAATCGGAACTTGCAGAAATAGCCCAGGAGACACCCGAGTCGGCCCGAGCGGCAACTTGGTCCAGGTGCACGGTTGTGTAGATGAGGGCACGCGGCCGACGGCTTAGCAAGGCTGGCGAAAAAACGGCTTGATGTGATCCTCCTCTACCTGGGCACGGTGGCTCACGGCAATTTGGCGGCTTAAGGAGCGGCTGCGACCTCAACAACGGCGACCCGGCGATGCAGCGCGGCAGCCATGGAGGCAAGGGTTGCAGCTGCGGCTCGAAGGCGCTTCCGACGCGGTTTGCTCGAGGAGACTCAAAGGCAACAGTGGTTTCAGCGGGAAGAAGGGCGGCACGACGGGTGGCTCAGCGAAGGAGCGACGCGAGGCCATGGCGGTTTTGGAGGCCGGCGGGTTGTAGCCAAGGCGAAGTCCGGAGCGGACGATTCGGTTTTGGCATCCAGCAGTCGTTTGACCCGGCCATCATGGGAAATAGAGCACGGTCAGGGAGTCTCAGGGGCGGCAGCCGGCGGCTTGAGGACAGCGGCTTTGAGTAAGCCATGATGGAAAAAACAGCCCGGAGTAGGCCACAATGGAACTCGTGGTGGTTTAGCGGAAAGGCAGTCCAGGTCGGGGACAACAAGAGGCCACAACGGCTCAGTGCCGAGGCACAACTGAACCGCGGCGACGCGTGAGACCCGGACGGTGGTTCTCACCTAGCAGTTTCGCCGTATTGGGGTTTCTTGATTCCTTCTTCGGTTTGTTTTTGGTCTCCAACCGGAGTAGGTTTCCATCAGATGCAAACTTGCCGCCGTCCGTGTTGCCCTTGATTTGACTGCAATCTGATGGATTACACAGCCAGGTGGCGGCGGTTCAAAAGCAACTCTAGTTTCTTTGATTATGAATTTGCCAACTCTTTCTAATGTTGGTTCTTTTTCTCCCAGTTAATCGCGAATTTCTCAAACCCTAGATGAGATCCCTCCAAGAACTCAACACCACCGTGCGCGCGCCCCACGGTGGGCGCCAACTGTCGTGGAAATGTCATGGCAGATGTCCTAGTGTGAGGACTTAGTCGTGAGGACAACGCATCTATGCGGTAGCTTGAAGGGGTTGATCGGAATCGAGAGACGCAACACGCAAGACGAAGATTTAGACAGCTTCGGGCCCCGGGAAACATCATCTGGTAACAACCCTACATGTTGTTTGTGGCTAGGTCTCGTTATCATCATCAGGGAGTCGCCGTAACTCCGGCTCTCCTAGTTGTGTCTAGACTTAATGATTATTCAACTTCTCCCTCTTGGGGTGCCCTGCCCCTCCTTATATATGTTGAAGGGGCGGGTTACATGTAGAGTCCAACTCGAACTTAAGACTTAACTATTCTATCTTCTCTCCATGGGCTTCTCAACATTTCGAGCTTCTTAACTGTTGACTTACAATTTGGCTTACCATCTGGTTTAACTGTCTGGCTTAACTATCTGGCTTAACTGTCTGACTTAACTATCTGCTTAACTATCTGGCTTATATGATTGTGTCTGTCGGGTTACATGACTGTGTCTACCGGGTTACATGACTGTGTCTGCCCGGTTACATGACTGTGTCTGCGGGCTTAACCTGCTTAACTGTTCCCACTGGCTTAACCTCTGGTTTAAACAATCTGCAGACTTACCAATGAAATACCAAGTCCCAGCCGGGTCGTATCTCCGCCCGGGTCATGTTAGTTTACATTGAGTATGACTTGACTGGATCTCTTTTACCATGAATTACAATGTCTTGTCAGTCCTTGATCTTTAAAGGTGCTCTCCATTTATGTTTTGCGGTCTCAGAAAGGGCTAGCGAGATACCATCTTGTCATATCATATCATGATTGTTTTGAGAAAGTGTTGTCATCCGAGATTTTCTATTATTGCTCACTAGCTGATTATGCCATTGATATGAGTAAACATGATACCTAAATGTTATTGTGAATATGGTTAGTTCATAATCTTTGCTGAAAACCTGAATGCTGGCATTACATATTTACAACAACAAGAGCAAACAGAGTTTGTAAAAGTTTTTCTCTATCACTTTCAGTTTATCAACTGAATTGCTTGAGGATAAGAAAAGGTTTAAGCTTGGGGGAGTTGATACATCTCCGTCGTATCTACTTTTCCAAACACTTTTGCCCTTGTTTTGGACTCTAATTTGCATGATTTGAATGGAACTAACCCGTACTGACGCTGCTTTCAGCAGAATTGACATGGTGTTATTTTTGTGCAGAAATAAAAGTTCTCGGAATGACCTGAAAATCAACGGAGAATTATTTTGGAATATATAAAAAATACTAGAAGAAAGATCCATGTCAGGGGGCCCACCACCTGTCCACGAGGGTGGGGGCGCGCCCTACCCCCTGGGCGCGCCCCCCTGCCTCGTGGGCCCCCTGACGCTCCACTGACCTCAACCCTGACTCTATATATTCACTTTTGGGGAGAAAAAAAACCAGAGAGAAGGATTCATCGCGTTTTACGATATGGAGCCGCTGCCAAGACCTAAACTCTCTCGGGAGGGCTGATCCGGAGTCCATTCGGGGCTCCAGAGAGGGGAATCCATCGCCATCATCATCATCAACCTTCCTCCATCACCAATTTCATGATGCTCATCTCGTGTGTGAGTAATTCCATCGTAGGCTTGCTGGACGGTGATGGGTTGGATGAGATTTATCATGTAACCGAGTTAGTTTTGTTAGGGTTTGATCCCTAGTATCCACTATGTTCTGAGATTGATGTTGCTATGACTTTGCTATGCTTAATGCTTGTCACTAGGGCTCGAGTGCCATGATTTCAGATCTGAACCTATTATGTTTTCATCAATATATGAGAGTTCTTGATCCTATCTTGCAAGTCTATAGTCACCTACTATGTGTTATGATCCGGCAATCCCGAAGTGACAATAATCGGGACCACTCCCGGTGATGATCGTAGTTTGAGGAGTTCATGTATTCACTATGTGTTAATGCTTTGGTCCGATACTCTATTAAAAGGAGGCCTTAATATCCCTTAGTTTCCAATAGGACCCCACTGCCACGGGAGGGTAGGACAAAATATGCCATGCAAGTTCTTTTCCATAAGCATGTATGACTATATTCGGAATACATGCCTACATTACATTGATGAACTGGAGCTAGTTCTGTGTCACCCTAGGTTATGACTGTTACATGATCGATCGCATCCGGTATAATTCTCCATCACCGATCCAATGCCTACGAGCTTTTCATATATTGTTCTTCGCTTATTTACTTTTCCGTTGCTACTGTTACAATCACTACAAAACCCAAAAATATTACTTTTGCTACCGTTACCTTTTGCCACCGCTACCACTACTATCATATTACTTTTCTACTAAATACCTTGCTGCAAATATTAAGTTTCCAGGTGTGGTTGAATTGACAACTCAGTTGCTAATACTTGAGAATCTTCTTTGGCTCCCCTTGTGTCGAATCAATAAATTTGGGTTGAATACTCTACCCTCGAAAACTATTGCGATCCCCTATACTTGTGGGTTATCATGAAGATGGAGCATAGCCACACTATATGATTTTGTAGGGATAACTTTCTTTGGCCATGTTATTTTGAGAAGACATAATTGCCTTGTTAGTAGGCTTGAAGTATTATTGTTTTATGTCAATATTAAACTTTTGTTTTGAATCTTATGGATCTGAAAATTCACGCCACAATAAAGAAAATTACATGGATAAATATGTTAGGTAGCATTCCACATCAAAAATTCTATTTTATCATTTACCTACTCGAGGATGAGCAGGAATTAAGCTTGGGGATGCTTGATACGCCTCCAACTTATCTATATTTTTTATTGTTCCATGCTATTATATTACCTGTTTTGGATGTTTTATATGCACTAATATGTTATTTTATATTATTTTTTGGACTAACCTATTAACCTAGAGCCCAGTGCAAGTTTCTATTTTTTCCTTGTTTTTGAGCTTCGCGGAAAAGGAATACCAAATGGAGTCCTAACGGAATAAAACTTTCGTGATGATTTATCTTGGACTAGAAGACATCCCGGAGACTTGGAGATCAAGTCAGAAGAGTCGCGAGGCGGCGGCAAGGGGGGAGGGCACGCCCTAGGGGGGGCGCCCCCTGCCTTGCCGCCTCCTCGGGACTCCTCTGACCTAACCCTTGGTCCTATATGTTCAAATATATTCCCAAACCACAAGAAGCATCCACGAAAACACTTTTGCACCGCCGCAACCTTCTGTTCCCGTGAGATCCCATCTTGGGGCCTTTTCCGGCATCCTCCCGGAGGGGGATTCGATCACGGAGGGCATCTACATCAACTCTATTGCCCTTCCGATGAAGCATGAGTAGTTTACCACAGACCTACGGGTCCAGAGCTAGTAGCTAGATGGCTTCTTCACTCTCTTTGATTCTCAATACCATGTTCTCCTTGATGTTCTTGCAGATCTATCCGATGTAATCTTCTTTTGCGGTGTGTTTGTCGAGATCTGATGAATTGTGGATTTATTATCAACTTATCTATGAATATTATTTGAATCTTCTCTAAATTCTTATATGCATGATTTGGTATCTTTGTATTTCTCTTCGAACTATCGGTTTGGTTTGGCCAACTAGTTTGGTTTTTCTTGCAATGGGAGAGGTGCTTAGCATTGGGTTCAATCTTGTGGTGTCCTCACCAAGCGACAAAGCAGGGGTAGCGAGGCACGTATTGTATTGTTACCATCGAGGATAAAAATATGGGGTTTACATCATATTGCATGAGTTTATTCATCTACATCATGTCATCTTATTTAAGGCATTACTCCATTCTTTATGAACTTCATACTCTCGATGCATGTTGGATAGCGGTCTATGTGTGGAGTAAAAGTAGTAGATGCAGGCAGGAGTTGGTCTACTTGACACGGACGTGATGCCTATATTTCATAATCATTGCCTTGGATATCGTCATAACTTTGTGCTTTTCTATCAATTGCTCGACAGTAATTTGTTCACCCACCGTATTATTTGCCTTCAAGAGAGAAGCCTCTAGTGAAACCTATGGCTCTCGGGTCTATTTTCAATCCTATTAGTTTCTGATCTACTATTTTGCAATCTTTTACTTTCAGATCTATAAACCAAAAAACCCCAAAATATTGACTTTATCTTTTGTTTAGTTTTATCTATCTCTATCAGTCTCACCTTTGCAAGTGACCTTGAAGGGATTGACAACCCCTTTATCGCGTTGGGTGCAAGTGTTTGATTGTTTGTGCTGGTATTGGTGATTTGCGTGTTATTCTCCTACTGGATTGATACCTTGGTTCTTAACCGAGGGAAATACTTAGATCTACTTTGCTGCATCACCCTTTCCTCTTCGAGGGAAAAACCAACACAATCTCAAGAAGTAGCACTCCTTTGAAGGGGTGATCCAAGGATTATGAGGTGGAACTCGTTTGTCGAGCCAAGGACTCAAGATCCGAGGTTTTTATTGTCAAGAAGACGTCCTTAACATAGAAGGCCAATTCAGGGGCTACTGACGTTGTCCTGGATAAGGGGGTACTAACCTAGTCGGCCCATTCTCCTCGGGTTGGGCCGATGGGCCCTCATGCATGGTCAAGGTGGACTCCGGAGGCCCCACGCAGGAGGCATGATCAAGACTACCTCCACTCAAGACTTGACGTATACTCCAAGATCTCTCATGCCGCCTTGCTCCTAGATACCAACCTTGTAACCCTAGATACCCTCCCTGGCGTGTATATAAGCCAGAGAGTTTAGCCCGTAGAGGGGACATCAACGGAAAATCATTCACCTTGCCCCAAAGTTACACCACATATTACGATCTTGAGGTAGATCAACTATGTACTTGATACATCTTCATCAATATAAACAAGAGCAGGACATAGGGTTTTACCTCCATCGAGAGGGCCCGAACCTAGGTAAACATTGTCTCCGCCGTTCCTGTTACCCTCGATCTGAGATCCACAGCTTGGGACCCCTACTTCGAGGTCTGCCGGCTTTGACACTGACACATGGATTGATAAACCTTAGGTCATCCACTTGAGGGAAAATTGCTAATGTCCTACAAAACTCTGCGTTTGGAGGCCCAACACGACTCTACAAGAATAAGTTGTGTAGTAGACATTAGGTCGTTGCACCAGTGACAAGTTGGGTCAATTCAATATGATCGTTCTTCCAACATCATATTCTCAAAGTTGTTTTTGGACTATTGGTACACTTAATAATATCTCTAGATCTGGAAAACATGATCACAAATAACACTTGAGCTAATCCTTGAGGCAAGACTAGAAATCATGTTTTACCGTTTATCATTCCACACATTCTTAGGAGTTTTCCACTGACCCACATATTCTAGGGTCATAGCATTTATAGCATAGAATATAAACTCTTAATTATAACCATGGAAATAAATAATACAATATTATTGCCTCTAGGGCATATTTTGAACATAAAATAATAAAGAGCAATTGTGTACATGCAAGGATTGATAATAATAGACCCGGGGCCATAGGTTCATTAGTGACATCTCTCTGGAAAGCAGGTAATGGCATGGTAGACAAATTATTATTGGGCAATTATTAGAAAAGAAACATTCAGAAATATGATCATTCATGGAATAATCTTGTATAGGCATCACATCCATGATAAATGTAATTCAACTTCATCTACTACTATTACTCCACCCTGAAACAATTATCCAACATGCATATCAAGGTATTAAGTTTAATGAAAAACAGAGTGACACGGTAAGAAAGATGACATGATGTAGACAGAAAGAAATCAAGAAATAAGATTAAACCCCGTCATTTTATCCTTAGTGGCAACAATACAAATGCATGCATGTCTTGTCCCTTTCTATCACCAGGATATAGAACACCGCAAGATTGAACCCACTACTATGCACCACTCCCTATCAAGAATTACCCATCTATCTTGGACAAAGAAGACAAATAACTCGGAGAGCATACATAGCTACTCAATTACACATAAAATAAACTTCAAAAGATTCAATTGTATTCAATGAACAATCTGATCATAAATCCACAATTCATTAGATCCCAACAAACACATCGTAAGAGTTACATCGGATTGATCTCAGAGAAGATCATTGTATTGAAGATCCAAGAGAGAGAGATATATATATAGAGAGAGAGAGAGCAGCCATCTAGCTGCTACTATGGACCCATAAGTCCTGAAAGAACTACTTGTACATCATCATGGAGGCAACAAAGTTGATGAAGAGGCCCCCTTTGGTGGCTTCTCCCTCCGACAAAGCACCAAAACAGGGCTCTAGATGGGATGGATTTGGAACAGAGGCTTGTGGCCGCAATAAAATTATCTCGTCTATCTCTTTGAAGGTTTATGGAATTATGGAATTTATAGGCGGAGGAATTAGGTCAAATGGAGGCTCAGGGGGCCACAACGGCCACCCTTCTGGTCGCGCCACCTACTCTTGTGGCTGGCTGGTGGGTCCTCTCATGGTCTTCTGAAGCTTCTACGATCTTTTGTTGTCCTGAAAAAATCATCAAAATCGGCATCGTATTTGGACGTTCCTAGATATGGTTTTTCTATGAAACAAAAAACAAGCGAAAGACAGGAACTGACACTAGGCACTAAATTGATAAGTTGGTCTAGAAAATGATATAAAATATTATGAAACATATAAAAGTGATAATAATAATATAGCATTAAACAATCATAAATTATATATACGTTTGAGACATATCAAGCACAGAGTCGCGGGTGTGCGATCGTGTCAGCAGCACATCGAACCAGTCGCTAGCATCGTCGCCACAGGGTAAGTTTGTGGGGAGAGATGAATAGGAGGGCGTTGAGGCAGAGGACACATGAGGAGAAATATTGTGTGTGCACCATGTGATGTCCTGCAAGTGTACATGGCTGTTGTAGCACTTTCATGATAAGTAAAGTGTCAATTCCATAGGGAATGGAGCGAAAAGGAAGGCACTACAAAGCCCGCAACTATGTTGTCATTTACCTAGATATGTATGCACCCAAATTGGTGTTTGTGAGTAGTCTACTCTGTAAGTTGCTGGGGAAACGAAATAAAAAGGGGTTTTCTAGACTACAAATGAGAAGGTAAAACAGGAATTAATGTAGTAAAGACGGTGCTTGAGCAGTAGAGCATTCATGGGGGTTTCTTGAATCATTACTACAAGTATGACCTGTGCATGGAGCCGATCTGTCTATCTTATTCCTAACCTACTCTTCATGTGCATAAGTGGGTGGATCCTCGTATAGAACATGTTCTACTCTCACGTATATACATCATGCCACATACATCCTCACCAAGGGTTCTCCATTAATCCCCTATCAATATGATTAATTACGGGCTTCCCCGTAGACACAGCCTCACCAAGGGTTCTCCATTAATACCCTATCAATTGCAAAGACACGAAACTAAGGCTTTTACTATCACCTCTAATTACCTCAACATCCTAACCTCTACAACGACAGTAGTATGCTTCACGACAACATGCCAATAATGTGAGCAAGGCCTCCCCTCAACATTTGCGAAGGCTACTAACTCGAACATGAACAGAAGATATTGGATCGCTTCAATTAAAATGCTTCTAATCATAAAGAGTTCACTTGTATCCCCAAGAACGAGTACAACTACTCAAACATGAAGACGATCGACATAAAATTTAGGGTCAAGTTAGATGGCAGTTAGATGTAATCGTCACTGAGTGGTGGCAAAAGAAAAGCAACGACCGCAACTCTCACCGCCACGTAATGGCTTTTCTCATCATGCTCGTTTCTTGGACCATTTGAAATGAGAGAAGCCCGCGTATTCCGTCGAAAAAGCGCATCACCGCCGATCCTCCTAACCAACATTTCAGAAGATGCTAAACTTTGGGTAACTGCCGGCGCAAGAAAACTAGATGAGTAATTGTCATGCCGCTTATTTGTGAGTGCGTTGTAAAACTTTAAACATTACTTTTACTTATTTAATTGAAGAGGCAAAACTTTTGCCTCCTTTTAAAATAAAATTAGACACGAGCGAGGCGATCCTAGGCATGCACGACGAGCTTTTTTTTTTTTTTTTGCGGGTGACATGCACGACGAGCTAGACCAGACCACCTACGGATTACCTACGCCTCGCAGCGCTAGCCTTAATTTCTTTCCAGAGACTGTCCTGTGACGACATCCGAGAGGCTCAGCTCGCGTCGACGTCGTTGCGTTGCTGCGGCGGCGGCTGCCGATCCACCATTTGGCGTCGTTGCGGCGGCGGCGGCAGTCACGTAGCAATGCAGCATGTGGCAGCGACGCCGTGCGATGACAGCAGCAGGCAGAGGGCGCCGCCACGCCAGAGCAGCAACCGGCATGCATGCATGGACGCGCGCGGCGCACGGGAGGCCAAGGGCAGCGGCGGCAGCACCGGGACCGCTGACGGCTGACGCACGACGCCGACGTCGTACGTACGTACCTCTGCTTCGACGGCGGCGGCGCTGTTCCCAGCCGTGGAGTGCGCCGCACGTTGGCTGCGATCGGAGCACCGCGCGCGCGTGGCGCACATGCAGCACCAGCGATTCAGTTGGGCAATCATCCGGCGGCTCATCATCGCGAGGACGGAAACATGCGAGAGACATCTCAGGCCTCACACACGGCTGGCTGGCTGC
Source organism: Triticum dicoccoides (assembly GCF_002162155.2). Classification (NCBI taxonomy): domain Eukaryota; kingdom Viridiplantae; phylum Streptophyta; class Magnoliopsida; order Poales; family Poaceae; genus Triticum; species Triticum dicoccoides. The sequence continues at coordinate 565,241,838 of NC_041386.1, forward strand.
CCGACAGCTTGCTTCAACTGGGGGCAATGAGCCAACACAGTTACAGTGGCACATCAAATTCGCGCGTAGACAAAACACAAAACAGCTTTCGTGTCTCCACTCCCCACAGCCGAGGCATGTAGCACGTACCTTTCCTAAAGAACATACATATGGCACATGTGCTATTTAGCTGGATGGCACGAGCCCCAGACGTGCCCATGCTAGATGAGTAGACTCCATTTTTATCGTCGGAACGTGACAAAAGTTGCCAGTCGTCAAGAAACTATGCGCACTCGACAAACCATATAATTGTAAGCGACACTCATTTTGAGACGGAGGGTAGAAAATTTGCGTGTGAAATTAATTTATGTTATCCTAGATCCAGTTGATAGATACATGCCATTTCTTAGGTCCAACTAGGGCGCTGTTTGGATCCCTAAGTTAAAGTTAGTTTTAGTTAGTTGGAGCTCAAATAACCCAAAAGTATTCAAATATGATGAGTTAGTTTGGGTTAGTTGGATCTAACCCACCTCAAAAAACTAGTCCACACTAAAGAAGCTTATTTGGGTTAGTTCTTCTAGGCCCACTAGAAAAAATAGTAAAAAAAGTTATCCCTTCCATTCAAACATTGTCCAAAGTAGTCAAATAATTGAGAAAGAATATTTATTGTCAATCTAATCCTACCATCCAAACAGCTCTTTGGTTAGAGTTAGTCTAGGGTTAGTTCAAGAGTCTAAGGTTAGTTCAAAGTTAGAATCTAACTCTAATCTCTAACTGAGTTAGAGTATCAAAACAAGGCCTAGATATGTTTCAAGAGGACTGGGCACTGCCTATTGGCAAGGGTGCAGTGGCACTTCCTTGTAGACCGGGGTTTGACTCCTATCGGGAGCGAATTTTTGTAATCTCGCTTGGGTGGGCTCCTCCTATAAAAATATGTCATGGATGCTAGCGTCCATGGTCCTTGGATCTCATTTTTTCTATTACTCTCTTAGTATTCTAAACACTCTTATATTAGTTTATAGACTACTGCCCATGGTCACTGGATCTCATTTTTTTTAACTAGATGTATTACAATAAAAAGGGGAAAATAGAAGTCCAACTAGTAGATGGTAAATAACACTATTTTTTATGAACTTTAAATAAGAGTAGATTTAACAAATAACGAATCTAAATGCTGTTACTCCCTTAGTATTCTATATAAACACTCTTATATTAGTTTATAGATGGAGTACTTTTGAACTAAAAAACTAGTATTACTTTTTAAAAAAGGACCGCAATATGCGGCGAATGTCACATATGGAGGAAGCCGGCGTGAACGAATGGTTCAGCCGACACGCCCCCACCCCCCAGCCCACTCCCCCGGCGCGTATGTTTTGTTCTCTACTAGTAATCATGCACGTGCAACGCACGTATAATCGCAAAAAGAAATTTTCCAATTTATCCTAGTTAGGAGACAATCATAAAATGATCAAGTGCAATAATGTAACTCCAATCTTAATTTGAGCTAAATATAGCTTTGCAGATATTTTTCTTTCCATATGAGCACCATGTCTCCCGCCGAACATGCGCACGCAATGGACTTCTCAACCATACAGACAGACTTAACAAAAACACATTACATACAACAGCACCTTAGTCAATTTCGTCACACAGATTGATAGTCAAGTAACACACAGACAGAAACTTGGTCATAGGCTCTGGATCCATATTATACAACAAAATGTGAAAGTAAGTTAGACATGAAATCTCAAAACTGTACCAAACTAAGTGCATAGACATGAAAAAAAAATGCTTTGCTCCAAACATGTGTGATTGAGTTACATGTTCAGAGTAGGTTACACATCCCAAGCAATAAAACTCCAGGTACGAAATTGAGAAGGCCATAAGAAATCACTGTGCAGCTACATCTTCAACTATACACATAACATAGCAATATTGGGCACTACAGGCAAAGATATGATAAGATGAAGATGCTCCTCTGATCGTCTGAACTGACAAGCTGACATATAACAGTCATTTTTTCTTTGAGAAAATTTAATAGATGCACATCACTGCAAAAAGATTGGGAAATTTAATAGGTCGACAAAAAATTCTGAAAAAAAACAGTCAATAAAATAGGCATATGTCAAGGTTATTTGCATCAACATAACAAATGATATACCATCAAAAACATCATCTCAAATATCAAATATGTAAGCTTCACAAATTGCCTATGCAAGTATATACACCACTAAGTTTGTTCGCATGATCCAGCATCACGTCTTTGTACAATAATGCCATACAACGGTGTCATTTAACCAAATACATTAATTTCAAGAGGGTTCGA